>NW_022900950.1:58601113-58617055 GCF_012274545.1 Fukomys damarensis | reverse complement strand
ATATAATCCTTATATTTGCCTATTAAATCTTAACCATATTTTTAAAAACTCAGTTAAATTGTTATTTTCTATTATATTCTGAGTAGTCTATATTATTATTTTCTAATCATATTTATTTGGACTATTGTTTTATCATCCTAAAGAGCTGATCACAAATTTTTATTAATAAAATACTTCTCTAAACCTTTGTGTATTTTGCTAAAGAAAAATAGTATGGGGGCATACACTTCACATTTTTATTTGAAGAGAGGGCAAATGTATATATTTGACATTTAACATCATTATAGCTGAAAAGTATTATGTACTGTAATGGTCAATTATAACATTAAGTATTTCTATTTTGCATGTTATAATAATTTGAATAATGAAGAAGTATTTCATTATTCTTGCTTCATGCCAACATATTCATAGATGCAGGCTGTGAATCTATGAAACCTCAGAAGTTCAAAAGATAAAAAATTATAGTCTTAATGATTAGTCCAGTTTCCCTCAATAAATGTTTTTTAAAACTTTGAGGGTATTACACTACCAAACATTATTAAGAATACTATTTCTAATAACATTTTACAGTGAACTATGATTTAATGTATTAAAAATCAGATTTGAATGACTTTTTATAACAGAAATTATTGATTCATATAAAGCAAAATTTTATAGGTAGGCAACAATACCTATGGTAATCTTGATATTAACTCATATTTCTTGATATGATACATTATAATACATGATCTGATACATTAATTTGATCCTCAATCTATCTTGTGAATGTGACTTCTCATAGTCCAATTTATTTCTATAAGAATAAATTGGAGCAAAAAATTGGTGATGTTAATTATAATTGTATTCTATGTAAATTTTGATGAAAACATGAACACTTATACTGATTTCCCCCAAAGATTAGGTACTAATACCTATCTATCATTCAAACAAACTTCCTAGGAGTTCAGGAAACTGGACAGGAGGCTTCTTGAAGGCTGCCAAAGTTGGAAGGAAATAACTTGAAAAAAGTGAATTATTTTTTATGCAACTTTGGTCTAATGAATGCTGAATTTGTTTTAGGAGCTTGTCAAGGCACAAATAGTAGAATTTCTGGTAGAAAGTCCACCATCCTGAATACAGAAAGGAAAATATAAGGCTATAGAAGTTAGAGTATCAGGAGAGAAAGGAACCAAAAATGTCAGAGAAAGGAAACCTTAAAATCAGCATCTAAAGTTTCCAATATCTGACTAATGCCCAAAACATACAGAAAATAAAGAGATATATGTGGCTCTCTGAGGAGAACAAAAGAATGGAATTACAATCTCAATTCCTGCTCAGTATGGCTGTGTCTTTTTGCAATGTGAGAATGAGCTTAACCAAATAAATAATCTTCAGATCAATAACAACAAAATCCAGATGTTTCACAATTAATATTTCAAAATCTTCAATACATAGTTTAAAATGTATTACCATGTACAAAGCCTACAAAATATGAAGCAATCTGTAACAAAGAAAACAATTAATCCATGTTAATTTCAAATGACCCTAAAGTTTGAAATTACAGATAAGACCTATAAAACTGGTTATAAATGTGTGCAAGGAACTAAAGGATAATAAACTTTTAATAAATTAAAAATACAAAATTTCATTTAAAAACTTAAAAATTAGTTTTTGACATTTAGGAAAAAATCCAGTCTATTGAAGAAAGAAATAAAATACAGAAAGGAACCTCAATGACATGTAGTGCAATTTCAAAAGCTGTAACATCAAAATATGCAGATCAAGATAGATTTTGTTAGAATAAGAGAAAATAAATAAGAAAAGTTCCTAAATTATGTAAAAGAAATACTTTATAAATTCAAGAAACTACTATTCCTCAAAAGGGATATATTAATAGAAACTCATGCCTAGATGTATTATACTCAAATTGCTAAAACCAAATATAACCAAATAAAATCTACAGTTAAGCCTGAGAAATGCAATGTAATATATAGTGGGGCAAAATTATTTGAATATTTGTGTCTTTTTTTCTAAAACCAAGAATGTCCAAATATGGTGAATTACTATTCTTATATGATTATAGAAAAAAATTGAACAAAGACTAAACATCCTGTCCTAGAAGATGATGTCAATAACTAAAAAGAAATAATGATGCTAAAATTAACACAAATTGACTTTGTTTCATTAGATGGAAAAGACAAAACATAATGAGGATGTTCTTTAAACAGAAGGGAAACAAAGAGAGAGAAACCTCTCTCTTGTTCATAAACAACAACAAAAAATTACCACAAATGGGGAATATAAAACAATATTTCTCTTACCTTCTTTAAAATATAAATGAAACAAACATAAACTTCCTTTAAAATATAAATAGATGCAAGATATAAGACAAGCATTACATATAGATGAGAGATAGTGAAAATTATCCATTGTAAGATTTGAGCATCCTGTTCGAATTTTTTAATGTTATCTCTAAATGTAAGCCAAACTATTAGGAATATGCAATTAGTACCAAGATCAGCTGCTATTCTAATACAAATTGGCATAGCTAATATTCCATGTGTATATTAGTTTATAATTTTTAAATTCACAAAAATATTCCAGGATGGTTTAATAATGTAGGAATAGAGTGAGAAAAATGAGAAAGGGAAACAACAGAGTAAAGCCAAAAATAATGAAGATAAGCCTTGTATTGTTCAGCTTTCCATTCCTGGGGCAGGGGGACTGATATACACAACTTAGAGGATAAAATATTACTCTTAGCTCATATTTTTAGAGTTGAGCTAACTGGCTCCGAAGGAGAAACATGATGGCAGAGAGACTAAATGGAGGAAAATATCTCGGCTCACAATAGCCAAGAAGGAGTGAAATCAAGGAAGAGTCTCGTAGGAAAGGCTTACACAAATAAATGTAGAAGTGAGCTTTGCTAATCCCTTGTGCATTTTTCCAGCCAATCAAGTTAGCAAGTTTAATCCTTGCAGAAATAAATCTAACTATAATAAAAACTACATTGAATGATAATTGTTCAGTATTATAATTAATAACAAGCAATTGGAAGGTTGAATAAAGAAGCAAGATATAAACTCAATACATGACAATGACTTTTTAAACATAAATAAATATTTACAGTGGATAGATGAAACATACATATATAAATAACATTTTTTTCATTCAAGACAAGCAACACAAAAAAGTCTTTTGCACAAGTGCACATAGAATTTTATACATCAGCATGGCGTGGTGGCACACTCCTATAATCCCAGCAGTTGGGAGCCTGAGGCAGGAGGATTGCTGTGTGTTTGAGACCAGCCTCAGCTACACAGTGAGTTCCATGTCAGTCTGAACTACATAGTACGACCCTGTCTCAGAGAAACAAATAAGCAAAAAAGAAGTTTTATTCACAATAGTCAACAATGGACATCATTTCCATGTCTTATTACACAAAATTAGAACAACATACAACAATTTATGAACAAAATGGAAATTTTGGCAATAAAAGCTGACAAATAGCCAATGCATGCAACAAAGAAGGCAAATCTCAAAAGCTTCATGCAAAATCATAGAATAGTCTTCATATTATTCTATTCAAATAAAGTGTAAACTTGCTACTACTGCCAAAACCTAGACAAATAGTTGCCTGAAATCAGGGATGAAAGGAGAAATGAATCACCTAGGAAATAAACAAAATTTGAATAAAATAAATTCATTTGTAACTTTCTGTTGTACTAAATTTTGAGAGCATGTACAACTGTTAAGTATTCCTAGGAGATTATATATATATATATATATATATATATATAATGATATATATATATATAATGAGATAACATTAGGAATATAAACATAATGCGTTATACTTTTAAAAGTGACTCATCAAAATCATTCAGAAGACAGTGTAATGAAATAAATTAATAAATGCATGTTTGATACAGTATATATCCATGGAGATCCTATTAATAAGTAAAACTAAAATATACATACTTGGAATATTTTAATAGAAGTTGAAAATTGTTTGGGGAGATAAAGAATTTTACAATTAAACATCCTGGTACAATAATTGGAATTTTTAAACATAAGATTGAAGTAAGTGCTGTTTTACAGGAATTATTCAATCAGAAAATAATATAATCATAGAGAGACAGAAAGTATTTCAGCAATTTATCAACAAACATCCTTACTTGACAACTAGATTAAATAAATGAACAAAGTATAACAGGTTGGAGACAAGCCATCAGGAAAAAAGAACTTGCTAACTGAAGCTGAAATTAATGCCATTAAATATGATCATGCACAAGATTTAAAATCTAAGCAAGTAACATATGAAAGCTCCCTGCTGTGGATGTATCAGAAGATGGAGATTAAATGGAGAGGAAAACCTAAGTGAACAAACAATCAGGAATATTTGGGAACAAAAACAGTGCTCCTTATAATTTATTATTTTTCTAACCAGTAGAAGATCCTTTCCTCCAGTACCTATGGTCTTGTGGTGTTGAAAAGTAGCTGAGAAAATACAAAAAAGTAAAGGAGTTTAATGCTCCTAATGTATATTTGGTTCTAACACCCTCAATGTAAAATTTTTATTTTATTTATTTATTTTTTTAAGTTTAAATTGAATTTATTGCTACATTCTAGGTAGACAGTACAGTTACATTCATTACTGGGATCTTGTACCTTTACATGCATGCCAGGTCTTGATTCTCATTTTTTCCCCTTGTCCCCACCCTCCCTTCACCCTCTCCTCCCCTCCCCACCTTCAAACATTTTAATTCCATTTTTACATTTTCTCATATTTTTTTTTCATTTTTCCTTATTACCCTTTCCCTGTCCTTCTCACTGTCCCTGCACCTTTGGTCCTTTTCTTCCTGTTTCTCATTGCTAATTGTCCCATTAGGATCTTGAGTACTATTTTCATTTTTCACACCAGAGAAATTATTTGGTATTTGTTTACATGTGACTTATTTCAGTTAGGAGTATATCCTCAAATTTACCCATTTACCTATGAATGAATTTACTTCCTCATTCTTTATGGCTGAGTAGTATTACATTTTATACAAAAAACACATCTTCTTTATCCAGTTTCCATTTGATGGGCAGATGGGCTGTTTCCAAGTTTTAGCCATTACAAACTCTGCCGCTATAAACATGGGTGTGTATATATCACTGTGGTATGATTCTTTTAATTCTTTTGGAAAGATACCCAAGAAAGGAATGGCTGGATCAAATGGAACCTGTAATCCTAGTTCTTTGAGGTATCTCCATATTAACTTCCATAGTAGTTGCACCAGTCTGCACTCCCTCCAACAATGGAGAAGGGTTCCTTTCTCCCTGCAACTCCACCAACATTTGTTGTTGTATGATTTCTTGATAGTAGACATTCTTTGTGGGGTGAGGTGGAATCTCAGGGTTGTTTTCATCTGCATCTCTTGAATGAACAGTGATGTGTAGCATTTTTTCATATATTTACTTGTTGCTTTTATTTATTTGTCTGAGAAATGTCTGTTCCTTTCAGATGCCCATTTTAGAATTGGGTCTTTATATTTGGGGGGGAGGTTGTTTTGAGTTCTTTATATATTTTGGATAATAGTCTATTGTCTGAGGAGCAGTTGGTAAAACGTTTTTTCCACATTGTAGGTTGTCTCTTAGTTCTGTTGATGGCTTCTTTTGCAGTGCAGAAGCTTTTTAATACCATGAGATCACAGTTGTTGATTCTTTCTGCTAGTTCCTGTGCTACTTAGGATTTGTTCATAAAGTCTTTTCCTATGACAATGTCTTCCAGAGTTCTGCCTCACTTATCTTCCAGCAGGTTTAGTGTTTTTGTTTGTATATATAGATCTTTAATCCATTTGGATTTTAATTTAGTGCATGGTGACCGTTAAGGGTCCAGTTTTAATCTTTGGCAGGTTGAGATCCAGTTTTTCCAAAACCATTTATTAAAGAGGCTATCTTTCCTCCAGTGGGGACTGTCAGCTCCTTTGTCAAAGATGAGGTAGCTGAGTACATCTGGAGTTGTTTTTGTGTCTTCCTGTCTGTTCCACTGATCCTCATGTCTGTTTCTTTGCCAGTACTATACAGTTTTTATCACAGTGGCTTTGTAATATAGCTTCAAATTGGGATTAGTTATACCCCTGCCATGTGTCTGTTGCCTATAATGGCTTTTGCTATTTTAGGTCTCGTGATTCCAAACGAATTTCCGGATTCTTTCTTCTAGTTCTGCACAATAAGTGTTGGAATTTCAAGTGGGATTGCATTTAATCTGTATAACAGTTTTGGTAGTATGTCCATTTTCACTATGTTGATGCTTCCTACCCAGGAGCCAGGAATATTTTTCAATTTTTTAATATCCTCTTTGATTTCTTTTTCAGAGTGCTTTAGTTTTCTGAGTAATTGTCTTTTGCTTTTGTGAAAGGAATTGTTTCCCTAATTTCTTTCTCAGTAAATGTTATTTGTTTACAAAAAGGCTATTGATTTTTGGGTATTGACCTTGTGTCCAGCTACTCCACTGAATCTGTCAATTAAGTCTAGAAGTCTTTTGGTAGACTTTTTTGTGTCTTCAATGTAGAGTATCATATCATCAGCAAATAATGACTGTTTAACTTCTTCCTTTCCTATTTTTATTGCTTTCATTTCTTTTCCATTGTTGGAGGGAGTGCAGGCTGGATAAAGAAGATGTGTTTTTTCTATAAAATGGAATATTACTCAGTCATAAAGAACGAGAAAATAGATTCATTCATAGGAAAATGGATACATATTGAAGATATACTCCTAAGTGAAATAAATAAGTCACACATGTGTAAATACCAAATCGTTTCCCTGGTGTGAATAATCTGCAACAATGCATAAGATTCTAATAAGATTACTGACATTTAGAAATGGGAACAAAGGAGCTAAAGGTGTAGGAAAGGTGGGATGGGTAGGGGAAGAGTAAAAAGGGAAAAGAAAAAAATGTGAGAGAATGAAAACATGAAAATAAAGTGTTTGTAGATGTGGAGGAGAGGGGGGTGAATGGAGGGCAGAGGTATGGGGAAAAAATGAGAATCAAGACTTATCATGTAGAGGTACAAAATCCCAAAAATGAATGTAACTGTGTTGTATCCCTAAAAATGTAGCAATAAACTCAATTAAAGCTGAAAAAAAGCACACATCTTCTTTATCCAGTTTCCAACTGATGGACAAATGGGATGTTTCCAAGTTTTAGCTATTACAACTGTGTCACTATAAGCATGGGTGTGCATATATCCATGTGATATGATTCTTTTAATTATTTTAGAAAGATACCCAGCAGAGGGATGGATGGGTCAAATGAAACCTCTAGTCCCAGCTCTTTGAGGTATCCCCATATTAATTTCCATAGAGGTTGCACCAGTATGAAATCCCAACAGCAATGGAGAAGTGTACTTTTCTGCCCACAACCCCGCCAACATTTGTTATTGTGTGATCTCATGATAGCAGCCATTCTTTGTGGGGTGAGGTGGAATATCAGTGTTGTTTTCATCTGCATCTCTCAAATGACCAATGATGTGGAACATTTTTTCGTATATTTTCTTGCTGCTTTTACTTCTTTGTCTGAGAAATGTCTGTTCATTTCGGATGCCCATTTTTGAATCAGGTCTTTATATTTGGGGGGACTGATTGCTTCAAGTTCTTTATATATCCTTGATAATAGTCCTTTGTCTGAGGAATAGCTGGTAAAAATTTTTTCCCACATTGTAGATTGTCTCATAGTTCTGCTGATGGTTTCTTTTGAAGTACAGAAGCTTTTTAGTAAGATGAGATCCCCGTTGTTGATTCTTTCTGTTAGTTACCATGCTACTGAGGATTTGTTCATAAAGTCTTTTCCTATGCCAATGTTTTCCAGAGTTCTGCATAACTTATCTTCCAGCAAGCATAGTGATTATGTTTTAATATTTAGATCTTTAATCCACTTCAATTTTAATTTAGTGACTGGTGAAAGATAAGGGTCTAATTTTAGTCTGTGGCAGGTTGACATCCAATTTTTCCAACACCATTTATTAAAGAGGCTATCCTTCCTCCACTACGGATGGTCAGCTCCTTTGTCAAAGATGAGGTAGCTGAGTACATCTGGAGTTGTTTTTGTGTCTTCCAGTCTGTTCCACTGATCCTCACGCCTATTTCTTTGCAAGTACCATGCTTTTTTATCACAGTGGCTTTGTAGTACAGTTTCAAATTGGGAATTGTTACACGTGGTGCCATGTGTCTGTTGCCTAAAATGGCTTTTGCTATTCTAGGTCTCTTATGATTCCAAATGAATTTTTAGATTTTTTTTCTAGTTCTGTGAAATATAGTGTTGGAATTTCAATTGCCATTGCATTGAATGTATATAGCAGTTTTGGTAGTATGGCCATTTTCACTATTTCTATAAAAAGGCTATTGATTTTTGGGTATTCACCTTGTATCCAGATACTCCACTGAATCTGTCAATTAAGTCTAGAAGTTTTTTGGTGGAGTTTTTTGAATCTTCAATGTAGAGTATCATATCATCAGCAAATAATGACAGTTTAACTTCTTCTTTTCCTATCTTTATTGCTTTAATTTTTTTCTCTTGTCTAATTGCTGTGGCTAATGTTTCCAGAACTATATTGAAGAGAAGTGGTGATAATGGGCATCCTTGGTCTTGTTCCTGATTTTAACATGAAGGTTTTCAGGTTTTGGCCATTCAATGAGATGTTGGCTGATGGTTTTTCATAGATAGCCTTTATTAAATTAAGGTATAGACCATCTATTCCAATTTTTTGCAGGGTTTTTATCAAAAATGAGTGTTGAATTTTATCAAATGCTTTTTCTGCATCTATTGAGAAGATCATATGGTTTTTGTCCTTGACTTTGTTAATATAATGTATTACATTATTGACTTTCATATGTTGAACCACTCTTGCATCTCTGGAAAGATAGCCTTTATTAAATTAAGGTATAGACCATCTATTCCAATTTTTTGCAGGGTTTTTATCAAAAATGAGTGTTGAATTTTATCAAATGCTTTTTCTGCATCTATTGAGAAGATCATATGGTTTTTGTCCTTGACTTTGTTAATATAATGTATTACATTATTGACTTTCATATGTTGAACCACTCTTGCATCTCTGGAATAAATCTGACTTGGTCAGGATGGATGGTCTTCTTAATAATCCTCTGTATTTTGTTTGCTAGTATCTTATTAAGGATTTTTGCATCTATATTAATTAAGGAGATTGGTCTGTAGTTCTGCTTTTTAATTGTATCTTTCCCTGGTTTGGAAATCAAAGTGATACTTGCTTCCAGAAATGAATTTGGAAGTATAGCTTCCCTTTCCATTTCATTGAAAAGTTTGAAGAGTGATTGTAGTAGTTCTTCTCTAAATGTCTTATAAAATTCAGCAGTAAATCCATCAGGGCCTGGGCTTTTCTTTGTTGGTAAATTTTTAATTACATTTTCAATTTCACTGATTGTGATTGGGGTGTTTAAAGTGTTTTTATCTTCTTCGTTCAACTTTGGTAATTCATAAGTATCTAGAAATCTGTCCATTTCTTCTGTGCTTTCCATTTTATTAGAGTACAGGTTCTCAAAGTAGGTGTTCATGATCCTCTGTATTTCTTTTGGATCTGCTGTGACTTTGCCTTTTTCATTCCTGATTGCATGGATCTGAGCCTTTTCTTTTTTTTTTTTTTTGATAAGTTTAGCTAAGGTTTTGTTGATTTTATTTATTCTTTCAATAAAACAGCTCTTTGTTTCATTTATTTTTTGTATCACTTTCTTAGTTTCAATTGCATTGATTTCTGCTCGGATCTTTATAATTTCCTCTCTTGTTCGAGCTTTGGGTTTTTCTTGCTCTTGTTTTTCTAGGATTCTTAGTTTCACTGTTAAGTTGTTTATTTGAGCCCGCTCTGTTTTCCTAGTGTGGGCATTCAATGTTATGAATTTTCCCCATAGAACTGCTTTCATTGTGTCCCAAAGATTCCTGTATGTTGTATTGGCATTCTCATTTATTTGTAAAAGCTGTCTAATTTCTTCTTTATTTTCCTCAGTAATCCATTGATTGTTTAGGAGAGTGTTGCTCAGTTTCCATGTGCTTGTGAAGTTTCTATAGTTTCTTGTGCTATTCATCTCCAGTTTGATTGCACTATGATCTGATAATATACAGGGGATAACTTCAATTTTTTTGCATTTATTTAGACCTGTTCTGTGAGCCAGAATGCGGTCTATCTTGGAGAATGATCCATGTGCAGCCAAAAAGAATGTATATTCTGGTTTTGGGGGGTGGAATACTCTATAAACATCTATTAAGTCCATGTGTTCCAAAGCTTGGTTCAGTTCTATTATTTCATTTTTTATTTTCTGCCTAGATGATCTCTCAATTTGTGATAGTGGGGTATTTAAATCCCGCACTACAATTGTATTAGGCTTATTTGGTTTTTCATGTTACTTAATATTTGTTTTATGTAGTTGGGGGCATTTATATTTGGTGCATATATGTTTATGATTGTCAACTCTTCCTCTTGAATTGTTCTTTTTACAAGGGTGTAGTGTCCTTCTTTGTCTCTCTTAATGAGTTTTGGTTTGAAATTTACTTTATCTGAGAATAAGGTTGCTACCCCTGCTTTTTTCTGGGCTGATGATGCATGGAGAATTGTTTTCCATCCACTGACTTTCAGTCTATGGACTTCCTTTTGCACTAGGTGTGTTTCTTGTATACAACACATTGTTGCATTTTGCTTCTTAATCCATTCTGCCAATCTATTTCTCTTGATTGGTGAATTGAGGCCATTAACATTGATGGTTATAACTGATATATTCTGACTTATTCCTGTCATGTTATTGTCCTTTTGTTGACTCTTTTTACTTTTTTTCCCATCTCCTTTTAGTTTCTTGCTTTGCTTATTTGATTTGGTCTGTTGGGCCTCATGTTATTGTGAATTTCATTTTCCTTTTCTAGGATATTGTTTAGATTTCCTTGCAGTGCTGGTTTGGTGTTCATGATATTTCCCAGGTGCTCTTTGTCATGGAAGTATCTTATTTCCCCATCTATTTTGAAAGAGAGTTTTGCAGGATGCATCAGTCTAGGTTGGAGGTTCTTTTCTTTTAGGACTTGGAATACCTCACTCCAGGCTCTCCTTGACCTAAGGGTTTGTGTTGAAAAGTCTGCTGTGAATCTATTGGGCTTTCCTTTGCATGTGATTTGTTTCTTTTCTCTTACTGCTTGTAGTATTTTGTTTTTCTGTTGGATATCTGGAATCTTGATTATTATATGTCTAGGTGTAGATTTTTTTTCATCATGGCTAGTTGGGATTCTACATCCCTCACTTATGTGTATGTCTAATTCTTCCCTTTGGTTTGGAAAGTTTTCTGTCATTAATTGTGTGAAGAGCTTTTTTTATGTCATTTGCATTTTCTCCTGTTTTTTCATGAATTCATATCAGTCTTATGTTATTTTTCTTTGTATCATCTAGAAGTTGTTGGATTGATTTCTCATGATCCCTTACTGTTTTTAAGAGACCTCTTTTTTCACGGTCACTGACTGCAACCCTATCTTCTATATCTGAAATTCTATCTTCACAATCTTTTATTCTGTTGCATACACTTTCAATAGAATTTTTAATCTGCTGGATATCTGTTGGAATCTGTTTTATGGATTCCATTTCTTTCCTCTGTTGGGCATTCATTGTTTCCATTTCTTTCTTATGCTGAGTCTTCATGTCTTCTATCATGGTCTTGAGCTCATCTATTTTTTGTCAGTTTGTGCTCTAGAGTCTTGAATCATGACTTCCATTTTGCTCATCATCTCTCTGGTTAACTGGGATATTATTTCTGATTTGAATTTTTCTAGAGCCTGATTGATCTGTTCTGTTACCTCCTGTGCTATGCGTCTAGGGTGCCCTGTTGGTTCACTATCAGACTTTTCATCCTCATTTGTCCTACTATTTGCCATTGGTGAACTGGAAATCTGTTTTTGTGTCTTTCTTAAGTGTTTTCTCATTTTTATTTTTATTGTTGGGTTGTCCTTCTTTAATTTCTGGGTATTACTTAAATCTTCCTAATATAGTTGCGTTTTGGCTTTTGAGTTTCTAATGACTCATAGACATTCTCATTTTCATAATATCAGAGAAAACAACTCATTAAATCAATCACAACCCTTTTTCCCAATTGATACATTCAGCAGCCCAATAGGATGAGGCACAGCTTGCATACTGACCACTTGTGGTAGTCTTTAATGTATCACTTTTAACTCATGTGAATTAAATTAATTTCAAGAAGCAGCCCATAATATGTTTGCAGTGAATATGCTTTTCAATATAGCATCTTTACCATTTAGGATGGGGGGGGTTAGACTTAGAATGAGAGGACTAGATAAGTGACAGAATTAGAGCAGTTTTGAAGTGAATCCAGAGGTTGTAGAATTACCTTACTATTTTCACAAAGCTATTAACTTCAGGGGGGATAGAGAGTATGCAGAAATAAGGACAAGGATATATCCCCTTAACA
Organism: Fukomys damarensis; assembly: GCF_012274545.1. Classification (NCBI taxonomy): domain Eukaryota; kingdom Metazoa; phylum Chordata; class Mammalia; order Rodentia; family Bathyergidae; genus Fukomys; species Fukomys damarensis. The sequence continues at coordinate 58,604,602 of NW_022900950.1, read as the reverse complement.
ATAACAGGTGCTTGCCTTCCCTTGAAGGTACAGAGCCATGTGTGATGTAAAATGACCGGAGAAAAGAACATAAAGAGTAATCCCTCCTAAAAAGAAAAAATAAAAGAAGAAGTCTGAGTTGGGACAGAAGCCAGAATAAAAAGGGAGATGAGGGATAATATGGTGGAGCAAGAGACTGAGTTGGAGAGAGAGGACAGAAAAAAAAAAAAGAAATTTTAGGGTGGAATGAGGAAAAGAAAAAAGAGAAAAAAAAAGAATTTGAAGGGCCTCTTTCAGATTATGTCTCTGTTCTCATATTATACCACATGTACAGCCATATGCAAAACTGAATCCCCTGGTCTCAGCTAGCCAATGGTAATTTCCCACAACTGAGAGTGAACACAGTCCACAGGCCTAACTTGAGTTTCCCTACCCTCAGGGCTGAACTCCACTCAGTTCTATTACAGGTTTCCCCTGCCCTTTCTTTAAAGATGTTCAAAGTTGGGAGCTCAGAAAACTACCCTTCATGAGAACCTATGCCTCTGCAGAGTTGGTCTAAGGACTGGCCCAATCAGGAGGTTTGAGAACGGGGCGGGGGGGAAAGTCGTGGGGGTGTTTCAAGAGCGCCTGCGGGGCTACCTTCCTTACTGGGTCTGTTGTAGCGCAGTCCAGGAGGTCGCACACCCGTCAGGTGATCTCAGGGAGGCAGGCAGCTGAAGAGACCCCCTCTGGGGTCTTTGGGGCCTTGCTGGGTCTGTTGTCATGCAGTCCTGGAGGTCGCGCACCTGCCGGGTCAAGATGTGGTTTTTCGATAAAATGCAATATCACTTTGCCATAAAGAATGAGAAGTTAGATTCATTCATAGGTAAATGGGTACATATTGAGGATATACTCCTAAATGACATGAATAAGTCACACATATGTAAATACTGAATAGTTTCTCTGTTGTGAATAAACTGCAATAGTACATAAGACCCTAATGAGATAAGTGACATTGTGAAATGGGAACAAAAGGGCTAAGGTGTAGGGATGGTGGGATGGGTCAGGGAAGGGTAATAATGGAAAAGAAAAAATGTGAGGAAATGGAAAGATGGCAATAAAGTTTTTGTAAATGGGGAGGAGAGGAAGGAGTGAAGGGAGGGCAAGGACAAGAGGAAAAATTGAGAACCAAAGCCAGTCATGCAGAGTTACAAGATCCCAATAATGAATGTACCTGTACTGTATACCTAAAATATACCAATAAACTCAATTTAAAAATAAATGAAAAGCAAGCGCAAACAACACACTGTGACTAAGATCAGGTGTCTGTGATATATCTCCATAGTCTCAGCGGCACTAGACATCTGTGGAGTGAGTTAATAGGTAGTACCTAGCTGTCACTTAGGATGAATTTAGCAGCATGAAGTTGCATATGGAAGATGTCTGGCCACAATATACTGAAGAACTAGGAAGAGGTCTGTTGATGAAACAAGGGTTAAGGAGTCTGAGCTTTGCTTATGATATGAGAAATTTTAATTGATACTTGAATGAGAAGGCACCACAAAATTATAAGAATTCACTAAGTACAAACTCAACAGGATTAACTGAATTGTGGAATAAAAATTATCTGCATATTAGTGGAAAGAAAAGCAGTTTTAAAACTAAACTTTTTATAAAGACTGGTTTATTTTCGTGTAGTCTACAAATATTTAATGAACATATGGATAGTGACTGTGTCATGACAACTATTCACATTTGCTTGTACTAAATTCTCTAACTTGAGGCTGTGTTTAGCACAAGGCTTGACAATTTATTAAAGCAATTTGACAAATACCAGAGGATTATTTCACTTGATTAATGTACATTTTACTCAGACATATTTCATTTTCCAGGTTGATATACTGTCAGTATCTATAAACAGATCTTTTATTTTTCTAATTGAAGAGTAACTAACTTTATTAGTAGAATAAAATTATTTCACTTGAGAACTGGAGAGTGCCAAGGACATAGGTAGAGAGCAGTCATTATTTTACTGTCTCAAGACAAGAGCCAGAGGGTAGAAAGTAACAAATTAACAGTGTGGCATGTAGCTTGCAAAGTAACAATATTAAAGAGGAACACAGATGTAGATGTAAGATCCTGGCCCTGCCTGGGAGTCTTGACTTAGCTCATACAGAATAGGTAACTAGTGTGGTTAGATATCTGAGTGGTTTGCATCTACATAAACAGATATTTCAAAGGGCTGGGCTGGGTAATGCTACTGCTAATATACTTTCTTCAAATGTATTAAATTGTGCCTTTCCTAAAACAGTACAGAAGAGAAAATTAATCCTTAGGTTGAACTGAAAAGTCACAAAACTTCTCAGTTTCCAATTATTCATCCAGTGAGTCACTAATATGCTCATGGTTCTGATGTCAGCATTCAACCCTCTGTGAATAATCCATATCTGAGAATCAGACATTCTATGAAGGAAAACCAGTTAGCAGCCATTTTTCTGAGAAAGGGTCTTGCTATGCTGCTCATACTGGCCTCAAACTCCTGGGCTCAAGTGTCTCAGCCTTCCAAGTAGCTGAGAAAACCACCACAACACTAGCTCTTTTATTTGAAATGAGATAAATTTAAATGTGTCACATGTCATCTAAAACTCTCACTTAATTTCCTATGTAATAAGACATAGCAATATAAAATTTTCACTTATTAAACTGAATTTGTGTATGTATAAGCATATCCTGTATAAAATACAACAACAGAGAAACATGAAGTTCAGATATAAAACTCTAAAGTCTTCTATTTGGGAACTGTTAACTAGAGAGATGGTCTGCAGGACAAACTGTAATTAACCTGCCAGTAATGACAGTAAAGGAAAGACATTGCCAGTAAAACTGCAGTCATTCTGTTCTCCATTTTATGTTAAAACAAATGAATCACTCAGAAAATCAAAGGTTCCCTTTAGCAACATCTTGGAGTTCACTGAGATTTGCTGCTGGCCAAACCAGAGAGTCTGGAGACAAGTTGCTAGGAAAGCTATCATTAATTTGGGCACTCCCAAAACATACTGAGGGCAATGGAAGGCACTAGCTTCATGGAACCATTAACAATAGAGGGTTTTGTTACCTCTGGAGGGGCAGGTTGGAGTCTGTGTGGCTTTTTGGTTATGTCCATAGTACATATTTAGTTTGAACATGTAACTGAGATTCCTTAGCAAGTACTCTCATTTTTTCCCTTCCACCTCCTGGGGCCACACTTTCCCTTCCTTTGCTTTCCTAACTATAAATATCCTATTATCTAGAATCTGTGCTCAATAACTGAGTGGTGGGAATAGTGACAAGCAGGTTGCCTTGAAATCGTACTTTGGGGAGAATGGCAGTGAATTCCTCTTGACTGAGTATTCTGCACAAGAAAGAAGTCTGTGTGGCTCTTCTAGAAATTCTCAACCTTTTGGGGTATACAGAGGATTTCATTTATAGTTTTTTTTCCCACTTTGGTTAGTAAGATTTTTTTTTTTTTTTTTTTTTTTTTTTTTTTTTTAG
>NW_022900950.1:58570220-58601098 GCF_012274545.1 Fukomys damarensis | reverse complement strand
TAAATTTTTTTTTTTTTTTTTTTTTTTTTGTCATTGACTAAGGGATACATGGAAGCTGTGAGAAGCTAAAACCAGGGCTTCCATTTGCTGCTATACTGAAGGTAATGGAATGACTTGGTAGATGGCTCTTTGAATCAGGGAAGCTTGTGAGCAAGAGTAAGTAAGAGAACTATTCTCTTCATTATGACACAATGGAGGTGTCTTTGTAGGCACGCCATTGACTACAGGTGGCAGCTATGGTTCCACTGAAGGTTTGAGAACAACCTGGAACACATCATATAATGAATAGGCTCTATCTTCCTTGGTAAGTATGAACCTGAATATCCAAGATTATAACTGAGAAAAGCTTTGCACTATTTTTTTCTTCCTATCTTGTTATTCTCTACTGTTGACTATGTAGAGGAAATTTGTTTAATAGAACCAGAGAGACATGTATCTTAAATTAAATGTGCTCAATGTATTAAAAAATAATACTATACAATAAAGACTTTTAACAGGCAATAAGAAATGCTAAAAAAAAATTCAAGTGAGTCATAGACAGAAAGGTGTATAAAACTAATAAACCATAAAGCTTAGATTTAACAAGTAATTAGATAAAATTAAATTATTGAGTTAGAAAAATATGTACTAATTAAAGCACCAATAGACAAAATAACACATAATGCAGAATATGTTGTTATACAATACAAAGGAAATAATTAAACACAACTCTGAGAAGGAAGAATGAAATGAAAAATATTTGAATGAATTCTAGCCACAAATATTTCAGAAGTGACAAAAGAATCAATCAGGAGATTCAGTAAGCATTAGAAAGAAATTCTTAAAATACTATCCCAAAGAACTTTATAATGAAACCAACATAAACCATTTCTTAAGAATAAACAGTTTTCTAAAAATGTATTATCTGAAAAAAAGCAACCATAAAATATTAACTTGACCATAGAAAAACAAGCAAAAACTAAAGTGACATAATGGCATTTTTTTTTTATAGTTACAATGTTAAAATATAAGAACAGAGCATCTGGAACACTATTCCTCTGGGTTTATCTTGAACACTGAAAACCTAAAAAGTCAGAGTAGTAATTATTTCTGGCACATTATGAAAACAGAACATGAGATAGTGCATTTTTTGATAAAGGGAAAGTTTTCTCTTATAATTTTAAATGCTGTATATTTTCTATACATCACTGATTTAAAATGTCTATTTCTACCCCCAATAATTACATTACTGATTCAAATTAATACAGAAAACTTGAGAGACAATTATGAAACACTGTTTACAGAAAAATGAAAGGTGTTGTCAAAGGGGAAAGAATAGAGATTAAGGGAGAATCTGCCTCAAGAAACCAGGAGTAGAAGGGAGCTTTTTATATCTGAAAATATGATAAGCAAATGTTAAACTTAATTGTGAAGTTAAAATATTTACTTTAAGTTTGTGAAGGAAATAAATATAATTACTATTATCATTTCAAAAATAGAATGGATTTCCAGCCAAGTTAAAAATATATTCAATAGAAATAATTACATAAATGTCTATTGAAATTAGGGACTAATGCTTATCAAGAGATATAATTAAGAAGATAAAAATTCATATCATGGATTGGGGGCATATTACTTTGAGTCACTCAACTTTAATCCTACAAAATTTTGGTGAAAAGACCTTCCAATAAAAAATTTAAATCACTGATATTGCACTTCATAAATATTGTCAACTGGACAATCAACATACGAAAAAGAACATGAGATAATATTTTACAAGCACCAGAGAGGCTAAAATTGAAAACAAACAAAAGCAAAAGATACAATGAATATGTAAAATAAAAATGTTCACACACTATTTGAAGAAAATTAAAATAATCCAGTAAAATTGACACTTTGCATTCTATGTAGCTGATAAATTGCTTTATTTGGTATGTCCCAAAAATAATGCATGCCCAAGTGCTCCAAAAGACTTGTTCTAGTAGCACAGTGAGGACTGGAACTGCTTTAAACCATCAGCATGGGACCCTCCCCACCCGAGCCCCACCCACCAGTGGACCAGAGCTTCCCACAAGACCTCCCCTCCCACTTCTGCCATTCTGGCTATCCCTGTTTCTCTTCTAAAATGCAGAAGCACAGGGGGCCTAAATGGTCATTGCCCAGAGCTGAAGCAGATGTGCATAATAGTAAGCAGGCCTTACTCCTTCTAAGTCCCAATCCCAAAGGGTAAAGTTACTATATTGATCAGTTTATTCATTATGAACATATTTTTTAGCTTGTCTTTGATTTCATTTTATTTTACACAGATAAAGGTGATAGATTAATAACTACCACAAATTGTCATTTTCTAAGCTGTGTTTGATTCTACCTTTATTGCTGATTGAATTACATGGACTAGTGTTGTGACTGATCTAATCTATTATCTTTCCTGTAATAATGAAAATTAGATGGCCCCGGAGTTATTAGAGTCTCAAACCCTAAAGACCAGGTATATGTACCTCTGAGAAGCAATCATTCCTTAAGGTTTCTAAATACAAGAGACAAAGATACTTACAATAAGTAATATCTAAGAATAAACACAGGAAAAAAACCAAGGGATATGCAAACAATGATAATAGAAATGAGAAGACATTTGACAGTCTTCTGGTTTACCAAAGGCAAATTCTGGAGACAATGAAATGGAAAAGTCTGATAATCAACTCTCTGGAAAATCTGAACTGATAGCACAGGAAGTAAAAAAAAAAAAAAAAAACAGGTAAATGAGGCTCTAGATATATTAAAAACAGAAATATTTTCCAAGATAAAAGACATGGTTAGATACTCTAGAAAAGAAACTGATTAAAAAAAATAAGAGATGAGTTCAGGTCCATGATTAAAGCCATGAATGCACAGCACAGGAAAGAAATGGAAACCATGAAGGTCCAACATAATAAAGAAATGGAATACATGAAAGATTTAAACTGATATCCAGGAGATTAAAAACTGTACAAAAACGATGCATAGCAGAATGAGCCTCTCTGAAGACAGAATATGAGATATATAGGTAGGATGGTCATAGCGACCTTGAAAACAGATCTCCTGAAAATAGTAAAGAACTATGAGAAATTAATCCAACAACTCCTAGATGACATAAAGAAGAATATTATCAGATTAATAGGAGCCCACCAAAAAAGGAGAAAGCACAAATGACATAAAAATATCTTCACAGAATTAATGAGAGAAAACTTCCCAAACAGAGCAAAACAACTCGACATACAGATAAGTGAGGCATATAGGACTCCAATTAGTTACAATAAAATAAAATCTACACATAGATATAAAATAATCAAGATCCCAGAAACCCAACTGAAGTACAAATACTATATGCAGTTAGAGAAAAGAAACAAGTTACATGCAATGGAAAGTTCATGAGAATCACAACTGACTTTTCAACACAAACCCTCAAGTCAAGGAGAATCTCTAGTGGGGTATTTTAAGCCTTAAAAGAAAAAAACTTCCAACCTAATCTGATGTATCCTGCTAAACTTTCTTTCAAAATTAATGGAGAAATGAGATACATTCATCACAAAGAACATCTGAGAAACTTCACGAATACCAAACCAGCCCTCCAAACAATTTTTTAAAAATATCCTAGAAAAAAGCAATGAAGTTAGAACACCATGAGGCTTAGCATAACAAATCCAATGGGAAAGAATTTAAAAGTGAGGGAGAAAAATTAAAAAACAACCAACAACAGGAAAATAACATAACAATGATAAGTTAATACATATCAGTTATAACCATCAATTTCAATGGCCTCATTTCACCAATCAAAAGAAATAGACTGGCACAATGGATTAAGAAGCAAAATCAAAAATATGCTGTATACAAGAAACACACCTAGTCCAAAAATAAACTTATAGGCTGAAAGTAAAGAATGGAAAACAGTTCTCAATATGACAGGAACCCAGAAAAAAAAAAAAAAACAGTGGTAAATATCTTATTCTCAGACAAAGTAAATGTCAAACTAAAGTTAATTAGCAGAGACAGAGGAGGTCATGACATCCTTGTAAAGGGAACAATCCAGGAGTAAGAAATGACAATCACAAATACATATACAGCAAACACTAATGCCCGCAATGATACAAAACAAATATTAAGGGAAATTAAACACCAAATAAGAAGTAATACAATTGTAATGGGGAGCCTCAATACCTCATTGTCACAAACAGTGAAGTTATGTAGACTAAAAATCAACAACAAAATACTAGAATTGAACCAAGCTATTGAACAATGGACTTAATAGATGTCTGCAGAGGGTTCCACCACACAAAATCAGAATATATATTATTTCACCTTCACACAAGTCATTCTCCAAAATAGACCACATGTTAGCTCATAGAACATGTATGAGTGAATTCAAAGGAATTGAAGTTATCCCATGTATATAATCAGACCATAGTGCAGTTAAGCTGCAGATTAATATCATAAGAAACCATAAGACCTTCATGCACAAACACAAATTGAATAACACTCTAATGAAAATCCAATTGGTCACGGCAGAAATAAAAGAAGAAATTTTACAGAGTAATCCAAAGCTCATAAAAGAGAAAATTATAAAGTTCAGAGCAGAAATCAATGCAATGGAGACTGAAAATGATATAAGAAAATAAATGAAATAAAAATCTAGGTTTTGAAAAAAATAAAGAACATCAATAAACTAGCCAACCTTATTTTTAAAAATTAAAAAAAGCTCAAATTCATGCAGTTAGGAATGAAAATGGTGAAGTCACACAGATTCAGCAGAAATCCAGAGGAGCATCAATACTTATTTTAAGAACCTGTACTCGAATAAAATGCAGAACATAGAAGAAATGGACAGATTTATAGATACTTATGAATTACCAAAGTTGAATGAAGAAGATATAAAAATTCTAAACACCGAATTGAAATTGAAAACAAAATTAAAATTTACCAACAAAGAAATCCCAGGTCTTGATGACTTCACTGCTGTATTCAACAAGAATTCTACAAAAAATATTGCCACTACTCTTTAAAGAAAGAGAAGCAATATTTCCAAATTCATTCCTGGAAGCAAGTATTACTTTTATTCTAAAACCAGGGAAAGATCCAACCAAAAAAAGAGAACAACAGGCCAATCCCCTAATAAACATAGATGCAAAATCATAAATAAAATAACAGTAAACAGAGTACAGAGTGTCATCAAGAAGCTTGTACAACCTGACCAAGTCAGATTTATTCCAGGGATGCAAGAATGTTTCAAATTACATAAATCATAAATGTAATAAACTATATGAACAGAGTCAAGGACAAAATCCATATGATCCTCTTGATAGACGCAGAAAAAGCATTTTTCAAAATTCAACACCCATTCATGATAGAAACCCTGCAGAAAATTGGAACAAATGGGCTTCATTTCAACTTGATAAGGACTACCTATGAAAAGACAACAGTATCACACTAAATGGCCAAAAATTGTAAATCTTCATGGTAAAATCAGGAATAAGACAAGGATGTCCACTATCTCCACTCCTGTTCAATATAGTTCTGTAAATATTAACCACAGCAATTAGACAAGAGAAAGACATAAAAGCAATAAAGATAGGAAAGGAAGAAGTTAAACTGTCATTATTTGCTGATGATAAGATTCTTTATATAGAATACCCAAATATCTCTGCTAACAGACTTCTAGACATGATCAACAGATTCAGTAGAGTAGCTGGATAAAAGGTAAGTAAGTACTCAAAACATCAGTAGCCTTCTGTACACAAATAACAATCTCACTGAGAGAGAAATTAGTGAAACAATCCATTTCACAATAGCATTAAAAAAAAGAATGGAATATCTAGGGATTGATCTATGAAGGAGACAAAAGATTTCTTCACTGAAGACTATAGCACTGTGAAAAAAGAGATTGAAGAGGATATGAGAAAATGGAAAAAAATCCCTTGTTCCTGTAGAGGAAGAATCCAAATAAAGTGAAAGTGACCATACTTCCAAAACTGCTATACAGATATAATGCAATCCCTATTGAAATCCAATGGGATATTCTATAGAACTAGAGAAAGCAATCCAAAAATTCATTTGGAACAAGAAGAGACATATAATAGCAAAAGCCATTCTAGGCAGCAGACATGGTAGGGGTTATCAAAATCCCCGATTTGAAAATATGCTACAAAGCCACTGTGATACAAACAGCATGGCACTGGAAAAAAAAAGACCTGAAGATCAGTGGAACAGATTAGAAGATGCAGAAACTTCTCCTGACATACTCAGCTACCTCGTCTTTGACAAAGGACCCAAAAATCCTATGTAGAGGAAAGATAGCCAATTTAATAAATGGTGTTGGAAAAACTGTATTTCAACTTGTCAAAGATTAAATTAGACCTGCATCTTTTCTAAGACTATAAATTTTCTAATTTTTAAGTTTTTATTTTATGATAAAAATGTCAAAATTTCATATCACAGCACAAAAATAATAGTAGTTAATGCACTGTGCAACATTGCCTTTAAAGAATTTATTGAGTGCAAAACATAGACAAGAAATACTCTCCTACAAAAAAGAAACAAATAGTTAATAGCAAAAAGTTTTCTTTTCAATAAACTAAAAGAAGCTAATAGTATATGTTAAAAAGTTAGAATTTATAATAAAATATTTTCTAAATAACAAAGTAGATAATTTGAAGAATTATTTGAATGTTTCCATATTTTGATTTATATATCTTTTAATTTGATACACTCACCTTGTTGTGATGTATAACAATAAAATATACTTCTCATCTCCAACCTTATACAAAGCTTTCATCAAATAATAAACTTTGGAAATTTTATCCAATTACATTTTTCATTTTTTAATTGCTATATGAAAGTACACTATCTTGCTGTACAAAAAGAATGAAATCACAACTTTTACAATGGTCTGAATGAAAGCAGAGATCACTGTGTTAAGTTAAATAAACCAGGCTCAGAGATACAGTATATGTATTGCATGAACTCAGTTATATGTACCATGTAAAAACGTTTTTTCTTAGGAGATGAACACTGAGTGATGATTAACAGAGTAAAGTTAGTGGTGGAGTGAGGGATGGGAAAATGTTGATCAACTGGTACTAAGTTGCAGCTTGAGAGGTGTAAGAAGCTCTTATGTTTGATATTTGAAGTCTCCCAAGTCTCATGTGTTACAGACTTTGGAAATAATTAGATTATGAGGATTGTAAATTCCCTAGATTAGTCCATAGATAAGTTTTTAGCTGAATGAATTTATTAGAATCTGAAAAATGTATATTTGATCCCAAGATATTCTCACATCTCTCCATCTTCCTCTCCCTTACCCTCTCCCTCTCTCTCTCTCTCCTCCATCTCCTGGATACCATGAGGGCATCAGTCTCTGAAACTGTGAGCCAAAATTCATAGAGATATTTATAGCTAAATTGATGTACATTGAGGAGAAATTCAAGTGAAATAAATAAGATACACATGTAAATACCAAATAGCTTCTCTAGTGTGAGAAATGGAAAGTGTAAATAAGGACTAAAAGGTATAATAGATAATGTGAAATAAGAACAGTGACAAAGGGAAAGGGTAAAGTGGAGGTTTAAGGGAAAGGAAAGAATGGAATGTAATTAATATGAGAAAACCACAAAAGGGAAACAGAGTATTTGTAGATAGGGATGGAGGGGTTCAAGGGAGGGCAGGGGAATGGGGAAAAAATAAGAACAAGATGGATTATGTAAATGTGCAAATTTAAAATCATGAATGTCATTATATTGTATACCTTAAAAGTACCAATAAAATTAATTTTTAAAAAGGTTTTCATCAGGTATTTCATTATTTAATTATAGCACGCATGCCCTCTAACACAAAAGTTATATGTTATTATGCAGTAGAGTAAATATAGATGAAATGTGTGCACTGTATATTTTAAAAAGCAAAAAGGATGTATTTTCAATATATTCAATTCAAAGAAATAATAAACATTTATGGTTATAGATATATGTAACCTCATTTAAACATCTCACAATATGTATGTATGGCAAGACATCACAGAGTACTCTATTACTATTACTATTTTACTAATATTTTAATAATTATTTACTAATATTATATTATTTACTAATATTTAATAATTATTATTTTTATTATTATTATTAGTGTTACAAATTATTTTATGTTTTATATATATCTGTGTATTCCTTTTTTGGAGATTTTACATTAGCCTTAAGTCCTTTAACTGTACTCCTAATAACCACCAACCACCCCCTCATATATTTAATATTATATATTTCATATTTAATATATTTTGCATTATATAATATATTTATAAATAGACACTCAGAAAACCTGAAAATTTATTATATACTTATTGTAATTTCATGCATATATCTTTCCTTACATATAAAATATTGTTTTTATATGAAATTTACATATTATGAAATTTATTTTAATACCTTTTTTACCCACTTATTAATTTTGGCCTTTCTTGAAATGCTAGGAAATTTCTCAACCACCTGATGAATTTTGACTATCCATTAATATTTTAAAAAGAAGAAAAGTGAACAGTAGTATTTTCAGATATTTGATCTTGGACCATTCAGTTCCCTTAAACTTATATTCTTAAATAATGTATCATGGGTATTATCAATTGAGATTTTATTATATATTATCCACAAAATGTCTTGCAACTACTGCATAGATCATTTGATACATTTTATAGTGCTACATTTTGAAAATGTCATCTAAGCTTTATTGTTTCCATTTTCTTTTTCCTATTCTCTGTTGACATAGGCTTTTGAAATACTATTTAATGGAAAACATATTTTAAAAATCTTAAATAAGTTACACATTAGTAAGTTCGAGTAAGTCTCTGAGGAACAGATAATTTCCTTTTATGTACTCTCACCATGGAAAAAAGTTTGGATAAAAAAGTCCACTCAAATCCTTGTAGGAAGTTAACATATAAGTAGTACATATTATAATATGATACATTGTGTAATCTATGCTTAAACATATTTATAGTATGTTTATTTACAAAAACATAATATACATAAAACCCCAAGTAATAACATATTAAGATGTAAACATGCATGTTAATTACATATGAACACAATATAAAGATAATACGGGAAGTAAATGCATATAAATTCTAAGCCTGAGTATTATATGAACCTATATTTTAAAACCATTAAATATTAGCAAATTTATTTTCAAAATATAAAAATGGCATGTCATTACTAAGTACTTTTTACCTGAGAAATGTAAGAGATGTTAAATATCAAAAAAGTTAATGCAGACCTGTATGTGAAAAGACAAGCAGGGGAATCTGAAAATTTTAATCTATTTATAATGCTAAAATAAATCTTTTTTTTTTACCTTAAATCCTATGCTAAACTATTTTAAACACAATAAAACCTTGGATTGCCAATAACTTTCTTCGTGAGTATGCCCTGCAAGATAAATAAGCATCTCTAATGAATTTTAACTTGATGGGTGGGTAGTGCGTGTTGCTGAACATCACATGATCACAACTAAGTGAATGGTTCTCTCTGTGGGATTATGGGTGATCATATATCAACACCAACTGGTTGTGCAGAAGATCTCATCTGCAGAGGAGAAAGAGAAAAAGTTAGAGAAATACCTCACTTCAAATTTGATTAGGGAGATATGTAAAATATAGGAAACAGCGAAAAATTGTGTAGCAAAGTTCAACCCACATAAGGCTGTAGCAATGAGAGTGATGAATTTGTTTAATAGCAGTGTAATGTCATATTTCCACAAAATCCTCAAAATGAGGCAAAAGCAAGTGTCATTGGGTAGGTTCCTTGTTTTTTTTTTTTTTTGTCATTGAGTTTATTGGTACATTTTAGGTATACAGTACCATTACATTCATTATTGGGATCTTGTACCTTTACATGACAGGTCTTGGGTCTCATTTTTTCCCCCTTGTCCCTGCCCTCCCTTCACCCTCTCCTCCCCTACCCATTTACAAACATTTTATTACCATTTTTTCATTTTCTTCTATTTTTTCCCTTTCCCTTATTACCTTTCCCCTACCTTTCCCACTTTCCCTACAACTTTAGCCTTTTTCTTCCTATTTCACATTGTCAATTATCTCATTAGGATCTCATGTACTATTATAATTTATTCACACCAGAGAAACTATACAGTATTTACACATGTGTGACTTATTTATTTCACTTAGGAGTATATTCTCAATATGTATCCATTTTCCTACGAATGAATCTAATTTCTCATTCTTCATGGTCAGTAGTATTCCATTTTATAGAAAAATCATGTCTTCTTTATCCAGTTTCCAACTGATGGGCAAATGGGCTGTTTCCAAGTTTTAGCTATTATAAATTGTGCAGCTAGAAATATAGGTGAGTATATATCACTGTTATATGACTCTTTTAATTATTTTGGAAAGATACCCAGCAGAGGGATGGCTGGGTCAAATGAAACCTCTAGTGGCAGCTCTTTGAGATATCTCCATATTGATTTCCATAGTGATTGCACCAATCTGCACTCCCACCAACAATGGAGAAGGGTTCCTTTCTCCCCACAACCTCACCAACATTTGTTATTGTGTGGTTTCTTAATAGCAGCCATTCTTTGGTTCCTTGTTAAAATTACATGAAAATACAAAGATATCTTCAAGGCAATAGACAGCAGCGATTCCATTAATGATGGTGAAAATCATTCTACACAATAACCCTTCTTTTTGTCTTCCTCACACCAGCCTGGAAGGTTTTCAGAGGTAAGTGGATGTTTTATTTGTTTATTTTTCTTTATACTTTTTATTGTCTGTATTATTTCATATTATGGTATTAACATCGTTTTACATGAGTATTTTTGATTTATGGAACAAATCTTCTGAGTTTCCATTATTTCTTGTGGGGAAATTTCTTTGGTATATACATAAGTGTTTTGGATTATGCGTATGTCTTCAGAATGAATTATCTTCACAAACCAAGGTTTGATTGTGTTATTGTGAAATAAATCAAATGCATAAATAATTAAATAAATATAAAACATGATTATTTACAGTTACTGTACGACATTTTACTGTCAACTTCACCCAATTAAGACAAGAAAATCCATATATCTAAAATGATCATGAGGAAAATTCTAAGTATTTATTATTTGTAGATATATTGCTATTATAAAGCTCATGTTCTCAAAAGACATCGTCAAGTCATTTTAGTAAATCAGAGTTTAGGAAATGATACCTCCCTTTGAAAAGATGCAAGAACAAAATTAATTATCTGCTTTCAAATGCTCCCAAAACTTCGTATTTCTTTAGTTATCCTTTGTCATTTTCTTTAGGCATACATAACTGTTTTTTGCAATAACATTCTTGTATACTTTAAAAGCATATTTTAAATTCTGTACCACTGTGGCCAAGTAATAAAATTTCTGACTGAGGAGCTATTAATAGATAGGTGGGTGATTACAGGAAGAAGACTTCTAAAAGAAAAGACATATGCTCTACCTTCTTTTATGCTGCCTGCCTGTAATAGCAAATGCGATACCTGAAGCCTATAGAAATTATAATTTTCTTTGAAGTGACTCAGATAATTAGAGCTACAGACCATTGAGAAATAATTGAGAGCAATTCAAGTAGGGTTTCTGTTGAGTTTTTGGATATATTTAAAAATGGGTTGCCTTCCTGTGATTTTTTTACAGGTGAAAAACATGAACAGTTTACTTTTGTAAGCCACCGATTTTTACAGTCCTACTATTATACATATAAATTTAATCAATGAAAAGCACAATGCAATTAGAAAAACAAATTATTTTACAATATCACTTGCACTCATTGAATTATTCTGACCAAAATGTTACTAATTAGTTTCTCCATGAATGTTTTGTCATCTTCTAGTATGTAATTAAATGAAAATAATATGCGTTAGCAGGGAAGGGGCAGGGTATAAACAATAAACACTAGAAACAAAGAATCCTAGAAACATCTTACCCACCCACCCATTTGCCTCCAATAATTTTGCCTTAAGTCCTTTGAGAGGTAAATTTTGACTCTCTAATACTATATCATCTAAACAAATATGACTATCTGAAATAAAGCATTATATCAAAGTCACAGCAAGTCCTCTCTGAAAATGTTCTACTATGTGGCAACTTGGTGACAAGCAAGTTCTTATGGAATTTTTCAAAAAATAAACAAAACCTAAACTACACTCTAAAACTTTTAAGTATTACATAAAAGTTAACTGATTAAATACAAATGAAATAGATGATAAAATTTTGGCAAATTTAGTTAAATGTTTTAATAGATAACCTGCAAACAGCTCTTCTTTATTGTAATTATTTTTAAAAGGTCATTTTTAAAACAAGGTACTTTCTATATAAAATTAGATTATTTGTCATTGAAGTGTTTAGATGTTTTCTTCTCTACAGGAAATTTTATACCTGTATGAGTTTTTTACCAAAAGCTATTTGAAAAGCATTGGTGAAATTATCTTTATAAATGACAGCATAAATATTAAACTTATAGCAAACAAACAGTACCTTTGAAACTGTCAATAAAGTGATGTGATTAAGAAATAATATTACATATATTTGCCATTTTACAGTGGACTTTTTTCTTGGTATAGAAATGAAAAGCTGAAAAGATCTTAATACATTCTTTCAAAAGCTGAACCTTTTATTTTTTTCAAGAATAATGTTGCATAAATGGATCATTGTAATAGAAGACCATCATTTCTTGTTTAATGATAAATATAATTTTAATTATTTATGTTTTCTGAGAAGGCAAATTGAAATGCAATTTGCTTATTGTACTATTAAATTTTTAATCATAGAATAGTCTGCTTTCCTTGAAGATAGAAATGTCATAGTCATTTCAGTACACCTAAGACCTATCTCTGTGCTTGGAGTTTTAAAAATCATCCAATAAGATTTGCTAATTGAATATTTATGAACACATTAACTACTAAATATGGAAATTTTACAGTGGGAAACAGTGAATATGAATTTGGTAGTTGATAATGTTTTACCAACAGTAACTTTAAAAAATTATGTATGTACTATGTGAAGACATAGTAGTAGAATAATCTTTGGGAAGAGTGTACAAGAACACTTTAATATTTTTCAACATATCTCTCAATTTATTTTAAAACCTGAGCTATAAAAATAAATTTTGGAAAGACTAAACAATGCTCATCTTTCGTCCAAAGTATATAGAAGATCCAAAACAATTTTGCAGAAACACGTGGTTAAGAATTTACTCCAGTTTATTCAAAGCTTATTAAAATATAAAATTATAAAGGAAGTATGGTCTACACATAAAGATAGAAAACTAGACAGCACAAGAAACGATAACAAAAAACTGATAGAAAATTGATAGCACAAAACAGGAATACAGAGCAAACCTACTGACTTTTGACAAAAATTCAAAGCAAATTCAGTAGATGAATATCAGCTTTATAAATAAATGATACTGAACAATTGGTTATTTTTGTGCTATCCTTTGGGCCAATAGGTGCACCACAAGTCTGTAACATTTTAAGGCAAAACCCAGTAAAATATTTGAATGTTTAAAGTAACATACACCAAAGTAAAATTTATAAAATCAAATAATGATGTTTGGCTATAACACAATTTAAAATTCTCATCAGAAGATAAAGTTAACAGAATAAAAAATTCAACAATAGATACAGAATTGATATATGTTCATTATAATTTAATTAAGTACTTTTATATACCACAGAGTGAACAAACTGTGAAGGGCCAAAAGGGAAATAGAGTTTGTGGATGAAACAATCTTTGTGATAATTCATCAGTTCTGCATTTGAAACATGAATGCAGTTTTAGAAAAACAATTAAACATTGAATTTAGCTGTTTCAAATATTTTATTTGTAGAAATAGGGTTGCTGGGTTTGACTGGGGGATGTAGTTGGTTAACTTCTGATTTAAATATCAAATATTCACAATTTTAAGTAAGCAAGCAATCTAATAAAAAGTAAAAAAAAAAAAAAAGTAAAACAGTGCACCAAAGAAGTTATGAAGCTTCTTTGTTGAAGTAGTGAAGGATTAGAACTTTTTCCAGCTATTCACACAACTATGCTGAATGATCTTAATTTATTTGAAGTATTTTTTTTCTCTAATTTACTCATTCACCTTGGTCAAAATTCACAATAAAAAGCCATTTAAGTTAACATATTAAGTATATTTCTTTGAGAACAAACAATTTCTGTGGCCTGGATTAAGCATAGTAAATACTAGCTGAACTATTCATGCCTATCTAAATATTAAAGTAATATAGTACATACATAAAAGCAGAAAGGTTAAATTCAAATATAAATGTTAAGGAATTTTACTTATGATAATTATATGCACTTTCAGTGATAACCTTCATTCTATTTATAGTAATGAAACTCTGAAAGCTTTTAAAATGATTTTATTGCTGAAACTTAAAACAATGTAAAATTTTTTGTTTGTTTTAAAATGAGTAGAGATTTTATTTGTGGAATTACTGATTAGCTGATATTTTAATGTCTTTTTATTCAAAGTGTTAGTTGAAAATTATATACCAGGATATGTGTAATTAGAGAAGAAAAATTCTGTCTTACAGCATACAGAAAAATTAGACTATAATAATTTCATCATATAGTAATACATGGAATATTGCATGGAGTGTAATTATGAAATTAATGATTTCTTTTCTTTCATGGGTTATCTTTTATTTGGCCAGAGATATCTTCTATCTTCAGTGAGCCAAAAGCCTACAAAAATCTATGTATTTCTTATTTCACTTGAAAGCTGGATGTAAAAATTTAAAAGAATCTTTGTTACAATCAGCCAATAAAGAAAACTATTTCTAAAGGAAATACATTAGTACCTCCATTCATGAATGACTTTGTTTGCAAACAATTCAGATTGCAAACAGAAGCATTTGGCAAAATTTTGGTTCTGTTTTCCAACTCTGCATTGGTTGACAATGATGGCCATGGCCATCTTTCACACACAAGCTCAAATAAGGACATCTTATCCAAATTCATAGAACAAATTTATTTGGGAACTGAGGTACCACTGTATATTAGGTATCATCAACAGCATTTTTTTGAAGTAAAAGATACATAGTAGTGATAAATAAGGAAAAGTAAGCAAAAGTGTTATATCTAGATGAATTTACTCTCAAATATAAAACAAAAGCCATCGACTATTCTAATGACAAGATCTGAGCTATCTCTTCTGTGAGCTTGTTCTTATGTGTGACTGAATTGTGGAATTGCATGCAATAAAACTTTCAGGATAAACTCATATAAAAGCTGCTTTTATTTTCATATAAAATAAATACAGGAATATTTATATAATATACTGAATCTCATTTTGGAAATTTTTCAGAATGTATGCTTTTATTTTGAGAGAAAGGTAAAATTGTAGGAAAGAATTTATGGATGCATTTTAGCCTTGTGTTTAACTATAACACTAAGAATGTGTCTGGGTATTTTTAATCTATCAATCTATTGTCTGTTCATATTTGAATTCACCATAGTGTGTGAATTACAAAGTGTAGAGATAACATGAGACACAGATAATTATGTCAATTAATATTGCCAAAATTTTATTCTTGAACTACCACCCCCCACATACATACACAATACACAATTGCATGGAAAAAGAATAATTGCTAGGTCTTGGGAAGAGAATGTTTAAGAGTCTGGAACAATTTGACAGACAGAGTCATGTTAAGTAAACTTAGAAGCCATAAGAGCCCTTAATTGATATCAATTCTAATTCAGTATCTGAAATATAATGAAACATTTCAAATGCTTTATGAAATTGTGAATTTATAAACTAAAAAAAATAAACATTTTTAAAAAGCAACCAATTTTGGAGAAGCATAATTAATTCAATGTTTTTAAACAAATAAAGAAAAATTTGATTATTCAAACTATCCTTCCTGTGAAAACTGTTTTGAGACATAAAATTTTAGATAAAAACATTAATATTCATATATCTATTTCAAGTATCAAATGAGAAAATACAAGTAAAATGTCACCAATAAACCAATGTATCTAAGCAGGAAGTACAACTAATCGATAACATCATCAGAACTGACAACCAGACAGGGTGTGGTTCTTGCTAGAAGAATGCAAGCAGTCTTGACAGAAGGGAAAAAGCATCTATAGATATATACCAACATATGTGGTGATCAAATGTTTTATGGTTTTGTGTCTATAATTACATATGTACATATATAACTTTATATAATAGGATCTCTTTACACAGATAGATATTTTTCTATACCTAAGTACAGAATTTATAAACATACAAACACAAACAGCAATGCTTCAGTTTATGAACTTAATATATTTTGGGGAAGATGACTGCCTTTATGTTTGTATAGGGAAGATGGCCATGTTTGTGTTTTTCTCTCAACATGGGCTTTGTGCAAAGGGAACTAAAATTTTGGCAAATACATTTTTTGAAAACCAAATTGTTTGCAAATATAAACATTCATGAACTAAGGTATTACTCTATCAGCTGATCTATTGAATCCAATAAATCCCATAAGTAAAATAATTAGTTAATAGGAAATGAAGATAATAGAGATAGAAATTAAATTATTTCTTGGGTATTTCATTCCCGGCTAGTCTTCAGGTCAAATTGACATTATTTTTCCAAAACAAAATTAAAGGAAAAAATTACAGAGGTAGACTTATAATAAATAGACCTAAAAGATTTAACCACTCCCCAAATCGGTAAAATTCATATATAGTATTTAAGAATGCCGGTTTTTTTTGTAAACCATGATTACTATTAAACTCTAATTGTTATCACAATAGGGCCATGTGGTTCTGATTTTGATAGGGTACTTTGTAGGGCTTCTATAATGGCTGGAAAGTCAAATTAAAAGTTAATTTGTCACTCAATATGTAAAAGTTCATTAATCAATAATATGTTGCATGTTTTCTCTGTGCTATATCTTATAATAACAAACCTTGTTAGCAATAGCATTTGTGGAAGCCGAGTGCATAATTCACAAAATCTGCAGTAAAACTGACAACCCAAGCTGAGGAAAAAATGGATTGATTCTGAGTAGCCAAAGTCTCAAACAATAATGCATCACAGAAGTTGTTAATTCAGGAAAATGGTGCCACTGCAACCGACAGTGTCAACTGTCATTGTCACAATTATGACTGTGAAGCAATGGTTATCCTTGCTTCCAGAGAACTCTTTAGTGTCTCTTTCTTATTCAGAATAGGTAAGAATGACTGACCTAATTCTCTGAAAGCTGGAAATGTTACATTATATCAAAAGAAAAGCCTGTATTATAAGAAGAAAGACCAACACCAGTGATGGTCATGAGGCAGAATGCAGAATGGAGTGAAAAAGAGTATCTGAGATGATAATGATGAGAAAGGTAAAAATAAACCAGTCAAAGAGAATTGAAGGGCTGGGGATTTAGCTCAGTGGTTCCAGTGCCTGCCTCTCAAGCAAAGGGACCTGAGTTCAATCCCAGGTACCCCCTAAAAAAGAAAAAAAAAAAGGAAAAAAGAAAAACAATGAGAATTGAAGACTACAGTATAGATTTTATAACATATGCCTTGGTATAATGAAAAACAAGTGAAATGCTTAAACACATGTTCTATATGAGAATATACAAACAATGGTACACTATATTGACATATTATGATTAATATTCTTTAACATTTGAAAAAATATTCTATTTATAGGTTACTCAGAGTTTATGATCAATCCATGTTGAATATAATCAAATAAAGTTTTATACATAGTAGAAATAGGAGATTTTACTTACTGGACTTCTGAAATGGTATATATAAAAATAAACTGTATAATTTTAATCAGTCTCCACAATGTGCACAATGTCCTGGAAATTGTCCACTTCATCAGAGCAACTTAAATACCTTTTAATATGTTTTTAATTCTATTTGTTAGTATTTTACTTTGTATTTAGAAATCTAATGTATTTATGAGTGAAAGAGTTCTCCAGTTTTAAATATATTTATTAGTTTCTGTGGACAAATTCAAATTAATTTATAAGATGGATTATGTATATTTTCATCTTTTTCCTCCTCTGTGAACAGAAGAGATTTGGTGTGTATTCAAATTATAGAAAATATCCTACCAATATAAAATAAATGAATATCTGGATCTGTCTTGTGCCTTCCACTATTTCTGGTCATCCTTCTTACTTACCAATTCTATTAGCACATGCTTTTCATTCATAATGTTATGTTCCTGGTGTGGAGTTGATATATGTACATGCAACATATTACTTCCTTTTTTCATATCCCCCCTTCTTCCCTCATTTCCTGATCCTCTTCACATTTTTTTTTTTAACATTTGCGGTGCAGACTGTTGACCATTCTTGTATGGGGTTGGTACATTTATATAGCATATCTCAATTCCTTTTTACTACACAAGCGTTAATTGTATTTAAGATCAAAAAAGCAAAGGCAAGAGTTTGTTTGTAGTGACAACAATGTTATACCATAATATCTAAATATGAATTAATAGGTAATATATATAATCTCATCTGGTCTTCAGTGCCATTTCTTCATTTTTCTATACTCTTAACTATTTTTAAGCTTCTGTCATCCATCAGTCCCACTGTCTTTAAGAAGAATATAGCCCACTACTTTTTGAATAAATTCTCCTTATTCACTTAATTTTATCTCTTGCATATGACTTTCCTATTTAGTATTGCCACGATTCTGAGTAACTTCAGGATTCTCATGGACAATACATATAATCCCTTAGTTTCTCAGCATCATTGCTTCTTCAAAAAGTCCATTTTTTACTTTGCTTCACAAATAGCTTTTACAGTTAAAAAAAATTTACTTAGTGATAGCAAGAAATGATTCTGCAGTCTAACTTGCTTTTTCAAGCATGTAATTCCACATTCTTATTCAGATACTCTAATAATAAATTTATTGATATTTCTCTCTGTTCATCTATTCTCTTTCTTCCTTTATCCTTATGAATTCTTTAAGTTACATAAAATGCAATGTTATTTACTCTTAATTTAAATACACCAAGATTCCTTAATTAGCACCTATTTGGCAAACTCCTATCACTAATAAGTAAAAATACTGACGTGCACACATGTACACAAAGATAGACATTATTGTTTGTAAATATAAATGAAGCTATCAGATTTTAAACATGATAAATTTATAAGTATATAAAGTCTATAAGTAAGCTCTCAAATTTCACACAAAGTATTTATCAGTTGAGTTGTCTGAATTTCTCTCACCATAAAAACTTTAAAGAAAAATTTTAAAAGAAAACTTTTTTTTCTCTTTTCAATGATCCAGGTAAGCCACTTTCTATATTTGTTCAAACTAAAATTTAATCATATGGTGTAAACTTGGAAATTTTTTCCATCTTCTTTCTTTTGTTTCAATTTTCTTTAGTTTCTAGTCTTTATAGAAATATTATATTGGTGTATATCTTCCACACAAAAAAATAAGTGACTTACCAATGAGCAGAGCTTTGTGAAGCTTTTAACATATTTCCTTGCCCTTTAGATAACCTATCATATTTAATGTGCGCTGCACAGTCTCACATCTTCCCTGTCCACATTTTACCTCTCCACTATGGTGGCAATGAGCTTTGCACAGATATAATCTGACAATGCTCCACTTCACTCATTCCATGGTTTTCTGCCCTGGGACTTCTCAAATGCTACACCAGGTGATGGCTGTGAAAATCCACTCCTGCATGTTCAACCTGGAAGGTAATCAATAGCCAATGTAGACTTTCAATCCCCAACTTGTCTGCACCTATTAAAGGTCCTTCACATGTTGCTAAATCTAATAGATAAAATGTAGTCCTCACTTTACTTCAGTTTAGATTTTATTGAAGTTACCTCACACTCCTTTCTGAAATGCCGTTCTCTCAATTTCTGTGATGACACATGCATGAACATGGATAACATGTAAAAAGACTTTGATTATACATATGCAAAAAGTAGGAACACATCAAAATACTTTATGTTAAATATCCACATAATTCCATACTATTGGAATGGACTGTGCACAATACATGGGGTTAAAAGTATCAGAACCAGATATGCACACAGGATTACACAGAAGATTCTCAAAGAGGCAAATGCCACACATTCAATGGTGTGATTACCTCAATCTTCTGAACTTGAAACACTAAAATGATTTCACATTCCTATATTAAAGTAACTATTCGTGTAATGATAATTAACAATTTCTAAAAATAAGCTAATATATCTTTAGGGAATGACTTTTTTTAGATCTGAAATGAACCAAAGTAATTTGCTTGTAGGGATGAAGGAACTTGGTTACTTTAATTTTCATGCAATTTTAAAATGTTAGTGTCTAAATTGTCATATACAGCATAGATAGCCATATTATAACTACCTGAAATTTCACTTAGGGAATATTAAAATATTCCTGACCTAAAATCTTCTGAAATTAGTATACTGAAACCACATATTAAAACTGACAAACTAAAACTCAAAGAGCAAAAAATGTTTAATCATTAATAGTGAATTTAACTTTATGGTTAAAATATGGGGTAGAATTTAGTAAAGTAATACTAAATAATTCTTAAATCAATGCCAAAAGTAAAATATGCATATTTTAAAAGAAAAAAGCAAATTAACATTTTGTCTATGGATTTTTTTTTCTTCTAAAATGTGATGCTCCATCCAAGATATGTCATGTAAAGGTACAAGATCTGAATGATAAATGTAACTGTACTGTATACTTAAAAATTACCCAAAAACTCAACGAGAAAAATAAAATAAAATGTGATGCTCATAATACACATATGAGAGATTTTTTGGGGAAAGGAAGTTCTCCAATGAAATTTATCTCCTAAAAACCTTATTAAAAGCATAAAATCAGTCCCTAATGGATTAACAAACATCAGAAAAAAATATATCTCATGTGATATTCAAAAGCGAATACTGAAGATGTTTTTGGTTGTAGCTGCTGAATCTTGACAAAATTTACATTTTCTAATCTAAAATTTAAAAAAATAACTGTAAAGAGCTCGGGTTAATTTATTTTCTATATCAATATTCTAAGATATTTACATATTTTTATTCCATCATTCCTGAAAATAGCTCACTAATAGGCCTCTGTTTATTATTATTTCTAGTTTATTCTTGTGGAAAACAAATGACAAATGATGAAGTTCTGCAAGATTATATGACTGGTGGGCTGGCGATTTAGCTTAATGGTTCTGCCACCTGCTTTGCAAAAGCAAGGCCCTGAGTTTGATTCCCAGTACATAAAAAAAAAAAGATGATATGACTGTTGAATAATGTGATGATAATTGGATCTGTTACTCTAGAGCACACATGTGCAGCCACAACAGAACAAAATGATTTACGCAAATATAATTTTATATACATGTGTATATATCTTTGTGGATGTATAGATAGACAAATAAAAATGGAGAACATGTATCAGGATGCATAAATTCAAGATAACAAAATATTAAAAATACAGGTTTGTTTTGTTCTTTATCCTTACTCAGAGGGGAATATATATTTAATGTTTTCTTTTATTAAACTGTGAACTAATAGTTATAAATCTTCCCTACACAATATAATATGTCTGTGAGCTGTTGGAGGAATTTATGTAAAATCAAATATTCATCTCAGCAGTTCAAAATTTGGAGTCTATAAAAAGTCCTATAAATGTACAATATTCCTCTTTTATCTTTAGGGTATATATTCCAACATACTCCACCAAAGACTCAAACTAGATATTACCAAATCCTACATATATTTTTTCTTCTATATGCATATCTACAATGAAATTAAATTCCTAAATTAGGCACAGAGTTGAAAAGTAAGAGCTAATAGTGGAACACAGTATCAAATGATTTATGAGTTATTTAAGATTTATGAAACATATATTCCAGAATTTTGAAATATCCTTGGACTGCAGTTGAATACTGATAATTTAAACTACAGAAAAAGGAAAATTGAGGACAAATTAGGAAAAATGTACACATATTTGTGTATTTGGAATGTAATACTTTTTCAGCTTTATCATAGTTTTGAGTACCATCTTTGTCAAAGAAGAATGTGAGCTGTACTAACTAGTGTAGCACAGTTTATTAGGTGAATAATCTCCAAACACCTCTTTTAGTAATGTTTAAATATTGCCAACACAGAAATAATAGCAGATCTGCACTATGTAAACCAATTTGAGACTAATATTTGATATATGTTCAGTTCATAATACAGACATTCTTTGATTATACAGTACAGGAATCAAGCCAATTGAGGTTTCACTTCTATCAAATATATAAGTAATCAGATTTGATAAGGTCAATTCCTATATAGATTAATGTGGGCTACTAGCAAATCAATGACAAAAACGTTATTGGGCAAGTTAATTAATAATTGGTGATGTTTGCCTTGGCAAATTTTAAGAAAACTCTAAGTATGATGGAAAATATTCTAGATGCAAAAATATTAATGTCCTACTCTTGCAGTTTAACTTTATCAAAATTTTAAACAGCTGTTTGGCATACTAATATCATTTAATTAATTTCCTCAAATCTGCCCCCCAAAAGGTTATACTGAAAAATTATAAACTAATGTTATAAGGCATTATTCTAATGCTTGATATGTGGACAACTGCCTAATATATGTATTATCCTGATTCTTGTTTTCACAATGAAGAGACAAATTTGAAACATATGTATATGCATTCATTAAACTTTTTATCACAATAGATTATTTTAATTTGGAATCTAATATTAATATGACACTTACAAATATTTAAGAGGAAGCATTTAAAGAGTAAACAACTTTGATATCCATTTAACTGTTCATATAATATGTAACTTTTGATTTTGAAGAATATTTTCATATGTAAAAAATGTTCATGGTTAATAAATATGATAATAATTTTTGTACATATAAAGCAGCCTTCCAATTGCAGTAAACATTGAACTAATTCAATTACATTAAACATTATTTTCAATTATCACATTCCTACTAATTTTGAAGCATACGTATGCTTTTAAAAAGTGGACTTAAGTTGAAATTTTTACTAAAATACCAACACATATAACCAAGTATAGCAATTTTTGTTCAAAAATATATATTTTCTGATTTAAAGTAACAAATGTGAATTTTACTACAGAATAAAACATTTGACAATCTAATGAGGAAATGCAGGGACATATTGTTTCCTAACATGACCGAGGAAAAATGAGCAATTCCTCACTCAGAGTATAACTAATGCCCTATTATATCAAATTCAATAATTATGTTTCTGTTTAGGAAGTTAGACTATGTAAATGTAAATGATTTTTATAATTTTTATTTTGCATATGGACAATAAAGCTGTAACAACTGATACATCATTTGTAACATAATTCAAGACCTAAAGTCATTGTTTTTACTTTTAGAGCTTATAGAAAGCATTTTTTTAACTAATAACAAAAAAGATAAAGGGAGTTAGTTTTAGAATTGTATTTATCAAATCACAGTTTATTAAAAAATATCAATAAGAAATAAAAATAGCCATGATTTTTTTCCCCAAATACTAAACTTTTATTTTGATGGTTCGATTTTATTTGGAATAGAGAAATTGTTGAATGTAAATTCATTCTATTTTACTAAAATCAAATAAATCTATTTTTAATATTTATTGAATGAGACTTCTCTCAAAGAGTGCTGTTGTTGCTACTGGTACATTTAAGATCAACAATTGAATGGTGAAGTACTTTCAGAAATACTTTTGTCATAATACAAGACCAACTTCTGTAAATGCAAGTTCTAAATATTATCTATATGCTAAATGTTGAGAAACATTTCATTGATATAGTGTTATAATTATATTTAAATTATTATTTAACTGTTATTAGTGTTATTTTAATATAAAGATTATGCTTAAATAAAAGTGTCATGTATGAGATAACAGAAAATTTTACTTTAATATATACAGAGTTGTCTTTGCAATTGCTACTAAAAACCATATGTCATAGTCACTTATTTGGGATACACTGAACTATCTGAAAAGTAAACACAATTAATCGGGAAAAACTTTTGAAACCAACATTAATACATAATATTCTGTAATCATTCCCATATTTACTGAGCTATCTTTTCATTAAAAATACTCAAAATGAGAAGAGAAAAATAATTCTTCATCAAAGCATTTAATTTTATAATTTCTATGATTTCAGTCAAGAGAGGCAGTAATTACTCAGTGAAATTTTACATTTTAGAGAAATTGCATAAATTTATCACTCCCTATAATATTGGTTTCAGGACTCAATTTCTACATGCATTTCTATATAAATATGATATATATACAATATATTCTGGATATAATATATTCTTTGTTCTCTAAAATCAGTTATATTATATCTAATGAATGTTTTAAAGTAAAAATCTATCTAAAGCAAATTTTTAAATTACAGTATTTTTTAAAGTTTATTACTAGTATCAATGCAAGATGTTATTTCCATCCATAAAATTTAGAGGGCATATCTTTATGCTTAAAAGTGTAAAAGAAACAAAAATACTTTATTTTTATTGACCCCAAGGAACCCACTTATATTCTAGTTTCCATACACAAATAAAATATTATTAAGAAGAATTTATAATTATGTTTTGATTCAGTGTAAGATGTGGAATTTGAATGAATAAATACTTCAATACTTGTTGAAAATAAGGATATTCTCATGAATTTTTACAAGTGGAGCAATAAAGTTTTCGTTTTCCATTTACTCTATGTCTTTCATTTGGCTGTATATTAAAGTGTTTTAAATTATTATAAAAATAATACATGTTTGCTGGGGACTGCAATAATGATTATGCCCAAAGTAGGCTGTAAGTAATAAAGGCAGTGCAGTGTTAATCCCACAATTGGCTTGTTTTGAAAAGTGAATCCAGCCAAAGCCCACATGCTGAGGTCAGAGGAACTTGTATCCAAATTCCATTCCCACAATTAAAACCTTCTTAGAAGAAGGAAAATGTTCTAATTACAACCATTTTATCTATTCTGTTCCTAATTTTAAAATGCTTTGTTGTTGTCCTTTACAACCTTTGCTTCTATTAGTTTCCATAGAAACCACAGGGCCTTGCATCTTCACGCATAATCCAGTTCTTGAACCTCACTCACCTTCACCCCAATTTGATTATTAATAAATATAAGTGACTTGGACTGACCAATGCTTTTGCTGCTTACATTAACATTGGTAGTCTTGGCTCTCCAGTTTTTCTCTCTTTAGTTCCTTTAATTTTTTTTTCTCATCATTGCGCTGTAATGTGGAGCAGGACATCAAAACCTAATGCAAAAGTCTCTGATAAGTGTTTTATCCATAAAGTATCCCAAATTACTGCTGAAATGTGGAGATCAAAATTGATCAATTCCAACATATTCATTTATGTCATTTGCCTATTTTTAATTGAAATAAACAACAGAAAATATAAAATTTAGTTCAATATAATGTGTTCTCTCTTCTAGTGAAAATATAAATATATATAATGTAGACTGTATTTACTTCAGACCACAGGTATTTACCATTTGATCATACATATGTTGCAAAACCATTGTTCATTGGAAATATTCTACTGTCTCTTGTAATGTAAATTGAATTTCCTGCCAGTGTAAATCAGAATTCTTTTACTTAACTCTATGTGTATATAGACATAAGACATAAAATAAAAATTTGATCTATATATATATGATCTATATTCACTTATGTAGATGTTCTTAGAGATGATTAATTGAAAATAAATTTTGTTACAAATTTTTTAAGGTAATACGTTAAGGAAGAATATAATTATGAGGTGAAATGTTCCCAAAATAGTCCTTAATTATATATTATATCAAATATAATATTAACGCTATCATTTTATTAAATAAATAAATCAGCTTTGGTTCATATCATACATGTAATTAATAAATACACTTGGAGTTCTCCTTAAATATTATAGTTTAATTATAAATATACAGATAACTCTGTTAGTGTGTGAAATAATGATTTATCATAAGCATTACTATTATAATATTCATGCTAATAAAGTACTTCTGTGTTTCACATTGAATTTGTGAAATTACTTCATCACACAGAGTTTGTACATATCGAGTCTACAATATTGAATTGCATATGAATATACCAATAGCTGCAGGGTGAGTACCCTATCAAGAAAATGAGTTGTACATTCTATAGCCTCCACATTGTTACCTTTGAATATAGATGTACATAAAGTTTTTGCAAAAATGAATACTGAATTTTAACTTTAGATTATTTAATTTGTGCTCTGAAATACATTAAAGAGATAATTGAACTTAAGTCCTTCTAAACCTATATTTTTCATCAGAGTTTTTATAATAAGTTGATAGTAGATTTCCTCAAAGAGGTTATTTTGCATCTATTGAGACCATAATTTAATTTTATCCTTGAAAGAATCAATTCAAAATGATATATGAACTTTGAAAACAAATTATGAACTTTGAAACTGCCTGGAAAAAAATAGTGAAAACATGTTGCCTGAAGAACAGGCAGGCTTCCTGAATATGATCTTCATATTATATGAAATATTAGAAAGAATCTAAAAATGGAACTACATCAAACTGAACATTCAAGCAAGAGTTATGAACAACAGAGTAGAGAGATAGATACTCTCCAGAGTTGGACTTATATCTAGAATGCACAAAGTTCTAACTAAATACATAAATTAACTACAGAAAACAAATGACCCAATTTAAAAAATGGGCAAAATAAGAAATACAAATGTCTAAGAAGTACATGAAAAAAATTTCAGTGTCTTAGTAACTTTCCCATTACTGAGCAAAATACTTAACACTAATGATTTAAAGGAGAAGAGGCTAATATTGGCTCAGAATTTCAGTCCATGGCCAGCTGCTTTGAAGATGCAAACAGATGGTAGAAGGGCATCATGGTTAAAGAAACTACTCAATACATGAAAACTAGGAAATAGTGAGGTTTGGATCTAGGAACAAGACTATAATTTCCCAGATAACACAGTCAATAACCCACCTCCAAGAAGGGCCTACTTCATTGCAGAACATGAATTAACAGAACCCACTAATGTATAAAGCCACTGATTATTAATTAGAGTATCCCAATGATCTAATTACTTTCTAAATACATGAGGATTGGGGAAATATTTAATATCTAAGTCATAGCATATTACCCTAAACTCTAAAATCTCCATGGAATTAGCAAAATCATATTTCAAGAGTTTCCAAAGTCTTCACAGATCCACACTCCTTAAATGTCTAAGCCCAAAGCCTCTTCTGAGATTCAGAGAAAACTCTTAGGTGTTAGCCCATATAAAATTCAAAAAGAAACTTAAAACCTGCTGACATAAGGACATAGAGAAATCATTCCTGTACCAAAAGGAAGAAATAGAGAAATAGGAGCAGAGCTAAAGCAAAAGCAAAACCAAGCAAAGCAATCATTAAATCCTGTAGTTCCATGTGCAGTACCTGGGGCAAGTTCTGGTGAAACATGAAATCCCAATAGCTCGGATGACCCAACCTCTACATCATTGCTCTTTGCAACTTTACAGCCTCTCACTTTGGGTTGCTTTGCTCATGTTTTTGGGAATCCTTTGCAGATTATCCATGTTCACAGCATCTTCATCTTCTAGCAATCTCCATTGCATTTTTGTCTTCACTCTGACAGCTTCATGTACTGGCTTTTCAAGAGACTAACTGCCTAGACCTTCTTTGGATATTTGAGTGGAATTTCATAGTTCATGACAGTGACACGAACAAAGGATGAAATGAAGGATTACTTGAAGTCAATGTCCAATTCAAACCCCAAGAAGGCCCAGATGGGCTGCCATTAACTTTGACAAAGTTTCAAATGACTTCAGCCTTTGTGGCCTTTGATTTAAACAGTGATAAAAAAAAAAAAAAGAAGAATGTCTCAGAAGGAATGCATGTAGGGGACAGGAGAAGAACAAGGAAAGATCGGGGACCAATCTTGGGACCAATTTAAATGATGAATCAGAGTATGAGGAGAAGGAGCTCAGCTAACTCGTTCCTTAAGGTGTTTGATCCTACTTGGTCTAATGGCCCAGTAAACTATCTTTTAATCCCTAACCATGCATTTTGGGAGGTTGTGGGCATTTGAATGTACAAATTCCTTACCTCTGTATATCTATCCCATGCTTATCTGGCCAATGACCCCACAGAGGGAGCCTCTATAACCCACAAGTCTTGCATTTTACATCGTTATAAAATCAGCATCAAATGAAAGACACCAAGGTTGGCTGCCAGCTCAAATAGGATACTTGGCTCCTTTGAACACAGCTGCAGAGGCCTCTCCATGCTTAGATGACTGAGCCCTGTGAAAGAAATCCCAGGGAACCCATTCCCTAGGTCGCTCATCTGGAACAGGGGACTCTTGGACAGTGGAATTAAAACTTTACAGTTTTGCTTCCTTTAGCCTGTGAAGGGTATGGTCTTGTTGATTAGTGAGATGTCCTCAAGACATCTTTCTACTGTAAGCCAAGTACCTGGCTTTTTCCTTTTTAATGCTAATCTTTCACCCATCAGGCTCTTCATGGACAAAATTTTGCTGATGCTTCCTTTTATGATTGAGTTGTAAACTTTTTACTTTGTTTTTTTTTTTTAAACAGATTTTATTAGTACATATTTCCAGTATGTAATGACTACATTTTTCATGAGAACTTGGTACATAAACATGACACATTTTAATCCTTTGTATGTTCCCTTCTCCTGCGCTGTCTCCACAGTCCATCTTTTGGTCCTCTTACCATTTGCAAAAAATATATCTCGTTGTAGGTTTGTGCCTCTAATTTTCCATATAGAGATGCCTAAAAGCAGGCAGATATATTTGTGTTATAGCCTGAACATTGGCCTGCTTTGAAATTTTGTCCAGGAGATTAATTACTCCATGGCTATTAATTTCAGTTTCTCACAAAGACTCAGAGAAATGAACACACATTTTTTGCAAGAGCATAAAATATATGATCCATAGTTCAACTCCCAAAGAAGTCTTTGTTCTCAACTGAAGCTTTTTAAGCCTGGCACTTCCCCCTTTGTATCTACTCTTATGAACGCTGACCAGTATCACCCATCAAGCTTTATTTACATTATTCTAGGCTTTCTGTGTCTGGAATGTGCATAATCCCTTTTCCAAACTTCTCATATTAACCAATTTGAAAGGCTTCCAAATAATATGAACAGGTACAGTTGTAATATAGATTGTGCAATTGGTGCTATGGGACCGTATCCCTCCACTAACCTGAGCATGTTCTATGCCCCAGAACCTTTGTTCTAAGTCCTTCTACTGAAGGTAGTGATAAGAAATACAAAGAATCCTAGGCCCATTTAGGACATTTCCTTAAGTCCCAAACCAAGATATGTGGACCTATGGCAGTGTTGGAGAACCTATGGCAGATGTGCTGTGGTGGGTTATTTGTATCATTGAAAGTTCTGAAAAGTTTGCCATCACTGATCTATACTAACTTTTTTTCACTTGAAGCTCATCTAACATTCATGTATATGTATTAATCTCAATTAGCCAGTTACAACAGTAAATTATTTGAAAGGACATGCTCAGTAGACACCGTTAACATCATGAGCCAGCCCCCTCCCTGTCTGTCACATTGTCAGTCGCCTTCTGGAAGATCTAATGGGAAATGCTCCAGATCTAGAACATTTTAAATTCTTCATCCCACCACTTAAGCCCTCATGCAAATTTTCTTTCTGTCAACATAAGCTTGCTCACTCTGAGTGTACCATCTCCTAATTAAGCATCATTAATCTTTTCTGCCTTTTCCTTATAGTCATATACCACATCTAAAACCGAGTCAGTTACATGATGCTAGAAACCCATCCACTACCCTACTATCCATGGCAACAGTTCTAACTATAACACCATTTATAGGGTTATTAATTTCTGTCTTAATCAGTGTCCTACCACTGAAAACAATGTCTGACACTCATGCCATAAAGGGGGAGTGGTTTATTTTGGGTCAGAGTTTCAATCCATGGTCAACCGGCTTCAAGTCAGAAACCAAATGCCGGAGAATCATGATAGGGGGAAAAGGTGCTCTAGGCAACCAGGAAGCTGAGAAAGAATGGAAAATCTCAGGATAAGAATATATCCTTCCACATCACACTCTCAGTGACTCACCTAAAATCAGCCCTCTCTTCCTTAGCAATTATGCTCACTGGTGTGTTAATTCACTGGTGAGAGTAGTGCCTCTATATTATAATGTAGCAAATATCTCTGTCCGGTATTAGCAGACTGATTAACTGGAACCCAGTCTCACCACTCTTTGATCTCTCCAAGCAAGATAAGCAACGACCTACCCCTTTACATACTAATCTACTTATCAGCTACCCCTGCCTGCATAACAGATATTCCTGCCTGTATATCAGCCATTGTCAGAAGCCTCCAGTCAGATGCTTCCAGTTGCTTCACATTGTTCTGTTAGATGTCTTTAAAACATACCTTTGCTATCTTCCCAAAATTTTAGTCAATAAAGTACTGGTCTCCCTTGGTGTCCCCTGTCTTTGCTATCCAGACTGATCAGCCCAAGAACCAGCTCTCTCTAAGTCTCATTTTTTTCTTTACTCTTTATTATTCTCATGTGTTATAGTGTCTCACAGGAGAATGTATACCAAATGCAAAGGTCTGTGGCAATGTCCCTATTTCTGTTCCTTATATTAAAACTACCTTTTAGATACACAAGGCTTTGAGGGGGACAACTGAGATTTAAATTAGAATATTTTACATCTTTAGCCAATTAGAAAAAGTGAGTCAAAGAATAAAACAGGTTCAATTTCACTCCAATAATATAGCTGTCTTCAAGAATACACACACGTTTCAATCCCAGGTACCAAAAAAAAAAAAAAAAAAAAAAAAAAAAACAAATTGTTTCATAAAAAAA
>NW_022900950.1:58507843-58570069 GCF_012274545.1 Fukomys damarensis | reverse complement strand
AAAAAAAAAAAAAAAAAAAAAAAAAAAAAAAAAAAAACACACATTGTTCTTACTAAATCAAGTGAGAAAAAGTCAGTAACCATTGTAGACTTATGAGTGAAACAGTTGCATGTCAGAGGGCAGAAGTTTATTCTAACTAAAATCCAAGGTCCCTGTACATTAGTAGAGTTTCAAGGTATTCCAGAGTGTAGGGCACTTAGAGATATCCTGTAAGGTAAAGTATACTTTTTTTGTGTCCTGACCCTCCTCCATTCAAAAAGAGTTCAGTGTCTAGTGGGCCTCTTTGGATTTTGGAGGCAAGAAGTACTTTAATTGAGTGTGTTACTGCAGCCCATTTACTAAGTGACTTGAAAAACCAGTAGTTTTTAATAGTACTTAGAAAAACAGACAAGGCTCTACAAAAGAACCAGGTTCAAGTGAAAGCTGCCCTGATACTTGGGTGATATGATCCAGTAAATCCAATGTACTTGGAATGCTATTGGCAGATAGGGGTGCTGTCTGGAATCCCTGACAGGTTCTCAAAGGCAAATCACAGTGTAGACCCTTGGGATCTTGGACACAAATCTACCATTATCTGGAAGCAAATACTTTGCCTTTTAGAAACAGCTGCTTGACTGCTGCTTGGCCTTAGTGGAAACTGAATGCTTAAGAATAGGAAAATATGTTACTGTGTGATTAGTCTATCCATTACAAACTATGTGTTGCCTGATTCAATGAGTCATAATTTTGGTCATGTTCAGCAACATCATCAAATGGAAGTACTTTTGTGATTGGGTTTGAGCAGGACCTGAAGGGACAAGTAATTTCCATTATACTTCTATTATAGTTCACCATGTGTCAACACATATGCATCTGTGGCTTCATGGATGTACCCTATTCTCCAATGGTAGAGGAAAAACAGTGAAGATGATTCTGCATCATGTTATGTAGGCACCATCCTGAAGGTGACAGCTTCAGCTCTACAGCCCTTTCCCAGGATATTCCTGAAGAAGAGTGGTAAAGAGAAAGCATTACAATTGATAGATGTATGTGTAGTGCATCTGCTAGTACATATTACTTTAAAGAAAAATGGCCAAATATACAATTATGTATCAATTAATGGGCTGTGGCCAATGGAATCTCTGCATGGTTAGGTATTTGGAAGGAACAAGGATGAATAATTGGTGACAAAACATTTATGGAAGAGGCATGTGAATAGACTTCTCCATGTGGGCTAAGGGAGACAGATATTTTTATCATATTTAAAACAATCACCAGAATTTGACCTCTGCAGAAGAGGACTCTACTGATCCCTTTCTACAGGTAGCAGTCAACTTCTTCCCTTAATCACCTCTGTCATTATTTAGTGTGTTCATAAACAAGGTGTCCACGTAGCAGGAATGAAGGTTATGCATGAGCTCAGCAATAGGTACTTCCACTCACTAAGACTGACTTGGCTAGATCCATTACTAACTGTATAGTATGGTAGCAGCACAGACCAACATAGAGGTCCTGATATGACACTATTCCCTGGAATGATCAGTCTGTAACCCAGTGGCACATTGATTACATTGAATCATTTCCATCATGGAAAGAACAGCTCTTTATCATAAATTTATAACAGGTTTTAATTTGTCTTCTTTGAACATAATGCTTCTGTGAAAACTACCATGTGTGGACCTACTAAATACCTCATCCATCATTGTGATATTCCATAGAACATCACTTCTGACCAAGAAATGCATTCTATGGTCAGAGAAGTGTGACAATTAGCTCCTGCTCACAGATTTCACTAGACTTGCTGATAAAAAGATGGAGTGGCCTTTTGGAGATGGAACTGCATTGTCAGCTATGTATCAATAATTTGCAGAGCTGAAGCAAAGTTTCTCCAGAAGAGTGTTTTATGCTCTGAATAAGCAAGTACTTAATATATGGCTCTCTTTCTTCTAGAACAAAGATTAATGAGTTCAAAAACGAAGGGGTGGAAATAGAAATGGTACCACTCACCATTACTTTTAGTAGTCCCACTATCGGACAACTTGCTTCCTGTTCCCATGAGCTTAGGCTCCATTGCCCTAGAAGTTTTGGTAACAGAGGAAAGATCATATCAGGAGGCACAACAATGATTTCCTTGCATTAGAAGCTAATATTTTCCCCTGGCCCCTATGGTGGAAACAGGCTTAGAAGGGAGTTATAGTGTTAGTGGGGGTGACTGATACAGACTTCAAAGGAGAAATTGTACTGCTACTCTAAACTTAGTTGTCTTAATTACTTTCTCATTGCTGAGACAAAGTACCTTGCATCCAAATTAATGGAGAAAGCTTTATTTAGATCACAGATGGCATAGGTTTCAGTCCATTGTTGGTTGGCTTCAAGGGAGGGCATCCTGGGAGTATGACAGAGGAGCATCGAAAAGCAGAAATAGTTCATGGCAGACATAAGGCATAAATCAGCAAGGCAGCAAGCAGCAAGCAACAAATGACTATCTTTCTATCCCTCAAATCTTATCCAGGCTTTCTGCACTTTGCATTCATACTTAGAGCAGGGCACCATTAATCCTACTCAGAACTATGCCAAACCAATCAGTGACTAATTTAGTAATCACCCATGATCCCACTATCACACACTCTAGATCTAGCCATGTAGGAAAAGCTTCAACAATGATGGCATGAGACATTAGGGGACATCTAAACACAAGCCATAATATTAGATAACAAATATTATATTTGGAATGGAGGAGATTTCTGAGAGTATGTCTTAGTCTAACTAGGGCCAGTTTTTGAGGTCAATGAGATCCTACAACAGCTCAATACCAGCAGAATACCAAATGACAAAGAGCCTGCAAAATAAATTACTAGTCACTTTGCCAGGAAAATAACCAAGACTTGCTCAGGTGTCTGCTTATAGCCAAGGGAGTAGGAAGTAGAGCAAAGTAGTTAAAAATACCAAATATGGGGCTTTGGATTTAGCTCAGTGGTGCTGGCATCTGCCTCACTAACACAAGGTCCCAAGTTTAATCACAGTACCAAAAAACAAATAAACAAAAAACCTACCAACTATGGTCACATGCCTGGAAAAGAGGATTGTAATTACCATGAGCATTTTTTAATATTGCTAATAAGCTTCTCCATATCTACAAATAGTAATCATTTATTTGTTTTATTTCTTTGTAATATAACATTAAGATAAATCCATACTGAAATATTGCTAAATTTGCATTATATATTTATGCTGTGGAACATTGGGAAAAAAGTAAACTTCAGTGAAGAAAAATTATGCCTGATTTCTGAGGAGAAAATTGGTGAATATTTGTTTGTATACATATAGTTGTATCATGTTAGGTATATGAACTTGCTGTTTTGTTACTTACTTTATTAAGCATGGCTAAAGGGAATATAATTATTATTTTTTAAAATTGATGGGATAGATTGTAACAATTAATGGTGATATCGACTTGACTAAAGCAATAAATGTAAATGTCTACCAGGTTAGTAAAGCACATCTTTGAGTGTGGTAGAAAATTGACTCATAGACCAGAAAACTGAAGAAGGCTCACCTTGGTTGTGAGTCATACCACACAACTGACTTGCCTCCTGGATAGAATAAAAGAAAAGAAAAGAAGAGATCCAGTCTTCTTGAGTGTTTCTAGTCTTTGCTGTCATTGCCTTTGGATATTATTCTCAGGATATCCAGTTTCCTCAGCTTTCCATATTCACTTACACTAGCAACTTTGAGGCATTCAGTCTTGGGCTGGTGCTGTATCCTTGATTATTCTTGTTCTTTGTCTTCTGTTTCCTTGGGCTGAGCAGCTACTTGATCTGGTTCTTCAGCATGAAATCTATTATGGACTCTCCTGTCTCTGATCCTACAAGCCTACCTACTGAATCCCCCCCACATAATTATGAATATATTTTCTGCATTTGCTCCTATAAAGAACCTTAACTAACATAATAGTGATATTTTCATTTCCATGCTTAGAGCAGTAAAATCACAATAGAAAAAATAGGAATACAACACATGTCCGTCGAGACAGATAATGACAATGTGACAATGACATTGGCAATGATATGTATTGTTTAAACTACAAAGATGATGACTTCTAATCATTTTCAGAGAATGGATGGATCTTCAGATTATAATGTTAAGTGTAATAAGACAGATACAGCACAAATATCGCACAGCTTCTTTTAGATACAATACAAATAAATTGAACTGTAAATTGAATACTAATAAATTGAATTATAAAATTAAGGAGAGATGGTAGCAAATTTGGAGGTACACTCCTTTTCTTTTTAAAAAACTTTTACTGGTACATTTCATGTATACAATGTAATGACATTCATCTTTGGAAATGTGTACCTTACATAATATACTTTTTTTTTCTTATTCCCAATTCTTCTTCCCTTCCATCAACAGCTCCATCCCTCCATATTTACAAAGAGTTTGCTTAAATTTTTTTGAGACAGGGTCTCACTGTGTAGTCGAGACTGACCTAGAACTCACCATGTAGACCAGGCTGGTCTTGAACTCACAGCAGTCCTCCTGCCTCATCCTCTCCAGTGCTGGGATTACAGCCGTTACACCCATCTTGTTTCCATTTTTTAATTTTCTCATATTAATTCCATTACCTTCTTTCCCTTTCCCTGCCCCTTCCATTTTTCCTTCCCTCTGCCCTTTTCTTCCTATTTCACATTATCTGTTATCCATTTTGAAAATGGAAAAGTCAAGAGGAAGGAGAAGAGAAAACAGTAGGAGATAGATGAAAGGGAATAAAAATGACCAATATATGTTATATTAGACAGATATATATAAACATATATGATAAATGCCCCTTTCTTGTGGCAGTGAACAGATGATACATTTTAAAATTTCTTGTTTGGCATTGTGGATGAATTTTATTTCCATTAAATAAACCTAATCATTCTTGCATCCACTGTCTAGTTACAGACCAACAACTAATAATCCGCTATTCCAAAATAACATCCTTCATGATGGAATAGTGGCAACCGTTTCATTTACAAAGGCTAAAAGGAGAAGTTTCATTCCATTTAATGAAGCTTTAAAATAGTTCAGTGTCAAGTAAGTTTTGGAAGCTTATCCTAAACTGAGAAACTATAAAACAGCAATATACCTGTGGTTTTTTCACTGTTAGGCTTTTTGAAAGTGAGAACAATAATATTATTTCTGGATTTCTTATAATAGATTGTAATACCTTCCAATATTAATATACTTTCTGTTATTTTTTGAAAAGAATCAATAGAGTTGTTAAGCTGATAACATTCTTACACTATTGATTCTACAATATAATATGTTAAGGATCTGGATATGTTATGCCATGTGGGATTTCACATGCTTCAAAAACAAGAAACATGGAAATACTAATAATATTTTCCAAAATTCTGATGAAGTCCATGTTTTTTCTTATAAATTATGCATTAATTTATTACTTTATTCAACTAAATGCTTTTGGAACATATGCCATCATTCAGGTATCTGCAAGTCACTGACAAATAACAGTAGACATCGTCACAAAAATTATTGCCATAATGAAATGTACATTCAACTGGGAGAGAAAAAAAGAACACTCAATTGTATAAATATATATGCAATTTCATGAGGTGAAAAGGTTGGAGAGTAAACTAAATAACGGAGGGAAGGTAGTACGGTTAGGTGACACTGAATTTAAATTTATATAATCATATTACCTTTCATTGAGAAGATGATATGGAAATAAAGAGCTAAAGAAAATGAGGTAGAAAAACTTGTTGATAAACTAAATGTGTTTAGGGATAGACTTAAGCAAGTGCACATAACATTTTAGAATCCCCTCTGGTATACTAGTAGAGCAGAAGAGCTGATTTGTTATGAAATGTTATTGGGGAGAAGAGGGGAAAGAGCTGACTGATTATCTGTGAAATGTTAAAGAACATAAAAAGCCTATGTATGATCAAATATTTAAGATTGGTAGAATATTGATGCCATTTACTGTAGTTGGAAATATTGCAGGAAGAACAATTTTGATATTGGAGAAGACCAGAAATTTTTTTGTTTATAATTTTGTGATGCCTATTAAACATGCACATGAGATTTTATTATTTATTTATTTATTTATTCATTTTTGGTACCAGGGATCTCATTGGGGTCCTTGCTGCTTGTAAGGTGGGCACTGGAACCACTGAGCTAAATCCCTAGCCCTCTACATGATATTTTTAAATGAATGTGTTTGAAAGAAAAATTTCAGATCATAAAAATGAATGGTGTTATGGAATAAATTATTTCTCCCAAAAGATTTGCAAGTTGAAGCCTGAAGGCCCAAGCCTTCAAGATATGACCATGCTTAGAACAGGACTTTTAAAAAGGTATGTAAAGTAAAATGAAGTTAAATGTGTGAGACTTATTTGAATGGAACTAAGGTCCTGGTAAAAGAAAGGGAGAGACAGTAGTGATGTGTGTGCAAAGTGTAAGGACTTGTGAAGACACTGTAAGAACCCGACTATATATAAATTAATGCTAGGGACATTGGGAGAAACTCAACCTGCTGATACCTTAATCTTTTATTTCTAGATTCCCCAAGATTGTGACAAATAAATTATTTTTGTTGTGTTGTTGTTTAAGCAACTTATTCTATAATATTGTGTTATTACATGGGTAGGAAAATATATTTCATTATATCACTGAGCAAGTTAATGTGAATAGAAAAGAGAAAATGCCATCTTTGAAAACATTTAGATATTTTATTAAAAGAGAGACAATTAGACATTTATGGGAATATTAGAATCCCACAGGCAAACATAGAATAGAATGGTATCATATATAAGGCATATATGCCCAAATATTCCACTTTGAGGAAGGAAAGAAAGAACAATATCAGAGGTTTGTGGAAAGGAAAAACTTAAAATTGACTTTCATTAATAATCATAATTTCTGTCTTAAACACAGAATAAAAATATGGACAAATTTCTATTATCCAAATATGGAAGCAATTAGCCAACTTTATTACATTTTACAAACTAGAATAAATGGCAGTTATTTGAACATAAATAGATAAGAGTATAATCTGAAAATATCTGTTGATTAATCAATAGTTCTTTTGGGGTAAAGTGCACAGTAACATGTGTAAGAGATGATATAGGCCATTAACTGTGTCTTTTTCATTAAAGTTCTATTCACACTATGAATGTCAAGTTTCAATAGGTTCTAAAAGAAATGATTGTGGAATTATGCCAAATT
Organism: Fukomys damarensis; assembly: GCF_012274545.1. Lineage (NCBI taxonomy): Eukaryota > Metazoa > Chordata > Mammalia > Rodentia > Bathyergidae > Fukomys > Fukomys damarensis. The sequence goes on along the minus strand of NW_022900950.1, from coordinate 58,562,860 downwards.
AATTTGAATAATCAGATATTTAACTTCTATTTATGTATTTAGAAAAATTATATGCATTTATATATAATATGTTTATATTACATTTATTTTATAGCTTTTTCATATCATATTATTTTATTTTTCAATTTCTATTTTTTTCAGTTCTTGGGGAATGTCATCCTTCCAATATAAAAAAGAAGCAAGCTCAACAAGGATTATAATTCTGAATATAGCATAGGACAAAACCAACATTTTCAAGAAAGGCAATATCAAAAAGCAATGAGATGGTAAAGAAAAGAGAGAGAATATCTTATGGTCTCTTCTAGGGAATGATCCAGATATTTAGATACCAGTTCAAGATTTCCACATCAAGAAAATTGACAATATAATTCTTTCGTGGTGTGATAAATGGTGGGAGAAGGGAGAGAATTTCTGGAAACTCAGGGAGAAAGACAGGCCACTTCCTTTTTCCTTTTAATTTTTTTTTTTGTTTGTTTTTTGTCACAGGAAAGAAAGAAATGTGCCCTGGAATGTATAAAAAGATGGGGAAATATCCTATCTGACAGAATGGGGCAGATCCTTTTAAAGGAAAATGAGAGCTCAGGACACCTGAGATTGAGCTGTAAATGGAGACAATATGTTACTACTCATAAAATTGATAGATTCTTCATGGACATGCCTGAAAATGACTTTTTCTTTTCTTTTTTTTTTGTTTTTTGTTTTTGTTTTTTTGAGACAGGGTCCCACTACATAGTTGAGACTGACCTGGAAGTCACTATGTAGTCCATGCTGAGCTCAAGCTCACAGAGATCCTCCTGCCTCAGCTTCCCAAGGACTGGTATTACAGGCATGCACCACCACGCCTGGCAAAATAATTACTTTATAATCCTGAATTTCCCTTTCACAATTGTCAAAGACTGAAGAGTCCCATCTCACTCTGTGTAATAAGTTCTCTTACCATCTAACTTTTTACCCCTTATCTGCTTCTTTGGTTAATATCTTGGTCATTGTCGAAATTCCCAACAACTGGTTGGTTTTAAATGGGATCTAGATAATCCCAGTTTCTCAGAGGATTATTAAGAAAACTGGAAAATATGAACTAAACAGATGTGAGAAATGGATGTCAAAAGGAATATAGAATAAGTTAGAAGAGCAGAAATATTGGTTTGCTTGAATAGAGACAGGGATTACTATGTGTCAGACACTATTCTACACCCCAAAAAGAGCAAAGAGTAAACATCAACATGAATAAAAACAAAGGTAGAAGCAGCAAATGCAAACTCTGAAAGAGAAGAAAGGGATAATTCAAGAATGCTGGGGTAACTAATAACCCCAAGGTGATGGAGACTCTGTTGGAGGTTCCCTCTCTGGCTTCCTCGCTAAAATCCTCTTTCTTTTCTGCAGTGGCATCCTCATATTGCTGAAACTCAGCCTTATTCCTCTCAGGCTGGATAAACCTCATCTTGTCCATTTCCTCACCTGTGTACTGATGGAGGAATGCATTACAGCAAGACAGGGCCATGAACTGCACTTAGATTTCCTTGAAGAGCTCCTGGAAGGCAAGACTGCTGCTAATATAGGTTATAACCACCTTGAGTCCACAAGGTGGAATATCAGGGACACTTATCTTAAAATTTCTGAGGATTATTCCACAAAGTAGCTGTTATTTTTGTTTTACATATTGAACTATGTTTATATACCTCCTTTGCTGACATTTCTCAACAGAATTTATCAGCCATGTTAGGGTAACAGCCATGACAGGAGTGAAAGATGTCCATCATTCTCTTGAGGGCAAAGACCTTTTGGGTGAGTTAAAGTATGGAGGGCCTGACAGTGTTGGCTTCCATGGCTGGTGAGAAAGAAAAAGCTAGCTAAAGACTATTGGAAGTGTGAAAATGGCACCATGCTGACTGCCAGTTTAAAGACATCAGAATGCATCAGGACAGTGAGCAGCAGGTGATGACATCACTCTTCCTCTTTGAGTTCAGGTGGTTAGGGTTTCCATACCTTCAGGATCTGGAACTAGAAGTCTCAAGCAAACTCACTGTCAGTGCAGTAGGTATCATCAGTGTTCTCCATTAACTGGCAGAAGGAGAAGGTGGCGCTTTAGGATTTAACAATAGAGTGTGACATTTTGATGAGGGCAATACAGTGAAGATGCTCAGAATTCACTGCAGATCTCACTGATGAGCAGAATACCTATTCTGACCCCTGTGCCCCACCAAGCAAGTGGGTCAGTTGAAATCTCTGTAGGCTGTCACTCTACACAGCTCCATCCCGTACCACAGCCAGGAGCAGCTCCACCACGTTGGTACCCTTCTTATTGTGGTCCTTGGCCCAACCGTTAGCTGCCTCAAAAGGTTGTATGGTATGATGATCAGGCCAAAAGATCCTGGTGTACAGAGTCCATGGTTCCAGGTTCTAAATCTACCAAAATAGCAAAAGGAAAATCCTGGTCACTTCCTTGTACTGTATAAAAATGTGGTCATCTGCAGGTGATGCCCCATGGCAGAAGGTACAGTTGGAGTAGATGCCATATTCACTGGTCATCATTCTGAGAATGTGGAATCAACCTGGCTGCCACACTGACTGGCCTGAGTGTGCCTGATTTCTCTCATGATTAAGATTTATTTAATTATTGTTCTGATTGCATATTGAAAGACTGGGCTGAAGGCTGGAGCAGCTGGATCTAAATAATAGAGCAAGAAAATATTCCAGATCAAGTACTTTTGCATTCTAATTTTTTGTTTTGTTTTGAAATCAAGTGGAGGGGAAACAGTATCCTAAAACACAATGAAATTATCTAAATACTGTTGGGGCACAAGAGGACGGATAGCTGAAGCGCTGACCCTGAGTCCTGGAACACTGGTTCTCACCAGGACACAGGTGTCCCGAATGTGACATGCTGGAGCCCAGTCCCTCCACCACAGAACCACTCCCTAATTCCTTCTTTGTTCTTGTTCCAGATTTGCATTCCCTTTTACTGGTTTACACTCCCTTTTATTCATAAACAGACATTGTTTTATCTAAGTGTTCTGTCTTTAGTTTAAACAGGGTGTATCTGTTTGTAGCTTCTTGTGATTGCCATTTATCTTACTCATGCCTCCTTGTGACTATTGTTAATCATCAAACAACTGCTATCATGTTTTTGTGTGTGACCTTGACTGCTATAAAGACCCTGGGTAAGAAACAAACTTTGCCATTAGCCACCATTCATTGTGTCTGTGGTCATTTCCCCAAGTCCCTCCTTTAGAAGGAGACCTCAACAAGATACTAATGAAATTATCTAGCTACTAATTTTAGCTAAATATCAGAAAAATTGATAGTGGTGTTTCATATTGAACACTGAAACATATAATGAAGAATATTTTATACATAAAGTGTCTGCCTTCATCAGGTTTGAAAATCATATGTATATTTGTAATTACCCACATACTTATGATCAATGGACTTTTACTAAAAGTGCCAAAAATCACATGATGGAGAAGAAAAAGTCTCTTCAAGAAATGATGTTCACAAAATTGTTATCATATACAGAAGGATTAAATTAGACCCTTATCTTTCTTCAAATAAAACATTCAACTCAAAATGACTTATATGTTTAAATAGTAGATTTAAAACTGAAAATTTACCAAAAGCAAAAATGTAAAAATCTGTATCAATCTAAACAACAATTGTTTAGGTAGTATACACAGGCAACAAATTCAAAATTAAGCAATGGAATGGATTTAAACCAAACAATTTTTCACAGCAAATTAAACAATAAAGTGAACAGAAAACACAAAGAGCAGGCAAAAAATAGTAAACATGAAATCTGGGAAAGGGTTAGTAATAAAAAGATAAATGGAATTCAAACTGCTTAATACAAAAAAAAATCTAATTTAGAGTGTGCCATGTGTGTATTAAAGTTGATTAAAAAATAGAAGAAGAAGAAATTACAGCTCTAAGTAGTGTAATTAAAACTCAGCTCCTCCTTTAGCCAAGTAGATAAAGTATTTTCTTTATTTTCATAGTTAATTTGAATAGTTGGATTCACTGATTTAAGAAAAGAGAGAAATACACTTATAATTTTTCAAATTTAAAAAAATCTGATGTAAATCTGAGGGATTATATGAAATGCAATTTATTGTCTGGTGTATGAAATATAAAATAAAACATATAGACTTTATTTTCATTCAGATATAGAATGTATTTTTACCTGTTTTGGAGCATGCTTTGAATGTCAGTACTCTGGGAAGCTAAAACAGACGAATCATTAATTTGAGCCTAGTGTGGAAAACTTAGTGACAGTGAAATCCTGTCTCAAAAATTTCAAAAAAAAAAAAAAAAGTATAAGGAATTGGGAATATCATTCAAAATGAAGGCACTGGATTCAGTCCCCAATATCTTTATTTTTTAAAAAATATACATTATGCCTCTTTTCAATTTCTCATATCATTTTATTTCTCCATCAAACTTAACCTGAATTTTTATAATTGTCTTACTCCAGCTGTAATTCATTGAGTATTTTTTAAAGTGTGAAATATCTATTATGTTTTTATGACCTATTATAAGACTGCTCCAAACTATATTTTCATCAATAGCATTAATTAAACTGTATTTTTTTTTTATGTTTCCTTACCACACTTGGATAAAGCTCAGTTGTAGTATGGGTGCACACTTCTCTCCCAAACTCATTTAATTATCTTATCTTATAATTGATGTTTCAATTTTTCAAAGATATTTCATTCAATCATCGGCTAAAATGCTTAAAAGAATATTCGTGGATGCCACAGTTTAAGATTATCATTTAATACCTTTTTTTCTTTTTTCTAACTCTTTATAATTTACCTTTCAAGAATGTGAAGAATATGTTATTACACACATTTTACATATGGCGATTAATGTTGAGCTTTGAGTAAATTTAGTTTCCAGTAAATATTTTTTAAATGATGGAAAAATAAATGATTAGCTAAGCAAGATTTTCTTTTCATGTATGAATGAAGCCTTTAGAAAAAAAAACAATCAAATTAAAGCCAAAATACAAGAATATTTTTGGACAGAACATTAAATTTTGAGGAACATTTTTCTTATTAAACAAAAAGAGTTATTCAGTATTTGTATATGCTTCAAATATTATTATCACTAAGTGCAAAAATATATACAGCTACTGTAGTGTAATTTATCTACAAAATATCTGGAAATTTTCTCAACTATTTGAAAAATCTGTAAAGTGCATAAAATTACAGCAAACTAAGAAGAACAACATAGCACGTAATTTAATTCAGAAATTATATTGTGATGTATTCTGATAATTTAAGGTAGAAAAAACATTTCAAGATAAAGATTTAAATTTTTTTCCAAGATTCTAGAGAAAAGGAAAGCAATTTTTACAATAGTCTATATGGAAATCATGAGCATTTCTACCTCCTAACTTAATTCTTCTCTTTTAATGATATCGCATTTGCAAGGATACATCATCTAGACAAGACTCAGTAATGGTACAGAAAAATTATGTAAAAGTTGTACTAAATTTTTTAAGCATTTAAATTTTATTGCATACTTTAAATAAATTGTACATTTAAATATTTAAATAAATGAATAAAATATATTTTCTGGAATGTCTCATGTTCTTAGTAAAATAAAATAGAAAATATCAATGAGAAACGTACTTCTTCAAGCTCCCTATTATATTTGAATTCTTTTTTAGACCTTTAAACTTTCTATTCTATATAATAACTAACATAACCAATTTTATTGTCACAGTGTTTACAATACAACTTTAGCTACAAAATCTGTATTTTATATTTATAAGTAAATATGTTATTTTAGATGGGAATTAGAAGGGGGATTTCTCAACTTCAAAGATACTTCTGAACTTCCAAAGAAAATATCATAACAGGGCCAGGGATTTAGCTCAGTGATGCCACCACCTGCTTCCCAAGAACAACATCTTGAGTTCCATCCCTGGTACCAAAAATCCAAACAAGCAAACAAACAAAATATTATAACAAATATCAACAAAAGAACACACAAGGAAATAAACAGGTGGATTTAAATGATTTTCTAAAGTTAAGTTTTTTCTTGGATAAAGTCATAGTTTCAAGTAAAGGATGTTTGTGTGTAAAGACACATTGAAATATTTTAGTGTTTCCTATAGTAATGATTCCTGATTAATATTTCATATGATTTTTGTTACATTATTATCATTAAAATATAGTTTATATAATCAAAACATGATTTTTCAAGCATCATGGCAAACACAATGAAATAAAAGATAATATACAAACTAAACACAGTACCAGAGTAAATCACTTAACCAAAAGAAAAACTATAACACTGTGAATAAAAGGAAAGAATTATGGATAAACCTAAAAGTAAATTAGAAATTACTTTAGTGAGAAATTAACTATCAGTCATTTCCCTGAATATCAATTATCCAGTTCAAAGATAGCTAGGGTAGGAATGGATGAAAGAACAAGACCTGTATCTTGTTTGCTTATTATACTCTCATTACCCCACTAACAACATGCATATATTAAAAGAGAATGGATCTTATAAGATATGCTTTTCAAATTAAATCCAAAACATTGTAATAGATATAATTAGACATAATAAATTTAAAAGCAATAAAAAGAAATGAGGAAAGACACAATACAAAGTTAGAGTCAATTCAACAAAAGAAAATAATGATTCTAAATATTTTTGCACTCAGTACCAAAGAACATAAATATATAAAGCAAATATGAATGAATTTTAAGGAAGAGATTAATAATATAAAGTCTGTAATATCCCAGCTCCGCAACTAACAAATCATCAAATTTCAATAGAAGAATAGCACAATCAAATCATACTCTACACAAATTAGACCTAACAGATCTACAGAACATTCCATTCAAGAGTTTCAAGTTTCACATTCTTTCTCATCAGGTACATGGAACATTCTCTAGGACAGATCATATGACAAAATGAAAAGCTTGTCTTAAAAATTTAAAAGAATTGAAAACTTATCAACTGTACTAGCTGACACCATGCAATAAAATAAGAAATCATTAACAAGAAAAACTGGAAATTATACAGATACATAGAAAGTTTTCAGCCATTTAAAATATAACGAGTGAATGTTTAGATTGAGGGAAAATATAAAATTACTTAAATGAAATTTGAGACAGTGAAAGCAGTACTAAGACAAAACCTTACAGCAATGAATCCCTAAATTTAAAAAGTAGCAAGATTTCAATTTAACATTTTATCATGGCCACTCATATAACTACAAATCAAGAACAAATCTAATTGAAAATTAGTAAAAGAAAAATAATAACAATGATGAAAGTAGGGCCATTGATTTATCTCAGTTGCACCACACCTGCCTCATAAGCACAAGTTCTGTGTTCAATCCCTGATACCATAAAAAAAATGAAAGTAGAAAAAGTAGAAATAAATGAGACTAAAATTAAAAAATGCGAGGATATAAAAAATTATTTCTTTGAAAACATAAATAATATTGGAAATTCATTAGCCATACTCACTAAGATAAAAATGAGAGAAAACACAAATAAAATCAGAGATGAAAATGGAGATATAAGTGGTATTACAGAATGACAAAATATGATTAGTGATTATTATGTTAAAATATTTAGTAACATAAAATCAATGCAAAAATTTCTGGATAAATATACCTTATGAAGATTGAATCATGATGAAATTGAAAATCTGAGCATCTTCATAAAAATCAATATTATGAAATCAGTAACAAAAATATCCCCATTCTTGAAGGCTAAGACAATATGATTGCAAGCTGTAGCGCAGAATAGGCAATTTAGAAACTTAGCAATGTTATGTTAAAGAAGAAATAAATAAAGATGATGTAGGATCCTACAACTTTAGTGGTGAATTCTCCTGAACATTGAAAAAGTACCAATTTTATTTTTTTCCAAAAAAATTGAAGCAAGGATACTTTCAAACACATTCTACAAGTCCAGCCTTATTGTGATACCAAAATTAGACACAGATACACAAAGTGAACTCCAATATCTTTGATGACTATGTCTCTCAAAATCTGGAACAACATACATGCAAGTTAAACTCTACATAATGTTAAGATTTTAAGAAGATTATTCATTGTGATCAAGTGAAATAATCCCAGGATTGTAAACATAGCTCAATATATGCCATTCAATAAACAATACTGAAAATATTACCACAAATTAACAAAGCAAATGACAAAAAACACTTCAGTAAATGAAGATAAGTCATATTAAAGAAGTTTCACATTTCTTCATGATAAAAATTCTAAATGAATTAGATGTAGAAAGAATATACCTTAACATAATAAAGACTATATATAACAAAACAACAGGTAACATTAGGCTGAATCAAGGAAAGCTAAAAGCCCAAAGTGTGCTCACTTTCATCACTTTTAATCAACATAGTTTAGAAGTTCTATCAAGAATAATCAGGCATGATAAAGAAAGAATATATATTTATATTGGAAAAAATATATCAAAAAGCAAGAAGTAAGATGATATGTGCATAGATGATGTAATTGCAGATATAAAAAATCCAAGGGCTCCACTAAAAATCTATTGTAAGTAATAAATTAATATAGCAAAATTGCAAAATATAAATTCCACATAGAAAATCTGTACTCTATGCCAACCATAAATGATCAGAAATAAATCATGAAAGCAATTTGCAGGAGCTGAAAATACAATAAAATACCAAGGAATAAGCTAAGGAAGTGAAATATCTCTAAAATTAAAATTAGAAGGCACTGATTAAAGAAGTTGGAAGAATTGGCATTTTAAAATGACTAAATCACCCAAAGAAATGTATGGATTCTGTACAATAAATTAAAAATAACAATTCTCTTTTTCAGAGATCTTGGATAAAAATAAATCCAAATCTTATTTTAAATAACTAAAGCAATCAAGTAACCCTGAATAGCTAAAGCAATCTTGGGCATTTAGAAGAAAGCAGAAATTTTCTTTACTAGACTTAACATATTGCATTTCTGTAATGATCAAAACAACAGTTCATCTACATTTAAAAATATACATAGGTCAAAGGAACAATAGAAAGTGTAGAAATAAACCATATGTCTATAACTAGTTGTTTTTTGACAAATTATCTAAGAAAACAAATTGGAGAAAGAATGGTCTTTTAATAAATTGTATTGTGAATATTGGGTAAACTCAGGCAGAAGAGTTTACCTAGAGCTTTATCTTTCACTACTTTCAAAATTCAAATTATGCTGGTAAGTTATCTCAGTGGTTCTGTCTCCTGCCTCACAGGCACAAGGACTCGAGTTTGATGCCCTGAAAAAAAAAAAAAAAAATCAAGTCATAATGCATTGCAAGCTATATGTCTGTCAGGGGGTCAATATCTAGAAATATTTAAGATACCCCAAAATCTCAACAGAAAATGCATGAATAATCCAATTAAAATTTCACAAGAGATACAACAAACATGTATTAAAGAAGACATATAAGTAGCCAATGAGTAAAAAGTATCACTAATTAAACAAATGCAAATCAAAGACAAAATGAGATGCATTCTCACTCCAGGTACAACAGATATTATCAAAAAGAGTTTAGATAGTATGTGCAGACAAGCATGTGGAGAAAAGCGTATCCTTGCATCCTGTTCAAAAGATGTAAAATTAATATTGGAATTATTGAAAACAATGAGGAAATTCCTTAAAAAATTACCGTATTATCTACCAATTCCATTCCTGATATACATCATAAAGAGGGATCACTTTGGTATATGGAATCTTTCTTGTGATTATTGTAGCACTATTCACAATTGTCAAAAAAGAAAAAAAATCTAGAGTCTATTAATTCAGTAATCTTAAAGTTTTTGGAACCCAGTTTAATGGAAGAAATTTTTTCAAGAACCTAGAACATGGGAGAGGGGGTGTATTTTTGAAATGATTCAAAAAATTATTTTTATTATGCATTTTATTTGTATTCATACAGTTTAATACATAATGAAATAAGTACATAACTACCAATAACAGAGAAGCAGTAGGTACCATGAGCTTGTTTAGTGTAAATAAACTAGATGTTCCTATCAGGGAGCAATAGTAGACAGTGATCTCTGAAGTGTGTTGCCTATGGGCTCTCTATAATCTCATTTTTTTCTGTCACTGTAGAAAACCCTGCTTCACAAACTTAGGGTGTGAGAATTTGAGGCAGACTTTTTCATCATTTTGGGACAGTCACAGAATGTTTAATTTTAATTTTAATCCAGAATTTATGGAGATTTGAAGATGTTTCAAGCATTCTTTTAAGATAACTAATTTGCATTCAAGCAATGATGCTTTTCTATCAGAAACAAAGTTGATTCATTTGGTTTATTCTAAAATTGGTCACAGATTCATTCTTTCCCATATCATGGTCTCTTTTCTGATTGGGAAACAAGAGCAAACTCTTTTGAAATCTAAAACAAGTGATCATGTAACAACTGGGAGAAAGAAGGTGTTGGCTAAGATTTCACAAAATCGCTCCTGATGTCTCAAAAATGAAAAGACTTCCCCATAGCATCAGTGAGTGTGTGTAGATCCTGAGGAGCAATGGTGTGGTCCAGACCAGCACAGCTACAGGCAGATCCCAGCCAGAGATCTGCCCCAATCTCAAAGCTTGGGCATACCTGCCCATCTAAGGCCCACTCAGGAAAGAGTTGCACAAGCTCACAAGCTTCAGTAGGAGGCTTGCCCCATAGCATCAGTGATCTGAACCCTGGTATTGGTGTACAGCTGAGCAGCAGAAAAGGCCTCTTGGTGGCATGCTAAGTATACAAAACCACTGGGTGAGCAAAAAGTTGCCTTATCAAAGGAACAGCAGGCTGCATCTGTTGAAATGAGAGGACACAGAAACAAGTCACAAAACCATACTTCCAGATCACCTAAGGCAATCCCAAAGGGAAACAAGATGGAACAATCTGATACTCAACCACCTGGGCTCCCTGAAATCGTTAAAAAAAAAAAAAAAAAAAAAGAGGATCTGGAAATAATGAAATCAGAAATAATTTCTCAGATAACAGCAGAGATTGTGTCCACAGTGCAAGACATGATTAATAAATCTGTAGTGGACACAGATAAAACTTTAGAGGAGCAGAGGAATATGACACCATCCCAACATAGGAAACAAATGGAATCCATAAAAGCAGATGCATATTTCTAGGAGATTAGAAGCACCATTGAAAGTTTATCCAGCAGAATGAGCCAATGCAAAGATAGAATTTCAGATATAGAATATAGAATTGTAATCAGAGACCAGGAAAAGAAAAAAAATACCTTAAAAATAGTAAGAGATCATGAGAAATCAATCCAACAGCTGCAGATTATGCAAAGAACAATATCAGACTGATCAGAGTCAATGAAGAAACAGGAGCAAGTGCAGCTATCATTAAAAACTATTTGCTAAAGCAATGGCAGAAATATTACCAAGTAGGGTAAAACATCTTGAAATACAGATAAGTGAGGCATATAGGACTCCAACTAATCATGATAAAAAATTCTACACATAGGCATATAATAGTTAAGATTCCAGAAGCCCAACAGAAGAACATAATTCTACAAGCAGTCACAGAAAAGAAACAAATTACATACAAAGGAGGCCTATCAGAATCATAGCGGACTTCGCAATATAAAACTTCAAGGCAAGAAGAGCTTGGAGTGAGTTATTTCAAGCCCTAAAAGAAAACAGCCCCCAACCCAGATTTATGTACCCTGCTAAATTATCTTTCAAAATTGAGGAGAAATAAGATACTTTCATGACGAAGAGCACTTTAGGAACCTCATGAATACCAAACCAGCACTCCCAAAAATTTTAAACAATATCCTAGGAAAAGACAATAAGGATCACAACCCCTGGAAGCCCATCTGAATGAATCTATCAGGCATGCCAAGAAATTAAATGCAAAGGTGGAAAATCCAACAACAACAAAAAAGTCATGACAAGGATAAGTCAATACATATCAGCTATAATCATCAATTTTAATGGTCTCAATTCAAGTCAAAAGAAACAGACTGGCAGAATGGATCAAGAAGCAAGACCAAAAATATACTGAAAACAAGAAGCACCCTTAATTCAAAAAGAAACTCATAGACTGAAAGTTAAAGGCTGAGAAAAATACTCCCTGTGATTGCAACTCCCCAAAAAGCAGAAGTAGCTTTCCTCTTTGAGATAAGAGGATTTCAAACCAACACTGATTAAAAGAGATGAAGAAGGACACTACATCCTTGTAAATGGAACAATTCAAGAGGAAGAAATGACAATCTTAAATATATGCACCAGAACACTACTATACCTAACTATATGAAATAAATACTAAAGGACATGAAGAATCAAATAAGCACTAACACAATAGTGTTGGGGGACCTCAATGTTCCACTGTCACAAATAGATTGACTAGACAGAAAATAAACAACAAAATACTAGAACTCGGTCAAACTCCTGAACAAATGAATTTAACAGTGTTCCACCCCATAAAATCAGAATACATATTCTTTTCAGCTGGACATGGGTCATTCTCTAAAATATATTACATAATTGCTCATAAAACATGCTTAAATTAGTGCAAGGGAAATGAAGTGATTTCCTGAATAGTATCAGACCATAGTACAATGAAATTGAAGATCAGTAGCAAAAGAAACCACAACAGTGTCACAAACATATGGAAAATGAACAACACACTTCTGAATAAACAATGAGTCACTGACAATATTAAAGAATAAATAAGACAGTTCCTACAATTAAATGACAATGATCATATAACATATCAGAATTAGAAGTTTAAGAGGGAAATTCATAGCACTGAAAATGCATATTAGGAAAATAGAGCAAGTGCAATTAAACAACTTGAATGTAAATCTCAAGCTTCTAGAAAGAGAAGTGCAGTAGTCCAGGCTACCTCAGACTTGTGACTTCTGTCTCCTAAGTTTTGTTATTATAAGCATGCAGCACCAATGACCAACCAGTAAGAAATTTTCATAAATGCATTCAAAAAGTAATAATTGTCAAGATATTTGACAACAATTCTTTTAAACATATAGGGTGACCACATTTTTTAAAAATAGCAGATTAAATTATACTAACTCAAATAAACTAGGTATATATAGCATTTTATATGTATTTTGGATTACCCAGTTGTAGCTTCTGGTTAGGTATTCTAGTGATTCAAAATTTTCCCAGAAGAACTAAATACATGTTCATTTATAAATTGTAAATGCATTTTTTTTGCTTTGTGATGAAAGATCTGTTAGTTCAATTTTTTGAAATGATTTCATTTGAATTTCCCAAATCTATTATGTTAGCATTTTACCTTCACATCATTTGTCATGTTTGTTATTGAAATATTTATAATGACCTTATACCACTGAAAAGTTCTGTATTAAAGAAACAGTAAGTTTGGCATACTGAGGTATTTGACAAAGAAAATGAAAACTCCTTTGTATGAGAGGAGTCATCATTTATCCCTTCCTTCCTTGTTTATTCTCTGTGTCCCCTTTATCTTTCTCATATATTTATAGAGTGAAATAAAACATTACTCCAGGGATACTTATCTGCATGATCTAAGATATTACTACTTTCTTAGACTAACATCACAAAGATAGACATAAAGTCAATTCAGAGCTGGTACAACTCTCAGTTGTACAATGTACAAGTCTCATTCAGTCAATAATATTTACTGAATGATTTTTCATTATTAATTGTTCTAGACTTCAGGAATTCGAAGAACAGACCTCAAAGAGTATGGGAAAGAGGAATAGAAGAAGGCAAGAAAGTGGATCATGTCTGCTGATAGTAACATCACTGTCATCTTTTTCAGTTTCAAGGATGAAACTTCTTCCACCTCTAAAATTATCCTTGAGAAAACAGAACAGTGTAAGTTTAGCAACAGTATTGAATGTATGCTCTTGCCAAGAGTTTTATTTTTTTCTAAGTGAATGAATGAACAGATTGACTTTAAATTATAGTTTTGTTTAGCCTTTGCATGCCATTAGTCTAACCAGAGAGCACCAGTGGGTGCTTAACCTAGTTGACTCCACCAATTACCTACACATGATACCAGAGTGCAGAGGCAAGCCAGGTGTGGTGGCCCATGCCTGTAATCCCAGCACTCGGGTGGCTGAGGCAGGAGGATCACTGTGAGTTTGAGACCAGCCTGGGCTACATAATTAGTTCCAGGTCAGTCTCACTACTCAAATACATAGTGAGACCCTGTCTCAAAAAACAAACAAACAAAAAAAAATAACAACAACAACAAAAACCACAAAACAAAAAACAACAACAACAAAACAAAAACACAGAGTGCAGAGGCAAAAAAAAGGAAAACAAATGCACAAGAGAAAAAAAAAGGAAAATATACTTCCATTTTAGGAAAATTGTATCAAAGACAGACAATAGGAGGATTCCCCCCCTAAAATTGTAAAAGATACATTTAGAGCCAGTTAGAGACAGATTTTAGAACTCACTGCCTGGTAGCCCCTACTATAGTACAAATACTCAAACAAAACAGTTCCCACTTGTAAAACTCAAAAAAAAAAAAAAAAGACTTTTAGGAAAGGTTATGTCCTTTATAAAACAGATGCATAATTGCTAAAAGACATTATTTAAAAGTCAAAATTTTGCTGCACGACAGCAGGTCTCAGTATCAAATGCCTCAGGACAGCAGCAATATAAATGACTTAGATGAAAAAGTCGTTTATGTAAGTGATAATTAACAATAACTAACAGTTTCATAGGGGGTCGTTAGATCTACAGACTTAGGAGTGTGAATCTCTATCTAGATTGGGCGCAGCTAATGTGGAATTCTAGGATATTATAGTGCCAACAAACGATATATAATCACATTTTAATAGATTCATATTTATTTTTATTTTATTAACTCATAAATATATGAGGTTCTCTAAACAGTTTTAGAGAGAGAACATAACAATCAATGTTCTACCTGATGGAAATAAAAACACTGCTTTTGGTTATATGTTAAAAAATTAATCTTGTTTCTTTCATTATGTCTCATTGTGTCCCAGAACAAATATCTGAGCATCATAAATATAGGATCTCTATCTCATATTATGACAGTTTATTTTATTTACTGATATAATTTATGCACTATGCTGTCTATGTTGTAGATCATCCTTGATACGTTATACATTATATACTGTTTCCTAATTCAATATCTTCTTATATGATATGTTCTAAGACATACATAATATTATATAATGTAGCAACATATTTTATGATTATTCATTACATTGAATGAATATAATAGAATTAAATAACACATGTTTATTTTTCAAATGTTGCCCATAATAAGCTACATGTTCTATATTCTAGGTTGGAAGCTCATAGTGTTGGCCAAATTTTGTCCATTGCCTGTTTTCTTAAATTGTATTGAACTACAGACAGACACACTTATTTGCATATTGTGAAGGGCTATTGTCATTTTGGTGACTGTTGATTTGTTGCAAAATAGACCATACTTGTTTGTAGACCTACGATATTTACTGGTCATTCAAGAGATGCAGATGAAAACAACACTGAGATTCAACCTCACCCCACAAAGAATGGCTGTTGTCAAGGAATTAACCAATAACAAATGCTGGAAGGGTTGTGAGGGAGAAAGGAACCTTTCTTCATTATTGGTATGTGTTCAATCTGGTGTAACCACTGTGCAAATTAATATGGAGATACCACAAACAACTAGGATCAGAAGTCACATTTGACCCAGCTATTACTCTGCTTGGTATTTCCCCCCCAAATTAAAAGAATCATACCACAGTGATATATGCTCACCCATGTTTATAGCAGCAGTCTGTAATAGCTGAAACTTGGAAGCAACCCAATTGCTCATGAACTGGAGATTGGATTAAAAAAAATGTTTCTTAAAAAAATAAAATAAAAATTAAGTACTACTCAGCCATAAAGAGTGAGAAACTAGAGACATGTATAGCTAAGTAGATGCACACTGAGGTTATACTCAGCAGATAGAGAAATGGCCTTTGAAGCTGTGGTGCTTAATACAAGATAACATGGCCACTGAAGTCAGGGTGACTTGCACCCAAATTCCATTCCCCCGATTAAAACCTTAACTACAAAGACAAGGTTGTTTGTTAACTACAGTCTATATCTGGCCTATCCTGTTTCTAACACAAGGATGCTTTGCCTCTTGTTTTGGAAGCCTTCTTGCATCAGCAAAATATCCTTAGCAACCTCATTTAGCCCCATGACCCCGACTTAAAAATGATTTTATCATCAATAAATACACACGGTTCTGGTTGCTTGGGGTCTTTGCTGCGAGCTCAGCACTGGCCATCCCAGTTCCCTTCTGTCTCTACTTCTGTCTCTAAGTTTTTCTTCTCACCCTGTGTCATAACACTGAGCAGGAGATCAGGATCCACTGCAGGGGTCTCTGATATTTTTCTATACTATATTTTTAACACCAAGGATGATTTGAAAATGTTCATGTTAAGCATAATAAGCCAGGCTTATGAGGAAAATCCTGTATGAGTTCACTTATATGTGAAATGCAAAAACATCAAGATCAGAGAAACAGAAAGTAAAACAGTGATAAACAGAATGTGTGTGAGGGGAGTAGAAATGGAAAAGGACACAAAATTTCAAGAGGAATGATTTCAAGAGATCAGTAGGTCTCAGTGGGAACTACTAGTATACCGATATATTGCATACTTTTAAATTGTACATTGTTTCAGTCTTATCACCACCGGAAAAATGCCAAATACAGTAACACATTAATTAAATGCTTGCTTTGTCTAGTTCAGTGTATGCACCTATCAGACCTCACATTGTACCCTACAAATTAGTAAAAAAATACATGAATAAATATCCCTATTTACTAACTCAAAAGTAAAGATTGACTTTTTATAATGAGAATTTGTTTAAATGGCATTTTGATATACAAGGTTATTTAAAATCTATTATAACGTTCTCAAGGCAAGGATTTAGCTCAGTGGTTCCACCACCTGCCTCTCAAGAGCAAGGACCCAAGAGTTTGATCCCCAGTACCCCCAAAAATGAATAAATAAACAAATAAATAAAATGCTCTCATATTGACATTCTCATCTTGATTACAATCCTGTGGAATTTAGCTGCTCCAATGTTCCTTGCTATGGTCCTTTTCTACAGAGTCCATTTCTCATGCACCCTGGTTCCCTTCTTTCTCTTCATAGAATGTTACTTCCACAAGCTTTCCATAGCTAGATTTTCTTTGTCTTTGGATTGCTGAATATTTGTCATTTTCATAGATCTTCAATGTCAACCCATCAGTTTCTGGTTCATGTTTGCTTTTCAATATTTTATTTCCACATTGAAATGAAATTCTTATGGAACTAAAGATTGTGTCTCTCTTGTTGTCTGTGCTAATACCCGGAACAAAAGAGTGACAGGACTTTTTTTTTTTTTTTTTTTTTTTTTTTTTTTTTTTTTTTTTTTTTTTTTTTTTTTTTGGTTTTTTGAGACAGGGTCTCACTATGTAGTTGAGACTGACCTGGAACTCACTATGTAGCCCAGGTTGGACTCGAACTCACAGCAATCCTCCTGCCTCAGGCTCCTGAGTGCTGGGATTACAGACATGCACCACCATGCCTGGAAGGACTTTACTTTGTATAAATTCTTTTTTGTAGAGAATAACAAAACTTGTTATAACAGTTAATATTTTAACACACATAGCTAATCATCTCAGAATTATTGACAATTTACAAATTTATTAATGAATATTTTAAAAAGATGTTCAATATTTTCAACTGTTCATCATTTTCTAAAATTCCCCTATACAATATTTAAAATATCAATTACATATTTAGGTGTATATTTCATTGTCGCAATATGTCAGTCAAAGGTCTTTTGCCAGAAAAATATAAATGTTCCCATATATTTAAAAAAATTTAGGTACTGATTTTTCACAGTTAAAATATAACACATTAAGAAAGAAAATAGTTTTGTGGAGAGGATAATCATATATGAAGTCACAATTCTATTGTTTTAAGGCAAGAGTAACTTTTATATGCTTATATATGTAATGTCATAATTTATTACCACTAAAAGGCTAAATTTGTATAACCCATATTCTGTTTGTATTATATATATATAAAACAATACAGTGATATATTACATTACTATATTTTTTCAGTATTTAAATTCCACAGTGATAGGGGCAGTTGCCCATCATCTTGAAGTTCATGTCCGTATCAGGACTGTTAGTATAGCTCTGTGGTGGACACAATCTCTTATTCACAGAATTGGATGGATCTCTGAAAGTGTTCACTGGTCCAAGTTTTTCAGTTATGAGCACTGCTTCAAAGATTCCTTTTTGAAACATATTACTGATAGCAAGTTTCAGTGACTCAGAAAAAGTAACAAACTTGTTTAGTCCCATGACACTTTCAACCCACTCAAAGACCTCCATCCCTTCAATGGAGAAAAACAACTGTGTTCAAGTTAGCTGGTAAAGTGACTGCCTTTGAAGTCAGACTGGAATTATAAGGGCGATGAATGAACATTGGGATTTTTGATATTTCAAACATTAGCCTGGATTATGATAGAGACCTAGCCAGAGGCTCTTTTGTCCCACCTGTTTCAGCTTTTAAAATAGTTTGAGCTCAATTTCCCAATCACAAAAGACCCCCAACCTGGTAATGAATGAGGGAAGTGAGATACATGAAATATTTGTTTAATTATATAAAACAAATCATGGTATTTGGGTATGAAATTATGAAACTACTTTCTGTAAAAGCTACATAATAAAAAATCAATGAAGATCCTCTGATTGAGTGATATAGTTAACATGATTAAAAGTGAAAGAAAATTTAGGGTTATAATGTGAGAGAATGAAAAGATGAAAATAAAGTGTTTGTAGATGGGGAGGGGAGGAGGGGGTGAAGGGCGGGCAGAGGTAAGGGTTAAAAATGAGAATCAAGACTTGCCATGTAGAGGTACAAGATCCCAACAATGAATGTAACTGTACTGTATCCCTAAAATGTACCAATACACTCAATTAAAGCTGAAAAAAAATTATTGAGACATACAACTTGATTATAATTGTTTTAAGACACCGTCACCTATCTATGTCATGTATCTTAAAGACTGTGTTTCAAAATAAGACCTGCTTTAGGGATGACTTAGCCAATAAACAATTTCAGAAAGAGTATATCAAAGCCAAAAATATCTAAGATATCTAAGCACTGTGCACAGAAAATATCAATATACCATTCTTTATTGTAGAGATTTAGATAACATTTTATTTTTGGCCCTTGACAATAATTATTAATATAACTACATTGTTTCTAATTCTATATTCACAAAGTAAACTGCCAACAGTAATCACTTATCTTTAAACTGAGGTGTCAGAAAAAGACATAGGAAGTAGCCCGAGATTAAAAGCAGTAAGTGAAAGAAGAAAAGTTTATTAATAAAGATTACCTTGTATGTATGTGTACATATATGCATATGGGTATGGAGGTTTATATGTGTATGGACCCACAGTCTTATTTGAAGTCCACTATACTTAGTGATGTACAACTGGTTTGCCCTACAAACAATCTGTTAGAAAATGAAAGGAAACAGGGTGTTAATAATTTGCCTTGGATTGAAAAACATTCTTAATTTCATGATTAATTGATTTGTTTTTAATGCAACACTTCAACTAATTTAATATTAAAATATGTCATTCATAAGTCCCCGTGAGTCATTAAACAAAAACTTAATTTAGCAACTGGGATATTAATAGAGGAAAATTATTTCCTGTAATAACAATCATGCATTCCTTGTGAGAGATATTGATGAAAAAATTAAACTTGCTTAATTTGGTTTTCCAATTTTGAATATATTACTGTAGGGCATTATACCCTGGGCATCCATAAGCTTAGACCTACCATTAGGAGATGGGTAGTGGGCAGAGGAGGGAGTTCTGAGAGCTGCAGAAGCTTGTACCACACTCAAGAACTCCTGCAAAGTCTTTCAGGTGATTATCTACAATTTAAGTCTGAGCTTCCTGTAGCCACTGTGGCTTAATTTCAAATCCCATCCCAGTGGCAGCATCAACAGCTACTGAGGTCATCTTTGGCTCTTCCAAGATGTGGTGGCATAGGACAGGCTTCTGGTTAAACAGACTTAATTATTTGTGCAATCTCTGAATGTTGCTGGACAGCCTATTGTCTCCTAGCCTCTTAGCAAGACTTCAGCCTTTGTTTGTCAGTGAACAAACCAATGGCTATTTCGGTAGAAAGTGCCTAGGGGGTTGACTTCCTTTACTGCTGGAGGGGAATAGGAGCCTTGCAGTGTATATAGCAAACAAATATTTTAAAGGGAATCTTTGTTGTTTGTTTGTTTGTTTGCTTTAGGCAGGGTCTCCCTGTGTGGTTCAGGGTGGCCCTCACTCACTATGTTGCCAGGCTAACTTCAAACTTGTGGCAATCCTCCTGCTTCAGCCTACTGAATGCTGGGATACAGTGGTGCAACACCATGCCTGGCTCAGAATCATTTTTACAGAAAGTACTTTTTTTCTAATTTTTCAATCCTGGCACTTCTTCTGGCCCACTCATATTATAAAGTTGTTTTGTTTCTACTCTGAAACCAGGATTGTTTCCATAGTTACTGTGGTAATAGTGATTTATAACGTGACATCTGCATAAAACATAGTAAAAAAAATTCCATTATTTGTTTAATTCTAGCATGAAAGAAGTCCTGTGCTATAAAGAGTCAAACATGGGTATAGCAGTTATTTCTGTAAATCCATGGCATTTCCATTTGGCTGGGCTAACAGTGGCTTCATGGTCTATCCTGGAATATTTTAGAGTTCCGTGAATGTACATGTACTTTCTTATAGGTGGGAAATAAAGTCATTAAAATAAATTTAATACTTCTATGGGACTTATATTTTTATAATATTTTTAATGCCCCTAGCCATCTAATACAATCGTGAATACCTGTAATCCCCAGCACTCTCGATGCTGAGGCAGGAGGTTCACTGAGAGTTCCAGGCCAGCCTGTACTATATAGTGATACTCTATTTCAAGAAGAAGAAGAAGAAGAAAAAAAAAATGATTTCAAGCTGAGAAATATTAGAAATACAGAAAAGTAGAAAAATAAAGATCACTGTAGATGGACTAATTGAATTTGATCACTGTTAACTTTTGAAACTTTTTTTCTTTTTTGTACTAGGGAAGAAACTCAGGACATTGAGAAGGCAGGCATGGTGCTGCTGAGCTAAATCCCTGGCAATTGAACTATTTTCTTTCAGCCTTTTATAGGACAGACATGTTTTGTTTTGGTCAGTTTTGACAGTTTTAAGATCATACAGTATATACAGTTTTTTATATTAAATTTGCATTTAGTGTTATAACAAATATTTTCCATGTTACTGTAATTTTTTCAAAAATATTTATATAGTATTTTGCCATTAATATTTGACGTATGTCATGGTATTATTTCCTTTGGGCACAAGCTATGATTAAATACTAGATGGTAGTAAATGAAAAAAAATGGTGTAGTTTTTCTACTGCCATTTAATTCACTTAATTTTAGCATCTTCTTTCATCATTCAGTGAATAAGTTGGCTTTCTAAAATCTAGTTCTCATGTGATCACACACATCTACATTTTAATTTTCTTGTTGAGATGTTAGATGAGGAAACAAATGTGGAGACAGAGACTTCCGTGTTTGGGTGCAGAGATGGCTGAGTATGAACTGTGTGGGACAGGGAAAGGATGTAAAGAAATGACTCCAGGAGTACAATATTGGTTTTAGTTTTTAAAAAACTTGTCATTGTGTCAGAACGAGATTTCATTTCCCTCTTATGAAAACACAAAGTTTAAAACATGTTTTGTTGTATTGTTCAAGGAAGATAGAAAATCTGTAGAATGAATAATTCATTTTTTCATTTAGAATATTGAGATTATATTAAATGTATTGTTCTTAAGAGATTGTAATGTTTCCTCCTTTGAATTTTTAAAGAAGCTGTTCTTTAACATATTAAATTATGCTGAGTGATGGAAAAAAGAAAGTGATACCTACTGCATTTTCAGAGATAAGAAACTGTACAATCTTTTTTTTCCTACCACTGGAGAATGATATAACACAACCCAATCATTTTCTCACTTGGCAATTTATAACCAAGTTTGAAAGTTTTGAAGAACTCTGGCTTATATTTCTTTTCATACCAATTCTCTAGAGCATCTATAGGCAAACAGAATTGAAAACTTCATACATATGCTATTTTCTATTAACTAATACCAAGGTGAACATAATCAATCTCTTTTTCTACAATGTAGGAAACAAAATGAAAATACTATCGCAATTCATACTTCAGAAATATAGTAGTTCATCTTTAAGATAGATCCAGAAAGAAAGTTGTTGGATGGTGTATAAGAGAAAGAAAAGAATGTTAGAAAGCTAAAAAAAAACCCAAACAAACAAACAAACAAAAAACAAACAAAAAAAACTATCATGTATCCCTTTCACTGTTTTGATTTCTTTTTCTTTTTTAATGTTGTTTTGGATGCATAATCTTTACATCACTATGAATAGTTTTAACTCAAATTCACACAGTTGAGTACAGAAAAGAATATATAAAAGGAATGGATACATAGAAAGAAGAAAAATAAAGGGAATGTTAGAAGTATTTCTGGTATCTAGACATTAGTAAATTAGGATAATACTTAAAAATCCTAAAATGTCTCCTCTTTTAACTCCAGCTGACTTGGTGAAATTAAATACATTAAAAACACTGAAAGAATTTTTTTACAATACAATAAAGAATATTAAAAGATGGGATCACAAATTAACAAAAAATTAATGCACACAACATGGCAGGAAAATCAGAGAATCTGTGGCACTACTGACACATTCTGTGAAATCTTGGGTTCAAAAGGAGGATGAAAGCATTTACATCAATCTAACCTGCCTAAGGTGGTCTTGCTGAAATAATATAATAAAGTTAACATGCATCTCTGTTGTGTTTATCGTATCCATGAGGTGTGTAGTCATCTAACATCATCTGTGTCTATGACTATAAATTAGCTGTGACTGAGTCGTCGTCATGCAGCTAATCTAGATCTGTTTGTACTCTGTCATTCCTGGGATTTACAGAGAATTATTTCATTTTGGAGTCAATGAACAGATGGAACCGTTTCAACTCTCAGAGTGAGTTTCTCCTTCTTCCTCCTTCCTTCACAGGATAGTTGTCATACCAAAGTGAAGTTTCTGCTTATAAATGTTTGCAGGCTTGTTGTGAACTGTCAATCAAAATAATCTTTCCACTCAGCAAATTAGAAAAATGTTCTCAGGTTAGTTATTTTTAAAGCTATGGGGCAATAATGACTCATCAGACTTTACCTTACCATCTCTCATTAAGTCTCTTCATTTATTAACAGAGTACCTTCTGCTTTGGTCAGTAATTTGCCCATCACCTTCACCTACCTGTGTTTCTGCATGATTCATCATTTTAAAGAGTGACATGGGAGCTAAAGTAATGTCTGCCCAAGTAATCAAGGAACTATAGGAGGCTTCTGAAAGAAATTTTTCTTGAGCTATCAGAAAATTTATTCTGGGTGTCTGTCTTTTACTAAACTTACAAAAGTTGAGAGAAGCAACTTTTTTCATTACTTACATTATACCTTATATTTCTTCCACTTAGCTGTCTCTGATAGGTCTAATTTTATTTCTTCCAAGTAACTTTTATAACACCTATTTTCCACAATCAGCTACAAGCCTGATTACATGGAAAATGTGTAAGCAGACTTTACAGCATCAAGGCCTCATGTGTTTCTTTTCATTTTTCCCTCTGTCAAAAAGGACCTTGGTCATTTATTTTTTGTGAATCTAAGGGCAATGTTATTTATGATACTAGCCTGCGACTGTATAGGATCAAGATGGTGACTACCGAAAAAATTCAGAGGTTTTAATCTACTATGAAGCTTTACTTGAAAATTTAAGAAGTACAGGTGGCACAGAAAGAGTTTCAGGAACTCCAAAATTGCCACAGAGGTCCGCCAGGTCAGAAAATGCTCTGTCCCAGACCCAAAGATGAATACTCAGAAGTACAAATGCTCACTAATTGTACAGAGATGAAGTGTTTGCAGGACTCAAGGTTATAATTAGAGAGCTGCATAGCTTATATGACAAAATCCAAGGAGCCCAGCTCCATAAAACCTTTAAGCCTAGGTTTAGACAAATCTAGTTTTCTTCTCCAAAAGTAGCTGTTTATAGCTCTCACATCAGGGATGAAGAAAGATGACAAGCAAGAACACAATCAGAATTCCATCAACAGTCTGAAAATTAGAATATTCTGTTATATAAGTGGGCAGCACACTCTTCACCTTGAAAGATGCTGTTAAAATTAAATTAGAAGATGCAATTAAATGCATTAACATATGGAATGTAGAGCATTTGATGTGGCTCTCCAAATAAAATATTAAAATATTTATTAAAAATACTCTTTCATGTATCTTATAACTTATTAAACACATAGAGAAAATGGAGAAGTGTTTTTGAGCACAATTAAAAGGTATACTTTTCATGAGTCAAGATGTAATTGCATTTGACAAAATGATAATGACAACAAATAAACATACTTACCAAATATATTATTATAAATACAACTGTAGTGTAAAGATCACTTATTATATTCCAAGTGCCATGTAAAAATGTTTCTCTTTTTCCATATATTAAATTAGAAAATATATTTGCAAACTTGTATATGTAAGACAAAGTATCTACAACTACAGCACATATTTGGAAACTAATAAAATTATAAATATATATTGTACATATATTTATATTTATCAGATAAGTGACAGTACTAAGCACTAACATTGATATTTGTATTTGTATAACATGTAAACATGTATGAATACAAATATATGAACTCTTGTTATTAGAGACATTGTTCTAAAGGTAAATCAAATTACTCTCAGTCACAGCTAGTAACACACAGAAAACTGTATCTCATTTTAGCCAATTTTGTCAGTTCCTCTTTTTTTTTCCCCCTCATTGAGATCATTGGTACATTTTAAGTATACAGTACAATTACATTCATTATTGGGATCTTGTACCTTTACATGACAGGTCTTGGTTCTCATTTTTTCCCCTTGTCCCTGCGCTGCCTTCACCCCTTCTCCACTTCCCCATTTACAAACACTTTATTTCCATTTTTTCATTTTCTCCTATTTTTTCCCTTATTACCTTTACCCTACCCTTCCCACTTTCCCTACACCTTTAGGAGTTTTGTTCCTATTTCACAATGTCAGTTATATCACTGAGATCTTATTTGCTATTATAGTTTATTCACACAAGAGAAACTATTTGGTATTTACACATGTGTGACTTATTTATTGGACTTAGGAATATATGCTCAATATGTATCTATTTTCTTATGAATGAATCTAATTTCTCATTCTTTATGGCTGAGTCATATCCCATTTTATAGAAAAACCACATCTTCTTAATCCAGTTTCCAACTGATGGGCAGATGGGCTGTTTCCAAGTTTTAGCTATTACAAACTGTGCTGCTATAAACATAGGTGTGTGTGTGTGTGTGTGTGTGTGTGTGTGTGTGTGTGTTTTTTTTTACAGTATTATTTATTTATTTATTTATTTGGTACCGGGGATCGAACTCGGGTCCTTGTGCTTGCAAGGCAGGCCACTGAACTGCTGAACTAAATCTCCAGCCCTGATTGCTTTATTTCTTTTGGGAAGATACCCAGCAGAGGGACTGCTCAATACAATGGAACCTCTAGCCCCAGCTCTTTGAGGTATCTCCATATTGATTTCCATAGTGGTTGCACTGGTCTGCACTCCCACCAAAAATTAAAAGCTTCCTTTCTCCCCACAACCCTGCCAACATTTGCTATTGAGTGATTTCTTGATAGCAGCCATTCTTTGTGGGCTGAGGTGGAATCTCATTGTTATTTTCATCATGACCAGTGATTTGGAAAACTCTCAAAATGGATGGAGAAATAAGATACTTCCATGATGAAGAACACCTGAGAAACTTCATGAATACCAAACCAGCACTACAAGGAATTCTAAACAATACCCTACAAAAAGACAATAAGGGTGAAAACACCATGAGGCCCAACAGAGCAAATCAAACAGGCAATGCAAGAAACTAAAAGGAGTAGGTGAAAAATTAAAGAGTCAACAAAAGGACAATAACATGACAATAATAAGTCAGTACATATCAGTTATAACCATCAATGTCAATGGCCTCAATTCACCAATCAAGAGAAACAGACTGGCAGAATGTATTAAAAAGCAAAATCCAACAGTATGTTGTATACAAGAAACACAAAGTGCAAAAAGAAGCCCATAGACTGAAAGTAAAAGGATGGAAAACAGTTCTTCATGCAACAGGAGCCCAGAAAAAAGCAGGAGTAGCAATCTTATTTGCAGACAAAATAAACTTCAAACCAAAACTGATTAAAAGAGGCAAAGAAGGCCACTACATCCTAGTAAATGTAACAATTCAAGAGGAAGAGATGACAATCATAAACATATATGCACCAAATATTAATACCCCCAAGTATATAAAAGGAAATTTAAGAAACATGAAAAACCAATTAAGCACTAATACAATTGTGTCGGGTAATCTACATACATAACTATCACAAATAGATCATCTAGGCAAAAAATTGACAATGAAATACTAGAACTGAACCAAGCTTTTGAACACATGGACTTAATAGACATCTTTAGAGTGTTCCACCCCACAATATCAGAATATACATTCATTCTCCAAGATAAACCACATACTAGCTCACAGAACAGGTTTGAATAAATGCAAAAGAATTGAAGTTATTCTCTGTATCTTATCAGATCATTGTGCAATCAAGCTGGAGATCAATAGCATAACAAAACTGTAGGAACTTCATAAACACATGGAAATTGAACAACACTCTCCAGAACAATTAATGGATCACAGAGGAAACTAAAGAAGAAATTAGACAGTTTTTGCAAGTAAATGAAAATGTCAATACAACATACAGGAATCTATGGGACACAATGAAAGCAGTTCTACATGGAAAATTCATATCACTAAATGCCCACACTAGGAAAACAGAGCAAGCTCAACAGCCTAATGATGAATCTTAGACTCCTAGAAAAACAAGAGCAAGAAAAATCCAACGTTTTAATTGATTAAAAGAAAATTAGCAATACCTTAAGATCAAATTTATGGTAGTCCCAGGAAAAATTGTGGAGTGAGTTTGATCATATTTTATTCTTGGATGTTTTTAATAAAATTGAATTTAATTGTGCAGTACATAAGATTAAATGTTTTTAAAAATTCCTGGATGAACTCAATGAAAGTTAAAGCTTGTGATTTTCTTTGAGAAAGTTATTATAAAATATGACGTTTCCTTTATAGATAATTAAATTTTTAATTATTCTAAACACATTTAGTAGATTTCCTATTTTAACAGTAAACATGTCATCTGTATTCACAAATAGGTTCTCATAAAAATTACCATTTTATAAAATTAGTGCTAGTGTCTGATTTTCAATTCCAAATAGTAATATTTTAAAATTTCTTTCCCTTTTCTCTATTATTTTTAATTGAATTTGGTAAATTTGTCCTTTTGTAAGTAAAAGAGTTAAAGGGCTGTCAGTTGTCATTTTTTAAATTTTGTGTATTTTTCTATTTTATTACATTTTGCATTATTTTAATACTTCTTCCCATTCAATCTGTTTAACTTGAGTTGAAGTACGTGATCTTTTCATTTCTTTTTAATCAGTGAATTAAATAATTTTTAAATTTCCTTTATTTCCTAAGGCACTTTAAAATGCAACTTTTCTCTACTGCATCTAATTTTTCTCTTAGCATCCAAATTTTTTTCTATATTATCATTCAGTTCAAAATATTTTCTAAATTATTTTATTACATTTTTGTGCATGTGCTAATTAAAGCACACTGCTGAATTTGTAGTCAGAGATTTCAAACTTATTATTGTGTTACTGATTATCAGCATAATGCTTCCACTATGGTTAGAAAAGAATCAATGTTTTGTAATTTAGGAAGCAAGGTTTCCCAATCATTTTGTATCTCTTCCATCATGTGGAATTGATATGGACAACATTGTGGGTGCACTTTAAAAAATGGGCATCCAAAATCCAGGCATGGTGGAGCACACCTGTAATCCCAGCACTGGGGAGGGTGAGGTAGGAGGATTGCTCTGAGTTCGCGACCAGCCTGGGCTGCATAGTGAGTTCCAGGTCAGTCTCCACTACATAGTGAGAGCCAGTCTCAAAACACAAAAGTAAATAAAAAAAAAAAAAGATAAAAAATTTTAAAAAGGGCATTCAAATGTTCTTAGGTACAATATCATAATATTTGAGTGTGTGTAATATATATGTAAATCATTCAATTTTTTCAAACCAATATTTGTTTGCTTGGCTTTTCTGATTTTTCATTTTAATATTATGTTTTTTTTCATTTAGAATATCTAAATATCTATATGTTTTGCCTTTTCTGTTAATATTTAGCATTTTGAAATTATTTCTTTGTTATAATAGGAGTTTTCTCCTACATGTTAATATTTGATTATATGCCCTTTTCCAAGTTCCTCAAATTTTTTGGATTAAACACCAATTACTCTTTCATTTTTCAATTCACTTGCAGATTAGTTAAGATTTCTGCCTTTTCAGTTTACACTATGCTTTCTTATTACATTAGTGCTGTCATCATTTTATCATTTCAAATATTGCTAAAACAGAATATGTTAACTCCTTTGATCTCTTCACTTTCGTTTTTTTTTACAGATATTTTACAACCCTTAGGACATTTTAGTCATTATAATTTCATATTTATCTACTACAACTTTTTTCATTTACCAGGTTTATTCCCTGGTTCACTTTTGCATAGGATCATTTTCTATATGAACCATCACCTTTTCTTTTATTTAAATAATGGGATCCTGATGGTAACACATTTCCTTAAGTTTCCATCTAAAGGTGAGGTACAATATCTTAATTTTGAAATGATTTTTGAAGAATATTTAAATATATAAATTTTACATTGTTGACTATAATCTTTCAGCAGGTAAAATTTTTAGTTTAGATGTTTTTGTCTTCAAAAGTTTTTAAAATTTAATTTTCACCTATTCGTCTTGTTAAAATAATATCTTTCCTCTTTCTGAAAGCTTTAAAACTTCATGTGTAATTTCTTCCAGCTTTGTTATGATGAGTTTACATTTCAATGTGTATGTTTGTGTGTGTGTGTGTGTGTGTGTGTGTGAGTGTACGTGCATGCACAGATGTGTGCTGAATGATATTTGGGATTTATACCATATTTTGTATTTGTGTGTTGTGTTAAACTTTTCAGTTGTTTTGCAAAATATTTGCACATTTTTCATAAAATACTTCTTCATTTCACACATTCTCTTATTTTACTCTACATTTTACATCTGTATTAAAAACATTGTACTTGAGAGCCATACCTTCTCCCACCAGGGGCCGCCATCGCTCTGGCCCCAGGAAGGTAGCCTGGGCCCCATCCATCCAGGGAAGGAGAGCCATGCCTTCTTCCACCCAGAGCTGCCATCCTCCAACACCTTGAAGATAGCATGGGGCCCGATCCACCGTGGGAAGGAGAGCCACTCCTTCTCCAGGCTGGAGCTGCCACTGCTTCAGAGCCAGGAGGTTAGCCACTCAGGGGCCCTGGAACCCCCATAATTGCCCTTATCTATGGCCCATGCCCCGCACCACACTATTAGACCTCCTGATTGTGCCAGTCTTCCGACGCACTCTACAGAAGAAGAGGTAGTCATAAAGGGTATTTTTTCTGAGTTTCCAACTTTGAACATCTTTAAAGAAAGGGCATGGGAAATCTGTAGTAGAATGGTGTGGACTTCAACCATTCAGAAGGTCGGGGAACTCAATCTGGACCTTGCAGCCCAAGGTCAGTCTGCATTATGGGGTTCAGCCATCAGATAACTGAGATCAGGGGTCTTGCATCCTAGCTCTGTCTGAGCCCCCATCCTAAATGGTAATTATACTATATGGAAAAGTTTGTTCACTGCGGACATGTTCTGGACTGCTTCTTGATTTCAATTTAATACAAGTGGATTAAGGGTGACAGACTAGTGACTACCACAGGTGGTCAGCTTCCAAGTTGTGTTTGATTGTAATGTGTTGCTGATTGTATCAGTTGGGATAAAGGATTATGGTTGATTTGATGAGCTGTTTCTCTGATGTTATGAAGACAAGAATTTCTGTGAGTCATTAGAGACCCACAAGCTATTGTGCAATTATATCAGAAAGATTTGGGTGATAACCAAGAGATTAAACCAAGGACAGCCCGACAACAGAAATAAAAATGATAAAACACTTAAGCAAGACAAAAAGACAAACTTCCAGTTCACCAATGGCAAACAGTAGGGCAAATGAGGATGAAAAGGCAGATAGTGAACCACCAGGACACCTTGAACTCAAAGCACAGGAAGTAACAAAACAGATCAATCAGGCTCTAGAAAAATTGAAAACAGAAATAATTTCCCAGATAACCATAGAGATGGTGAACAAAATGGAAGTGATGATTTGAAACTCTAGAGCAGAAACTGTCAAAAAAATAGATGAGCTCAGGACCACGATAGAAGCCATGAAGGCCCAGTATAAGAAAGAAATGGAAAACATAAATGCCCAATGCAGGAAAGAAATGGAATCCATAAAACAGATTCAAACAGATATCCAGGAGATTAAACACTCCATTCAAAGTGTACACAACAGAATAAAAGAATGTGAAGATAGACTCTCAGATATAGAAGATAAGAATGCAGTCAGTGACCATGAAAAGAGAGGTCTCTTAAAAAGAGTAGGACTTCATGAGAAAACGATCCAACAACTCCTAGATGATGCAAGGAAGAATAGCATAAGACTGATAGGAATCCATGAAGTAGCAGGAGAAAATACAAATGACTTAAAAAGCTGTTCACAGAATTAATGACAGAAAACTTCCCAAACAGAATGGAACAATTTGACATTCAGATAAGTGAGGCATATAGGACCCCAACTAGCCACAATTAAAAAAAAACTACACCTAGACATATAATAATCAAGACCACAGAAACCCAACAGAAGAACAAAATACTACAAGAAGTAAGAGAAAAAAAAAATCACATACAAAGGAAAGCCCATCAGAATCACTGCAGACTTTTCAACACAAACCCTTGGGTCAAGGAGAGCCTGCAATGAGATATTTCAAGTACTAAAAGAGAACAACCTCCAATCTAGACTGATGTATCCAGCAAAACTCTCTTTCAAAATGGATGGGGAAATAAGATATTTCCACAACAAAGAACACCCGAGAAACTATATGAATACCAAATTAGCACACTAAGCAATTCTAAACAAGATCCTAGAAAAAGATAATGATAGCAACAACACCTGAGGCCCAACAGAGCAAATCAAAAGGCAAGGCAAGAAACTAAAAGGAGAAGGTGAAAAAGTAAAAAGAGTTAACAAAAGGCCAATAACATGTCAATAATAAGTCAGTACATATCAGTTAAAACCAACAATGTCAATGGCCTCAACTCACCAATCAAGAGAAAGAGACTGGCAAAATGGAATAAGAAGCAAAATCCAAAAATATGTTGTATACAAGAAACACACCTATTGCAAAAAGAAGCCCATAGACTGAAAGTGAAAAGATGGAAAACAATTCTCCATGGGACAGGAGCCCAGAAAAACGCAGGGGTAGCAAACTTATTTGCAGACAAAGTAAATTTCAAACCAAAACTGATTCTAGTAATATTGATGTAGGACTGTACTGTATCATAACTCTGTGAATGTAAAATATCTTGTACCTGCTTTATGATACATAGTAGTGACTGTGCTTTATCAGAGCTATATTTAATGATATTACTCTAGAATGTTCTCTTTCCAGATGATGATTAAGATGCTAATAAAAAAATGGTGCCAGGCACCACAATACCACATAAGCAACAGAACTTTCCTGTTTTCTGGGTATTATTCTTTTCTTTTTTTTTGTTTTTGTTTTCTTAATGGCATGTGCTGATTGTCTATAATTTTGTTCAGATGACTGCAGAACCTGGAAAAGCTTTTGCTGCTATTGATGCATAATATACTGCTATTATTGGTCTCTTTATATAAATATAAATGCATAAATCTGAATTTTTGAAAATTTTAACTGTGCTGTCAACTTTGGGAAAAGTTATCCCAATTTACTGTGTTGAGTTGGCATTGTACAGAAATGGACAGCCATATAGGTCTAGAAATGTTAATTTTTTTTCCATTTGTACAGGGTTAATGTACTGTAGCAAATGTGTAAGGTCATATCTACATGAGTTTGATTACAGAAGCTAATAAAGTATTCTCTAAATAATGAAAAAAAGAATAAGATAAGACTACAACAGCATGAAGCAATTTAAATATGTTCAGGGACCATTTTCATCTAAAGAATTAAGGATTTTTTAAATCTTACATCATTGCCTTTTCTCTTTTACTTTCCTTTTTAGTTTTATTTTAGGATTCCCTATTTTTAAAGTTCATACAGAGATTTCTTTCACTGAAATACCAAATAGTTTCTCTGGTGTGAAAAACTATAATAGTACACAGGATCCTAATGAGATAATTAATAAGGTGAAAGAGGAAGTAAAGGG
This sequence comes from Fukomys damarensis, assembly GCF_012274545.1. Lineage (NCBI taxonomy): Eukaryota > Metazoa > Chordata > Mammalia > Rodentia > Bathyergidae > Fukomys > Fukomys damarensis. The sequence continues at coordinate 58,530,264 of NW_022900950.1, read as the reverse complement.
CTAAAGGTGTAGGGAAAGTGAGAAGGGTGGAGGAAAGGTAATAAGGGAGAGGAAAAAATATGAGAAATTGACAAAATGGAAATAAAGTATTTGTAAATGGGGAGGGGAGGAGGGGTGAAGGTAGGGCAGGGATAAGGGGAAAAAATGAGAATCAAGACCTATCATGTAAAGGTCCAGGATCCAAATAATGAATGTAACTGTATTGTATACCTAGATTGTACCAACAATCACAAAAAAATGTTTTACTTGTTCTTCCAAGACCTTGTAATATTTTCCTTGAATTTTATTATTTATATTTTACTTTCTGTCACTATCACTGATCTATTATGATTAGGTTTCTTCTTTAACTTTAATTGCCTATTATATAAACAAGTCAGTGTTTTGATGGATTGAATCTTAGCCAGTATTCCATCAGTATATTCCCATTATCATTTTTCATACAATAAAGCAATCAAAGTTGGTAAAAATAAAAAATCAAAGACAAACTCTTAATATGATAATTGAGAAAATATTTTAAGATATCGTGACTACTATGTTACATAATAATCTAACAATAATTAATGGATCCTGGTTTGTCTTTATATATAAGGATGCTTGTAAAACTGGATAAGTTATATTCACTGTCTAGGCTGCTATTTATAAACCTGGTTAATTTATCTGTGTGTCAGATTGTAGAGAATAGACTTATATATTCAGTGTTAACTACAATAACAACTTTATATATTAACATTTTGGAAGATTGTTATACTTGTCAAATATAAATTTCAACTTTATCCAATTTTTTAGTCAAAAGAAGTTAACTCTAGAATTTTAATGGCTAGAATAGTAAAAACTTTTCATCATATAACCTATGTATTTAAATATATTGAAAGCATTAATCCTCAAAGATACTTTGACTACACATACTAAAAGAAGAACATGGTGACATATAAATAATTCTCATATTTAAATGGGTAAATTCTAATTGAGATTTTAAAAAATATTTTGCAATGTGAATCAACGAGAACCCATGCAAATTGAATAATGGGAAAGTAAATAGACACAGTATTTCTGTAAGTTTTGCAGCTCTTTATATAGTGAAAAATATACCTGCTCAATAACCTGTCATTTTTATTCCTGTGTATTTTTCCTATGAGAACAGTAACAGTGGACCACAAAAAATAACACAATTGCATTTAGTAGCATTATTCATAATTGTTAAATCAAAGACAAGTCAAATATCTTCCATTGATAAAATTATAATCCATGTAATGAAATATTAATCAACAATAAGTAACAATCTATGTAATCTATGAAATAACTTATATGAATCTCAGATAATTATGTGTAATTAAAAGAGCTAATCTTAAATGATTGCCTATTTTATGATTCCATTCACATGCTAGTCTAGAAAAATTATTCCACAAGAGAACTATATACTGCTGAGATATGAGGTTGCTAGAATCTAGGAGTGAGGGGATGGTATCTCTTCAAGAGCATAACAGAGTTTTTGAACTTAATAAACTATTCTCTATCTAATTATGGCAGAAATTAATATGAATTAATATGCACATTAGGATCTATGAAATAGTACATGAAAGGAAATGATTAAATTGTATTTTAAAGGGCAGGAGATTTAGCTAAGCGGTTCTGATGCCTGCCTCGCAAGCCCAAGGCCCGAGTTCGATCACTGGTACCCCCCCAAAAAAAAGACTACTGAAATCTTATAACTTATAACTATACTTTGTTACCTTTCTATTTTGAGACTATTTTTCTTAGATCTCTTGATAGAAAATAATCCATAAGGATCAATAATATATACCCTTTTAATTAGGAAAATCATACAGATACTTTATTTGAATAGCCATGGAATTCTATATAACAAATATAAATCATGCAACTGTGCATAATAAATCACATAGAATAAATGTTTATAACTATACTTTGTTACCTTTCTATTTTGAGACTATTTTTCTTAGATCTCTTGATAGAAAATAATCCATAAGGATCAATAATATATACCCTTTTAATTAGGAAAATCATACAGATACTTTATTTGAATAGCCATGGAATTCTATATAACAAATATAAATCATGCAACTGTGCATAATAAATCACATAGAATAAATGTTTTTTTCTTAAAGCCAAGAAGAAAGATAACAAAAATTAAATAACAACTTATAATTAAAATAAAGTATATATTTTAATAAGAAAAAACACATCTATGCCATTTCTTTCAAATATTTTTCTAATTTATTAATTTTTATTTGCTGGAGTTAATAAGTTAAAATCTAAAAAGTTTTAAAATTACATAAATATAGGCAATCGGGGGACAGTACAGATAGCCCAAAGTAATATTTACTTGGGATAGGTACATGTACTAACTCCAGACAAGGAATGAAAATATTATATACTGCAAACATGTAACAAAGAAAGGTAGATCAAATGATGAGTGGAAAGTCAAGGAAGGAGGGGAAGGGGATGAAAAAGGACATTAGTAGTAATATGTATTATGTATGTATACAACTTTCCACAAGTACTGTAATTATTATGTACTACATTCATATACTATTAATTTAAAATAACAATAAAAAATTACATACCACAGAATTAAAGCAATATTTTCAAAAATTTACATCTAATATACAGAAAAACCATGCGAATACTTTTTTTGTTGGAACATTCAAAATATTATGCCATTCTTAATGTCAGATATTTTATACAGAAAATTCTACACATTATATTTTTGAAGATTAAGTTTAAATTAATAAGACCAATGCAGTTCTGAAGAGTCAAATGTACAATATCTTCTTATACTAACACATTTAGGAAATTAGTATATAATGAACACCACTGTTATTATCACCATATTAGCATTTTATATTATCATCACATGTGTAACCATGCTTTATTTTATTAAAAACATCTATGGACTTTGTTTATTCATTTCTTCTCACATTATCATTTATAGAATTGCCTCAGGATAAAGAAATTTCCTGTATTTAATTTTTTATTTCTTATTAGATATATTCCTTTAGAATATAAGGAAGCCAGCAAATTATTTCTTCTTAGAAGCTACATTTTCCTCAATCTGCAAATAATGTTTAACATGCTTTTCCTGACTATATGACTTTTAGTTCTACATTCCTCATTAAGATTTCTTTGAATTTAAAAAAGAAGATGCAAGTACAGCCAGATTTTCTAACACATCCTGCTGAGATCTTTTCACTTACAATAACACTTCCTTCCATTCCACCTCCTACAAAAGCACATTTTAATGTCATATTTTTACTCTTTCCTTCTGAGTGATAGTAAGTCAGGGAACAGAAAATGAACTTGGAAAAGGAAAAGAGAAAAAGAAATCTATGAATCCAAAGAAGGCATAAAGTAGTCCACCAAGATTTTTCTATGTCCTTTTTTCCAGACTTACCATACATCTTATATGATAACTGTATCCTAACTGCTTGTTAAAGAGGTTTTAAAGGTGATCTTAAAAGTAAGTATAACATAAACTCTCTTTCTGCTAAAGAAGCATTTCCCTGGACATACGTTAAAAAAATTCAAGACAGATTTTATTCAGGCTACTGCAATGAGAGAAAACTTTCATACATTCTGAACTTCATTCTTCTGAAACAAAATATAGGAAAAAATTTCAAGCACTGGACACTGTTAGGGATCATGTTTGAATGAATCTTTACCTTGAATTTATAAGAAAAAAAAACAGTAAAATTTCATTCATTAGTTCATTCACTCGTTCATTTATATCTAGGTCTTTTGCTTCCAAGATCAGATGAGATCCGGTGCATTCAGGATGGTATAGCCACAGTTTTTTTGCTACATTCTATAGGAATTAACTGGAGTGAGGCAGTGGAAAAACACTAGAAAACCTGAGGTGGCATATTTGTCCATGTGATTAGGTAATGTGTGTTTGCTAATTGATAAATAATTCTGATCAAATTTAGGTGTCATGCACACCCTGCAGATTGGGCCCAGGCAGTCTTCCTGAGAATTATATTTCTATGACTGGCACCCAGGTCTTTGAGAAATACATTCACGTGTTGTAAAACTAACAAAGAGCTGGCAAAGGGTATACAACACAAAAGAGTAGAAGTCAAATTAAAAATTGCAAGTGATTTAAGAATAAAGAGGTCAGGGTCCTCTCTCCAATAAGAAGCCTAAGGAAAATGGGTCAGTTCTTTGGGATAAGGGACAAGTATCCCTATTGTCATAGGAATCCCTGTATAAGTAACAGTAGCAGCAGCAGCAAGTGACAAATGACACAGGGCTCTCTGCACTTAGGGGGAGAATGGATTAGTGCCTCATCCAAACTGAACACCTTCTTACCACTTTATGAGAACAATAATAACTAAAATTGATTCTGGGATAGTAACAGCCATAGGAAAATTTTAACATTCACAATAAATGTCATATTTTTAATCAGAATAATTTGTTAAAATATAAAACAGACTGTATTGCATTTATACAGTGACACTACTGAGGGGTTCACATTCAGACACCACTTTTCAGAGGTTAATAATAGCATTTGTCACATTTCTTATGGAATAGTCTTTGAATTAATCTTTACCTTGTATGTATAACAAAAATAAAACTTATTTATTTGTTTGTTTATTTAGAGCTAGTCACTTTGATATCTCCTGTAGAAATAAACTGTACTGAATTTGAACTCATTGATTAGAAGAGGAATTTGCTTAAACTTGCAATTATTTTCTAAGGGTGCTGAAGGAATGATTGATATATACTTTTTATTTGTAAAATAAAATTGCCTGTACCTTTTAAAAATGACTGTATTGGGTGATTTGCTCTGAGGTATGGTGAATTTACTATACTGAGTTATTAGCAAACAAATTATGTAACTGAAAATATAATTCAAGATAATTGTATAAATGTGGAATAATTTTCTTTCTCACGCTGAATATTTCACTGGTTCAAGAAAATATATAAAGTAGGAAAGAGAGTTATTCTTCTAAGAAATAAGAATAAAATCTTCTAACCAGGAAAAGTAGAACTGTATAAACCCTCTCCTAAGGAATTTAAACAATTTTATACAGTTTTTGAAAGATGTCACAAATGATCTCACATGATATGTAATATTGCTCCATGATTTTCTCTTTTCATCTCTCCTTCCCTTCTTGAATCTTTCCTTTCTTTTTCTTCTTTCCTGTCTTTCTTTCTTTCTTTCTTTCTTTCTTTCTTTCTTTCTTTCTTTCTTTCTTTCTTTCTTTCTTTCTTTCTTTCCTGTCTTTCTTTCTTTCTTTCTTCCTTCCTTCCTTTTTCTTTCTTTTGCTCCTTTCATTCTGTCTTTCATTCATTCTCTCTTTTTTTACTTTCTCTTTTGTCTCATGTTATTTGTATTCTTTTTTGTTGTTGTTGTTTGCTTATTTTATTTTGTTAGTTTCTATATTTTTTCCAGCTCTTTTATACTTTTAACATAATTACTGGGATTTTGATTTTCATTCAAAATACAAGATAGAGAAAAGAAATATTTGATTTACAGCAGTGCTTTCATTTGTGTTCGTATGATTGTCACTTGTTTATATAGTTTGTTCCATAATATTCTGTGGGTTTTCTTTTACATACCATTTTAATACATTTCCTCAAAAGCAAGTTTATACTACCATATTTATTAAGAGATAAATACTCTGGGAGATTCAAAATGGCTGAATTTAGGATGAGCCATGTATCAAATTTGTGGACTTGAAAGCAAAAGTGAAGATATGCAATCAAGAGGCAAAATTCAGAAGTAGTTTCACATCAGCTGAGAACAGAGATAACTCAAGGGTCTAGTAGTTTTTTTTTTCATTTTTCACTTCAATGCATTTATCCATTTCATATACATTTTGATGCTATATCACCATAACACTCAGTCTCTTTCCTAACCCAGTGTGTGTGTCCAAATGGATATATATTTTTCTATACAGTCTTTATAAACTACATGTAGAATGCAAACTAAGCCAGTGTAGTTGCACAGACCTATAATCATAGCACTCAGGAGGATGAGGCATTGGCAGTTCAAGGCCTGCCTGGGCTTCATAAGAGACCCTGTCTCATAACAAAGTAACAATAGAAAAATTAGGTGATGTATTTATACTAACAAGTGTTTTGTACTTACCTTCAAGTGTCATTCTTAGAACTAGTAATATAGATGTATAAAGTTTTTATTTACTTGTTTCAAATAAAATATAAAATAAGTATAACTATCCATTTTCTGCAATTTGTTTTTTTTACATTTTCCTTTCCCCTATGCTACTCAATAAATGCCTCACATTTATCCACACCCTGTTTAAATAAACTGAACAATTACTAATAAATAAATAAATGTAATAAATCATTGAGTGCCTTTTCCAGAGGATATTTGTTCTTCTTGTGTTAAAAAAAATCCTAAAAAAGAATTAACCTAAAGTCACCTAAGGTGACTTTAATATATATCTTAGAATGAAAAGAATTCAAAAAGTATTGACATAAAAATTTCAACCTACTAATATATACATATAATTGCATGTTGTTTAGTGAATATTTTTACTTTCAATATTTTTATCAGTGACTGTCTATAATTTAAATACTTGGAAATTATTTTTAGGACATTGGTTTTAAAATCACCACCTCTATAATTTCTCAGAACTAAAAGCAATTTTTGTAAAATTCTTCAAAATTAGAATAGAGATATTTATAGCAGTAATATTGCAGACTTTTGGATTTGGAAGCCATACCTATTAACTAATTACAAGGAAGAATCCATCTGTAAAAGACAATTGTAGAAGAGAATAAAAATGGACTCTAAAGCTTTGCACATAAATGTATGGGATTATTTGCAAAGTATTTTTGAACTTCAATATTCTGACGCCTTTAAAATGTTTTCAGATGATTTGACAAGTGTTCAGTATTGTGAATTCCATTTATTGTAAGACTGACTTGATATTATTATTTTCTAATAAATATTCTTCATTATTCACTTCCTTGAATTAAATAACAATAAAATTTTAGTTGCAGATTGTAATGAATTACAATTTAAGAAACATATCATGTTCCTAAGCTCAAAAATTGCTTGCTCACTGATTTTCTAATATCATAAATGAGATTTATTCATTTTGTGGCACTGTGTTCAAATAGCTTTACTGTTGCTATCGAACAGCAGTACCCTGTAACCTACAATGATTTAGATCTAAGTGCATTTAAAATTGCTTTTATGACTATTTGAGCTACATATAATAATCAAAAAGATTAAAATGGATGGAAATTTTATTACATAATTTATTACATCTTATAATGTCATTTATATGATGAATTTAAGGTACCCTGATAGAGGGAAACACAGGAAGTATAGTCGGTAGGACCGGAAAAGTTACTAAGCAAAGTGTAAAAGATTTGGATAGCCAAGATGTGCATGTTCCAGAGATCTATTGTACTTCATAGTGAGTATAATTAATGACACTTCATTATATAATTAAAATTTATTTCTTGCACTTTTATACTGGCAATTTTTTTTCTTTAAAAATAAACCACTCATTTTAAGAAAAAACTTAAAACCAAAGTTACATATTGCTATTATACACAATTGAAGCATACATGGTTTTCTGTCAATATATAAATTATTTTATAATCTCTAACACATTTAAAACAATTTCCATTTACTGTATAAAATTCAATAAGAGGTTACATCTTGTGTTCTTAAGTCTAAGACTGATAAGAAAATGAAGATACTGGATAGACATATGGCATAGATTGTAGTGATGATTTTGTAGCCAAATGTATTTATCTACAAACTCTTCAAGTTGTATGAATTAACTATGCATAATTATTGTATGTTAACAATATGCTAATAAGTGATTGAAAATATATCTTGGCAATAGAGGACATGAACATAGAAATCTACTCCCTAAAGTAAAATAATAACTAAAACTAAAATGGGTTTTCCTTTCAAACCTATTGTATTCTATATTAACATAGCTAATTCTAATTTTAATAGCCTGCTCTACAAATAATTATTGTACAGTGTTATATGTTTGTTGGTAACATTGGCAGGAGTGACTAAAGAATGCCATGTTAAGCCTGACATATAAAACAAACTAACAAATGGATATGAATGGATAAATGTCATATTCCAGCATTTTATTAGAAGATAACATTTAACGGAACTTTGTGAAATTTTACTACAATATGGGACCAAGTAACATAAAAATAGAATATTTCATTAAAATGGGTTAAATGAAGATTAAGATACACTATGAATTATGGACATTTAAAGACGATATTTCAATTACCTACATTTTATTAATAGATATTCATTGAAACTTCTCAGGGTTGATAGTAGAAAAAAAGAGAGAAGTTGATTATGCTCATGATACCTATGAAGTAGAAGAAAGAAAGGGATGTGTGAAGAATAAAGGTGGAGAGTGTTATGCAGAGCAACACAAGCAACAGAGTGAATGAATGTCTTTAAAATAAAATATTACCTATGTCAGGATCAAAGAATGAATGAGGGAGAGTTAAGCTTGTAGAAGCAACGAGAGCACACTTTGTTTTTAGAAGAGACCGTACACACAGGGTCAGACAGTCAGAAGAACAAAGGCATTTAGAAAGTGAAATCATTTTTCTGTGGGTATTACACAGAGATTTAGAAGGGAATTGGACTCGGTTTTAAATGACAGGACAATCAAAACTATGACTAAGTTTCAATACAAATAAATTTTCAAGATATTTACTTTTGATTCTTTTACAAATCTTTTGGGCAAAATATTAGACATGTCCTTGCAAATTAATATTTGAACAAATGCTTCAGAGAGTAAATACTAGTATATATCTATATAAATTTTAAGATTAAACTATAGACAAATGACTAAGAGCCGAGTTCTCAGGTCACATAATTGTTTGCACTATCCAACATATTGCCAGATACAATATTAAGCAGAAAGACAATGACAGGATTTTACTTTTATTAAGAAAGCTGTATTGGTATTTTTTTACACTTTTTCTTGATTTCATTTTTGTAACCAGTAACCAATAACTAGTCATAATTCCATTTTTTCATAGACAAGATACAATGAATTTTCAAAACTTTTTCATGTGAAGCTACTCTAAATATATAAGGAGTTCTCAGCTTCGCTTTCTAGTATATTAAAAACCTTCACAGTTAGTTCTACCACCTATTGTCGTGGAGAAATAAATTTGTGCTTTCTATATCAGGATCGAAAATTGAAGATAGATTCTATTCCATTCTTATGTTCTCCCCCACCAGGATTTCTGTTCATTTTTCCTAATCTTTCTTTCCTAATACATCACATTATTTTTCCCTTTGACCATTCAATTATTTCAATTTTATGCTTTTTTGCTCTCTTCAGTTCTGCTCTATCTAATCTATTTTTACTCCTTTGACCAGATTTTTACTAAGTCTCTGTTTTCATATTCTTCTTTTCCCTCTCTATATAAATGTCAACAAAACTATGAAAATCAAGTAGCTCTCACACTATTAATAATACAAAGGCATCCTCACAAAATAGTGTGAAGTAATTTTCAATTTCCATTCATTCTATACTTTTAAAACTCATGAAAAAATACTAGAACTAAATATATTTCAACTTACTGCTATTACCACACTTCTGGGATTTAAAATTTTAACTTGTGACAATACAAGCATAGTTCAATTTCCAACATACAGATTTAGCATACAGTCATCAAGCAGGCATGTTCTCTGCAGGGGGCAGATATAAACATGTAGGATTTCTAAGGAATGAAGAATTGGTGCTGAGCATGTCAGTGCTTTTTGAAATAAACAAAAAAACAGCACAGGTAGTTTTCTAATATTCCAAAATAACTCTAAAAAATGTGTACTTTACAAATATGACACCTGAGGGCAAAAGAGTCAGATTCTCTGTTGCCAACTATGGCTGATGCCATGCAGATACCCAATTCAGATAGCTCAAGAAGGAACAGTGTATTTTTGGAGACACAGGCCTCAAGCAAGAGACAGTTTAAAATGGTTTCTGTTTCTCCCAGAGGGAAGTTACTACTGGAGTTAAACTTCTCGGACTCTGTAGCCCACCCTCGCCTCACTTTATGCTAAAAAAAAAAAAAAAATCCCCAAAGAACAAGTATAACCACATTTTGTGAGAGAATTAACATTGAATTGTCTTCCTCTTTTTTTCACTACTTTCTGCATAAGCGACTGTTAACCACAAAAGGCCCTGTGGCAGTTTGTCTAAGCCTCTATGACATAGGCACAAATTTTCCCGCACGTTCCACTTTCAGAATGTAAATAAACACTGCTTTAAAACATTTTCAGACATAGACTTTGTCAAGAATATAAGCCATTTTCGACATCATGGGCTAAAATTTTATCTTGTAAATTTACTAGTTCAGTTCTCAGCTGGAGGAATAAATTAGTATTTTATTGGTACAATAATATCCTAATCCGATGATTCTGTCTAGGGATATTAAGAGAAAGAGAATGGGATGTGGGTAGTTTAATAGTCTTTTAACACAGCAAGGTGGTTTGAGAGTGCGTTTCATGATAAAAGCTGTTGAAATAGAGCAATCTTTGTTGGTGTGCAGCTGAAGCCTTCTCCTTAGGCCAGATTTTTTGTTTTGTTTTGTTTTTGTACCAGGGATCTAACTCAAATCCTTCCACTTAGGCAGGGATCACCACCACTGAGCCAAATCCCCAGCCACGAGACAGGTACGTTTTGGTATTACCTTAAGGTTTTAGTTTTATGTAAATGTCTTACAGCAGGTCAGTAGGATGTACACTTAAACAAAGAGCCTTAAGTTCCTCAAGCCAAATGCAAAAGGAGCAACTCAGTATGTACTACCTTCCCAGAGCTTCCTGGGGAACAGAAAAATTTTCAGGTGTAGCTTTCCCCGTGATAGTGGAGAAAATGATGGTTTAATGCCAGCTATCAAAGCCTGTTTCTATGGATAACTTCTGATTTTTTGGACTGAGTGCATTCCACATTAACCCATTTAAGGAATATTTAACTATCTGATCATTCACATGAATTATCATTTTCAGATAGTTAAATATGTCGAAAACAATTTTGTTTATCTTTTCTCACATCTAAAGATTTAAAAATTTCCAGAGATATGGGTAATTGGTGTAACATTGTTTTGAAGTTATGTGTTAAACAAATATTTCTTTCTCAAAGCAGTATCTGTTGATTGGAAAGTATTTGGAAAGTAGAAAGGTGTTTCTCCTTAAGCAAAACACACGATAAATACTATTCAGGGGGTAACATCAAGAGCAGAGTTGAATTTCTGAACTGTTATGTTTATGAGGCTTGCTAGTTGAAGACCTGTAAATGATGCTTACACAAACAAATGGATGTTTGTGAATAATTAATATAATTCTGGATCTCAGCTTTCATTTACAACTAGTGATGAAACATCGTTCTAATTTTTGTGACTGTATGTTTCTCTTTTATTCTTTTTAGTACATGCCTTCTGAAGCTCATGTTTATGCCAGTATACCAGTCTACTTTTCACTGTTGCCAAATTAATTTCAAGTCCAATGTATATGGAACAAGTGTGACTAAGTCAGACACTGATAAAGAGCAAGGAACAGAAGACTCCTTCTCCGGCAGATATTAGTGCACTTTAGTGTGATGAAACACGTGTGCAGTGGCCAAACAGGACGAGAAAGAACAATGGCCAACAGTCTGAAGAAACAATGCTGTGCTGTAATTAAACTAAGAATGAGCTTGAAAAATAGATGAACATAAAAAAAAATCACCATTTTTTTTGTTTTTTGCTTTTGAATTTTTAAAGAAGCCTGTACACAAGACTCAAGTTCACAATAATGAATTGTTACATTTTATAATTTGACTTCAAAGTTTAATTTTTATATTCAGTGTTTTGAGGCTAAGGTAAAAGGCAATTTCAGTTTCAGTTTCACCTTGAGCAAAAACAGATTTAATTTGGAGAAACGAAAAGCAGCAGCCACAGAAAATAAAAACTGATAATTAATATTACTTGTCAACTGTTCAAGATTAATGAAGTTGTCAAGTTCAGCTATAAAAGTGAATGGCATGTACAGAGAGTGGAAATGTATCCCTATCTGCCCATTGTTATACCAAAGATAAGGCACTATAAGAGAAGAAAATATCAATATAATATTCCTGAAAACTTAGATGCAAAAATTCGTAACAAAATTCTAGAAAACTCATCATCAAATGAAATTTATCCTAGGGATGCAAGGACATTTCAATATATACAAATCAATTAAGTGTTAGTTGCCACATTAACAAATAAATTTTTTCACTTCAGTAAATTCAGAAAAAAGTGCTGTAAAGGTTAAGTATCCTTCTTAATAAAAGTTCTCAGTAATACAGTGTAGAAGGAGAGTAACTTAGACTAATAAAGATTTTATCTGCTAAATCCATAGTTGAGATCATACTCAGTGGTAAAAAGATAAAGAAATAGTTTTCTCTGAGATCAGGAACAATGATGCCTACTACTAGCCTCTTCTATTTAACTTAGTACTACAAATCCTAGAAATTAAAATGGGTAACAAAATATGTAGAAACTAATCCAGTTAGGATGAGGAAACGAGGAAACCCATATTTTCCTTGCTTTCTACAGAATCTTTTTGTGAAACTGAAACTTGAAGAAAGGGAGAAATTTGAGAGAGCACTAAGCAAAAAACATGAGAAGAAAACTGGCACAGCATTAAGCATAAAGTTCCAGTGCTAGTGTAGTAGAGAAAAAAAAACCTGCCTTATAAACATGAAGCTCAGTTAATAACTTTTCATAATTTGTATTTCATGATGTTTCTGTATACATATGTTTACAGATGAATTAAATCACCATTCAAAGTCCTAATGGAGACAGGCAGATGATGAAGGAGTTATAGGATAAATAAATTGGGTTAATTAACCTAGGAAAATTTAAGGAATAGGAAATAAAGCATTCTCAGACACTGGAGAAGAAAGTGCACAGTTGCAGTGCCAAACCACCATTAAAGAATAACCTGTCAGCATAGTGGCAATATCCATTTCGAATTGGTTAGTACTACAGTAAAGTAAGGCCATAGTAGAAAATGAAAAAAAAAATGCCTCCTTTGGGGGAAATTTAAACTTTTGGCAAAATCATAAGAATTTAAATATTTGCCCTAGGGGGAAATACCACAATAAAACTCAGGGGAGCAAAATAAAGTGTAATTAGAAAATAAAGAAGGGAAATAATACTCAACTAGAATTTGAAAATGAAGAGAAGAAAATGAAAAAGAAGAAATAACAGAAAAATAAAAACTCTATATTTTAATGGTAGGTAGAGGATATACCAAAAGAAAAGTTTCCATGGTAAGTACTGAAGTGTTCTTGCCTTAGAGAACACAGGTTCTTACTGGGTCCCTAAATTCATAGGATAGAAAAAATTAGTAGCATATTTACTTTGGAAATTTCTTGAATTATTTTCCAGTAGAAGCACAAAGAGAAAGTCAAACATATTTTTCTCTAAGCAGACTGCAGAAGCTGAAAAGATTACAGGGCAGAAATTGTACTGTGCCTCAGGAGTAAAACAGCTTTTGAGATTTCTTATGCAAATTATTAAAGACATAAGAAGAATGGGAATTTTGCTTGGGAAAATCAGTGTCACCAATAAGGGTTGAATGGCTCACTAAAAAGAATTGTGTCACTCACAAGGCTGGGTTCTCCATTGAACACAGCATGCAAATTATAAGAGGAGGAAATAGAGAAATAGAAATTAAAGATCTTTAACCATGTATGTGCTTATAGAACCTGAAAGGCCTCCTGAGCAGATTTAAACAAAGGAAGAACCATCACTCAATTTTTAAAATTAACAAAGATAATTTCATATATTTCTATAGTTCAGTATGTTATTTGGTACAAATATGTCTACATTGTGGAATAACTTGATCAAACTAATTAACTTATCCATTACTTTGTATACCTATTATTAGGGACTACTTAAATAGACATTTTAGCAATTGTGAAATATACCTCTTAATTTAAACACTAATATATATTTTTAATTTATCCCGTGATAGGGAATGGATAATTAAATGAATTTTTTTCCAAAAAAATGAGTGATTATTGTCACAAAATTTATATAAAGCCATTCCTTCAAAGAATTATACTCAGTAAAATTTTGAAAAATTTCATGTAGATTAAATATCAATGAATTAAAAACACATTGATTTTTTTTTCTTTGCTCACTTTCTGTATTATCATCTGTCTGTGAGATAGTTTTAAATGTTTGCTAAGGAATAGATGCTGCATAATTGGGTGATTTTTTTATTCCACAGTTCATATAAATGAGTTAGATTCAGTGATATTCTAAAATTCCATCTTCATTGCTAGATATTTTTGAGAGAGCAGAACACAATTTGATGAGTTAGAAATGATGTTGATAATGATGTCTGACCTTGATAAAAACAAATTTAAGCATCAACACCAGCACTCATAATTTTTCATCTTTGGGTTCTATACTCTATCAGATTGACTGTCAACTCCACATGTGAGTAGTAATGATAAAAGTCACAAAAAGTGTGTAGAATATTTTAGAGCTTTTCTCCATAATAACTTACAAAGGAGATATCATTTATAATTGCTAATTTATAATTCTAATACTAATAAAAATGTATAGTGACCTCAGATTTGTTTCTGGTTTTGAAAGACAGTATGTCCATAACTAATGTCTTCTCCTAGGGCTTGGCCACACCACTGCCCAACTTGACGTGCAAGTAGTCCTCTCCATTCAAATGAAACTTCCTAGATTTTATTCTGTCTTCATTCTATTTATTCTCCTTATGTGTTTTAATCTGGTTAGAATCTCATATGTATTGGAAAATTTTGTAGAGATGATTAGGGAGGATTCTCTGCATTGAAATAAACTTACATTCATATATTCCCTATGTATGTATGTATGTATGTATGTATGTATGTATGTATCTATCTATCTATCTATCTATCTATCTATCTATCTATCTATCTATCTAGTTATCCTTCTTTAACCAAAGCAAAGACCTTCGAAAACCTACCCTGCGTATCTGAAAGCATTGGCAGTACTGATATGTACTATGGTGTTTTTTTCCCTATATGTAAACATCATGGTAAAACTTAATTTATATATTAGGTTGAGTAACATATTATCAAAAACAACTAACAAAAATTGAAATGATAATAAAAATATGCTGTAATAAAATCTGTAATAAACTCTTCAGCTCTAGAGCCATTTTCTCAATAATATGAATGCAACTTTAACAAAAGCACTGGAATATGAAGAGAAGTGATGAAAGAACTGAATTGGCTGCTAAGTCATGAAAGGGCAGGCAGCACATCCAGCCCAGATCCCTAGAGCAAACGAGGACTCAGGTCTGACAAGACAATGGCACAAAATTTTATCACACCAATCACAAAGGTCAGTAATAAAATTATAAATTATTCAATTCTGGAGTTTCCAATTTAATAATTTTAACTAATATTGACAATAGTAATTAGGAAGACAGAAAGCAAAACCATGAAGATGAAAATCTACTTATGTAGATGAAAAAGTTTGAAACTTTATAAAATATATAAAAGTATAGAAGACAAAATTTTACTACTCACACAATATTCTACTTAATACTGATATTAGGAAAATGAGCATGAATGTGCCTATATATACATATATACGTATATATGTATATATACATATATACGTATATATGTATATATACATATATTATATATATCCATTTTTTCAATGAAAAAGTCTTGGGAAATTACATTTTAAATATTTACAACATGAGAAAACATTTTGTATGCTAACTTCTAGAGAGTAACTTTAACCAGTATACAAATAAATAAAAAAAAATAGTTAAAGTAATAAAATAAAATAAAAGGGAGAAATCAAATTTGGACTTTATGTTTTAGTATAAGAGAAAAACAGTATTTCCAGAGAAACTTATAAATGTACTGTGGGGAAAAAAAATTCAGTGTTGAACAAAAGTCAGCAAAATGCACTCATTTTCCTTTAATATTTTTAATTTTTGAAATATTTCCAAATGAATGCTGATCTAGATTAATATTTTTAAACAAAATTATTAGACACAAATTTAAGTAGAAATAAAGTTATGACTTTATTGAAGCAATGTGTTTCAATAAAATATGTAGAATTTAATGTTGCTTCCCTTTACTTCAGATGAACATAATTTCAGAATTGCACCATCTCTGTAGATGCTAGAGCTAGTAGGAAATATTACAGAGAAGTAAAATACAGTGGCTTTGTTGCTCTCCAGATTTGTCAGTGTGCATCTATATTACTACTACATTATAGAACCAACCCTAATGGTTGACAAGCAGATATCTTTTTGTCATTACTTTTATTTTGTCTTTTTTAACACATGCCTCTTAAAGCTTATACTTTTCTCTCATCATTGAAGAAAGTTAGAAATTTATTCATATATTCAGTTTTATAAGGTTGATAATAATCTATCTTCAAAATAATTACAAGTATGCTTCTATAAGCCAAACACAACCATCTTGATTAGTTTCAAATGATACAAGTAAGACCAAATTATTAGAATCACTATGAAACTTTAATACTATTTCACTTGGTAATTTTATAAAACTGTTAAGCGCATATTAAATGATTTTCTGTAGTCTTAGTATTGTGTTGTAATGGCACATTTAAAGTAGAATATGCCTGTCAAAATAAAGAAAAATTTTTCTATTTTTGTTTCATACCTTAGCATATAGTATGGCTATAGTATAGACTTGGAAAACTTAAATATATTGCAGATGTATTGATACTGATACATCTGTAATTAAGCTTTTTTAAAAGATAGAGTCTCAGTATGTAGTTCAGGCTGGCTTTGAACTCCTTATATAGTCCCAGCTGGTCTCAAACTCACAGCGATCCTCCTGACTCACCTCAACTTGCAACTGCCATGGTTACAGGGAAGCATCACCACCCATCGCTGCGATTAAGCTATATATCTGAAATTTGTATCATTTTTTGTAAGCAGTTGAAGTAGCATTGCTCCACAAAGAAATACAGAAAATCATCATAATTTACACAGAACATAATATACACAGAAGACAAAACAAAAATCATAGGAAACTAATTCATAGTATATTCAAGACATCGATAATGTCAAGGAGTAGACCTACCTTTGACTGACATCATCTATGGTCTCCAACTTGTTCAATGAGAAATTACATCAGTGACACTCAGGGAGTTTCTAAGGCCTTCCTGGTTGGACTGAGACTACATTCTTGATCTCTCCTCTAAAGCTTCTACCTTGGACTGAGTAGCACTTGGATCCTGTGCTTCTCTAGCCTATGGATCAATGTGGGTCTTTCTAGCCTCTGATATGGTAAGCCAATCCAAAATGTTAGCTATATTTAGATTTGTGAAAGCTATAAAAAAACCTAGCCAAAACACTCTAATATCTCATTCATTTCCAAGCATGTTTCAGTGTAGGTCAGCTAAGATTGGATTTTCCTGTCAATCTAAGGGTAATTCATATTTTTTAATTGAGTTTATTGGTACATTTTAGGTATGCAGTACAGTTACATTCATTATTGGGATCTTGTACCTTTACATGACAGGTCTTGGTTCTCATTTTTTCCCCTTACCCCTGCCCTCCTTTCACCCCCTCCTCCCCTCCCCATTTACAAACCCTTTATTTCCATTTTTTCATTTTCTCATATTTTTTTCTTTTCCCTTATTACCTTTCCCCTACCCACACCTATGTTTATAGTGGCACAGTTTGTAATAGCTAAAACTTGGAAATAGCCCATTTTCCCATCGATTGGAAACTAGATAAAGAAGATGTGGATTTTCCATAAAATGGAATACTACTTAGCCTTAAAGAATGAGAAATAAGACTCACTCATAGGAAAGTGGATACATATTGAGGATATACTCCTAAGTGACTGTCTCCCATGTTTACAGTCAGGAAAAAACAAATAGGCACTCTGAAAAACAATATCATGCAAGGATATATTAACACATTGTTTATTTTGCTATAATCATGCTGCTGATGTATTCCAGGATATAATCATAAATATTAATTCAAAATGAGAATGAGGAACATATAATGTAGTTTATATTTTACAGTTATTTTAATCTCCAAACTCATTTTTTATATTTTTGAATTATACACCATATATGATATCTGCAAATCTGAATATAACTATAATATGATGCATCAAAGTCTAACTTCAGTAAAATTTATTTTGATAGTTGGATGATAGAACCTGAAAAAGAAAATAATATAAACACATTGATAGAAATTTCTAGAAGTCAATTTTGGAAAATGAGTTTTAAAAACACTAATTTCTACATGCGGATTTGTCCACAAAAAATGTTCTTATTTTGAAAGCAGTGCAACACTTTATTAAGTCTTTTTAAATTTGAAGGTACATAATGTTTTGTTAGTTTAAAATAAGACAGTTACGCAACATCTCCCGATGCTGAGTTATTATCAGCAAAGATGTCAGCATTTTGGAAATGTCTTTCTGTAAGAGAAAAGTAACTCAGGTTATGCTCAATATGAGATACCTACTGATCCCCTAAATGACAGAAAAACTTTTCAAATACTGTCTAGCATATTACTGGTATAACTAATCTATTTGAATATCTTATTTCATAAAAATACCAATATTTATTATTTAGATTAGAGTCTAAGTCATACTTCAAGCTGTTCTGTTTTGAACTACAAAAATCAATGAGTATATGAGTCCTTCTTTCTAATAGATTTTTCTATTTTTTAACAATCAAATGAAACATGGCAAACTGAGGTGCTCAGTGAATTTGATATAAATGTGCATATTAAATCTCAGTATTCATTGAAGTCAGTTCATTTTTCACTGGAATGATGACATAATTAAGAGTTCTAGTATTTTCAATCCACATCTCAGTGTAGTGAACACAGGGCAAAAATGCTATGGACTCTTATATATTATTTTGTTTATTCTGTTCTTGAGACAATCATTTGGATTTTTTATTGTCACAAATAAATTAGATGGGCTTCCATTTCTTTTTAAGGGAAGAGAAAACCAGAATAAAACCAGAATAAAATGAAGACAATATGAACCCAGACATCAGATAAGAAGAGAATAATCCCTGAGAGAGACAGACAGAGAGAGAGAGAGAGAGAGAGAGAGGAAAATGTTGACAGCTCTGATCTTTTCTCTGCTTAATAGAGAACACAGCAAGTCAGCACTGTTTCTGATGGAGATGAAAGACAGAAGCAGCTCCTTGAGCTGACGAGATGGAGGTGTGAGTCTAGGAAGCTCAAGAGTGTTGCTGAGCATATAGTGTTACCAGAGAGAGAAAGCTAAGCAGAGAGAATTCTGAAATTTCAGAGCGGGTGCCTCTCAAGTATTCCAACATAGTAATGATCAAATATTCATGTGAAGACACTGCTTAAGAACAGGGAAAGAAGCAAATTTAAAGGGATTAGAAGCAATGGTGCTTAATGGTCACACAAAACTGTGAAGAATGTCTGTTCCCACCACTTGCGCTGGGAGATCTCATTATTCCAGAAACATTGGTTAGACTACTTAACAGAATGCTGTTACAGCAATGTACTGATGAGCCATGGGAGAGCTGTACTTAAGCAGGGGTTGAGCTAAGTGTGGCAGTTTCCGGAGATGGTTTAGATTGTCAAGGATCTGATAGCCAGCTAAGGCACTAAATATTCTCCTACTGATCACTCATACACAGTAGGGATTTTCATAGCTCAAAGAATAAACATACATGTTTAGAGATCCCATTGTGGGTCAAGCACAATTATTATCCCTTTACCCAAATCATAAAAGAGATTTGAAGAAATTAAACTATTCCTAAATAAATTAGCACTTTAAACAGGTATAGAATATTTATATGCATAGAATAATACCAATATCAACCAAGATAACATTTACGGTGCCTTCTAGCCAATAAAAATCATCATATTAAGAATTAGAAAAATATAACCTATACTGAAGAGAAAAAGATACTCAAGCCAGTCCAAACTAGAACATATATTGGAATTAATAAAGAACATATATTAGAAGAAATCAAGCAATTGCTATAACTGTATTCCATACAAAATATTTTCCATGTAAAATACTTTTTATTCCATAAAAAGTAAGGGTCTACAATATGATGACATTCATCATTGGGAATTAATACCTTTACATGATATATTTTGGTTCTTATTTTTTCCCCAGTGCCCTACTCTTGCATCAACCAATGTACCAATAAACTTAATAAATATAAAAATGTAAGGATCACAAGGATAATTTTGTATCATACATAGGAAAATAGATCACCTTAAAGTTAAGTAAAATAAACACAGGAGCTTAAATACCCCATGCATTCTCTTATATGGGAAAGCATATAATTTAACATGCAAAATAAAAGAAGCTATTTGAAGAAACTGAGATGGATTTTTTGAGGATGGGAAGGAGATTTAGAGATGGAGGGAGGGTGTGGGGAAAGGAGTAGAGATAAAAAAATTAAGATGTGTAAATTATAGGTAACAAGTCACATTTAATATAATCAAGTACAGTAAACATGTACTTATGATTTTTAAAACTATCTAAAGAGAATATATACTATGTACAGGCTATTAAAGGTAAATATGACATCATCTTTCTCATCAGAAATGTAAGACAATAATAGAGTAATTATTTAATGATGTTAAAAGTGTTAGTGAGGGGCCGAGGATTTAGCTCAGCCATTAGGTGGCCTGCCTTGCAAGCACAAGGACCCGAGTTCGATCCGCGGTAATAAAACAAAACAAAACAAAAAATGTTAGTGAATATAAACTTTTATGTCAAAATGAAGGTTAAATAAAGACATTTTCAGACATCGGAAGACAGATGTTATTATGAATAAGGATTTGGCTCCTCACCCAGATGCCATGGGTGACCTTTCAGCTTTACCATATGTAATTATGAGGTTTTGTTTGTTAGGTTATGTAGAAAAGTGCCTTGGATTCATGAGACTTGTTATATTGTCAGTGTCCTGCAGTTTCTGGAAGTCGGATGCAGTCCAGAACTTGAGGCTCCAGGGGCAGCTATACACAAGTAGCTCATCTGTATTCCTGGGCCAGGGGCTCCCATTTGGGTCTCCTTAGCAGGGACCATCCTAAATTTATATGGAGACGATTGGATAAGACAGCTTTCCCTGTTTATTCAGTGCTTTTCCACTCCCATTTCATGCCTCTTTTTCCCATTCTTCTCTAAGCACCAGGTCCATATAGATGCAAGAGTCTTATATTGGAATTTATCAGCAGTGAAATAAGTCCTTTCAACATACTGCAAGCTACAAGACACTTCTTGTCTGGAACCACCCACATAGGAAATTGGAAAACTTGGAGGCCTCCAATTTGTCTTCACCATTAATTTTAATAAGTTAATTTATGTTTGATTGGTAGTTTCTGTTTTTGCTTCTGTTGTAGTTAAGATTTGCAAGGGAATATATTTAATACAGGACACATCATTTTTAGGGTTGTTTTGTAATACTCACCTAAAAGTCAAATGCAGAAGAGTGCAAGAAATCTGTTTGCTCAATGCAGGTCTGAGGAATTCAGTCAAGGCCCATGGCAATGTCTCCAGTGAGTCCACACCAGGAGGCTGAGGTGCCTGTGAAAGAAGACTGAAAGTTTGTGCGAGACAGCCCAGGGGCCAGTTCTCAATCTGTGCTGAGAATCAGGAGCTGACGCCCATGTGGAGGCAAAGCTCCTCTGAACGAGAGTAGCAAAGGTCTGCAGGCTCTACTCTTTTTTTTAATTTTCTTAAAAATTATTTTTATTGAGTTTATTGGTACAATCTAGGTATACAAAATAGTTACATTCATTATTGGGATCCTGTACCTTTACATGATCGGTCTTGATTCTCATTTTTTACCCTTGTCCCTGCCCTCCCTTCACCCCCTCCTCACCTCCCCATTTACAAACATTTTATTTCCATTTTTTCAGTTTCTCATATTTTTTCCTCTCCCTTATTACCTTTCCCCCACCCTTCCCACTTTCCCTACACCTTTAACCCTTTACTTCCTATTTCACATTATTGATAATCTCATTAGGATCTTCTGTACTATTATAGTTTTTCACACCAGAAAAAATATTCAGTATTTCAGTTAAAGAAATACCTGTATGAACATTAAAAGTAGGGAATCCTAACATAAAACTAAAAAGTAAAAGAGAAAAGGCAATGATGTAAAATTAAAATAATCTTTAATTCTAAAGATGAAAATGGTCCTTGAACATATTTAAATTGCTTCTTTCTCATGTAGTCTTATCTTATTCTTTTTTTCCCATTATTTAGAGAATACTTTATTAGTTTCTGTATTCAAATCCATGTAGATATGACCTTACATATTTAACTCAGTGCGTTACCCCTGTACAAATGGAAAAAAAATTAACATTTCTAGACCAATATGGCTGTCAATTTCTGTATAATGCCAACTCAACACAATAAATTGGGATAACTTTT
>NW_022900950.1:58500599-58507765 GCF_012274545.1 Fukomys damarensis | reverse complement strand
TGTGTGTGTGTGTGTGTCTGTGTGTGTGTGTGTGTGCATTTATATTTATATAAAGAGACCAATAATAGCAGTATGTTATGCATCAATAGCAGCAATAGCTTTTCCAGGTTCTGCAGTCATCTGAAAAATTATAGACATTCAGCACATGCCATTAAAAAAACAAAAACAAAAAAACAAAGAAAAGAATAATACCCAGAAAACAGGAAAGTTCTGTTGCTATTGTGGTATTGTGATACCTGGCACCATTTTTTTATTAGCATCTTAATCATCATTCTGAAAGAGAACATTTTAGAGTAATATAATTAAAAATATCTCTGATAAAGCATGGTCCTTACATTGTATCATAAAGCAGGTACAAGATATTTTACATTCACAGAGGTATGATAGAGTACCATCCTACATCAATATTACTAGAATCAGTTTTTGTTTGAAATTTACTTTGTCTGCAAATAAGATTGCTACCCCTGCTTTATTCTGGGCTCCTGTCCCATGGAGAATTGTTTTCCATCCTTTCACTTTCAGTCTATGGGCTTCTTTTTGCACTAGGTGTGTTTCTTGTATACAGGATGTTGTAGGATTTTGCTTCTTATTCCATTTTGCCAGTCTATTTATCTTGATTGGTGAGTTGAAGCCATTGACATTGTTGGTTATAACTGATATGTACTGACTTATTATTAACATGTTATAGGCTTTTGTTGACTCTTTATATTTTTTCACCTTCTTCTTTTAGTTTCTTGCATTGCCATTTTGATTTGCTCTGTTCGGCCTCATAAGTGTTGTTGCCTTGATTGTCTTTTTCTAGGATCCTATTTAGAATTGCTTGTAGTGTTGGTTTGGTATTCATGTAGTTGCTCAGTTGTTCTTTGTAGTGCAAGTTTCTTATTTCCCCACCCATTTTGAAAGAGATTTTTGCAGGATACATCAGTCTAGGTTGGAGGTTGTTCTCTTTTAGTACTTGAAATATCTCACTCCAGGCTCTCCTTGCCATAAGGGTTTGTGTTGAAAAGTCTGCTGTGATTCTGATGGGCTTTCCTTTGCATGTGATTTGTTCCTTTTCTCTTACTGCTTGTAGTAGTTTGTTCTTCTGTTGGGTTTCTGTAATCTTGATTATTATATGTCTAGATGTAGATCATTTTTGATTGTGGCTAGTTGGAGTCCTATATGCCTCACTTATCTGAATGTCAAATTCTTCCCCTCTGTTTGGAAAGTTTTCTGTCATTCAATGAACAGCTTTTTTAAGTCATTTGTATTTTCTCCTACTACTTCATGGATTCCTATCAGTTTTATGCTATTCTTCTTTGCATCATCTAGGAGTTATTGGATTGATTTCTCATGATCCCTTACTGTTTTTGAGAGAACTCTCTTTTCATGGTCACTGACTGCATTCTTATCTTCTATATCTGAGAGTCTATCTTCGCATTCTTTTATTCTGTTGCGTACACTTTCAATGGAGTTTTTAATCTGGATATCTGTTTGAATCTTTTTATGGATTCCATTTCTTTCCTGTGTTGGGTGTTTATTTTTTCCATTTCTCTTATACTGGGCCTTCATGGCTTCTATCGTGGTCCTCAGCTCACCTATTTTTTTGACAGTTCTGCTCTAGAGTTTCAAATCACGACTTCCATTTTGCTCACTATCTCTATGGTTATCTGGGAAATTATTTCTGTTTTCAATTTTTCTAGAGCCTGATTAATCTGTTTTGTTACTTCCTGTACTTTGAGTCCAGGGTGTCCTGGTGGTTCACTATTGGCCTTCTCATCCTCATTTGCCCTACTGTTTGCCATTGGTGAAATGGAAGTTTGTCTTTTTGTCTTTCTTAAGTGTTTTCTCATTTTTATTTTTATTGTTGGGCTGTCCTTGGTTTAATTTCTGGGTTATCACCCAAATCTTCCTGATATAGTTGCACCCTAGCTTCTGGGTCTTTAATGACCCACAGACATTCTCATCTTCATAACATCAGAGAAAACAGCTCATCATATCAATCACAATCCTTTATCCCAACTGATACAATCAGCAATACATTAAAGTCAAGCACAACTTGGAAATTGACCACCTGTGGTATTCACTAGTCAATCACTCTTACACCGTTTGAATTAAATTGAAATCAAGAAGCAGTCCAGAACATGTCTGCAGTGAGCAAACTTTTCCATATAGTATAATTACAATTTAAAATGGGTGCTCAGACAGAATTAGGATTCAAGACACCTGATCTCAGTTATCTGATGGCTGAACCCCATAATGCAGACTGACCTCAGGCTGCAAGGCCCAGATTGAGTTCCCCAACCTTCTGAATGGTTGAACTCCACACCATTCTACTACACATTTCCCATGCCCTTTCTTTAAAGATGTTCAAAGTTGTGAACTCAGAAAAATACCCTTTATGACCACCTCTGCCTCTGCAGAGTTGGTCCCAAGACTAGCACAATCAGGAGATCTAAGTGTTCCTGTGGTGGGGGAAGTTATGGGGGATTGGGGCACCTGCATGGCTACCTCCTGGAGCTGGAGCAATGGCGGCTCCCAGCGGGAGAGGGTGTGGCTATCCTTCCCACAGTGAATGCAGCCCAGGCTACCTTTATGGCACTGGGGCAATGGTGGCTCTGGGTGGAAGATGGTGTCGCTATCTTTCCTTTGGTGGATCAGGGCCCAGGCTACCTTCTGGGGTGCTGGAGCGATGGTGACTCTGGGTGGGAGAGGGTGTGGCTTTCCTTCCTGAGGTGGATAGGGGTCCAGGCTACCTTCTGGGCCCTGGGGTGATGGGGGCTCTGGGCAGGAGAGCTCTACTCTTTTTTTTTAATGTATTTTTTGTTTGTGTGTGTGTTTGTTTTTTTTGTTTTTTGCTTTTTTTTGTTTTTTTTTTGAGACATGGTCTCACTCTGTTGTTGAGACTGACCTGGAACTCACTATGTAGCCCAGGCTGGTCTTGAATCACAGTGATCCTCCTGCCTCAGCCTCTGTAGAGAGCACATGTCAATGTATAGAATGACGAGAAAATAATGCCTACAAATAGAGTACAATGTCAGTATGTTCCCAAGAATGGAGAGTGAAACCCACCAAGAGTGGCAATGCTGGAAACCTGATATGTAATCCCCCCAAGAGCAAGAGTGATATCTAACCCAACAGATCACGCTATGACATGTGTAACCCTGATATCTAACCCAAAAAATTCAATGTGTGAAACCCTATCATGTGTGCATCCCCAATATCTGCTCAAACAGCCCCAATATGTGTGAAGTGATAAAACCCAAACCAGTACCACAGACCTCCAGTTAGAATGCTATAAAAGAGAGAGTGCAGAAGACCAGCTCGTCCCACTTGGTAACCAATCCAGCCCAACGGCACCAGCAACCTGCCAGATGAGATCTTGGAGGAGACCTCAGTGGAGACATCAGATGCCTGCCTGGTGTGGACCCCTGGATGGAGGAGGAGGCAACTGGATCAACAACCACAGTCATGAGGGAAGGAGAAACAAAGGTGCGCACCTCAGACATGTGCAGGTACAGGGAGTGGCAACTGGAGGGTATGAATTAACATGTTTGATGTGTGACATATATAAAATATATAAAAAGCTAGTTGGCAACTACTACTGTCTCGACCTCCAGTTAGTGTACACTCCTGCTCGTGACAGCCTCCCAGGTGCTGGGATTACAGGCATGTGCTACCACATCTTACCGGCTCTATGCTTGTGAGGGTAGGAAGCAGGTGAGTAGTAAGATGCTGTTTGAGGTGTCTGGCAGGATCCACAGGTGAAGAGCAGCAGAATACTCCAGGATTCCCACTCCAAGAAAAATATACAGCATGCAGTCTTCCCCTCCTGTTCTCCTTTTATATCATTTTGGCAACAATCCTCGGGTGGATCTTCCATGCCCAGAACCATGCTGACTCAGTTCATCTGGCGTTCCCATTTCAACTCACCATTAGTTTATCCACCACAGCTCCTATTCCTAACTGAGCACACTGACATCCAAAAGCCTAATAATGAATTGATGTGCCTTAAAAGAGTGTTAAGCCCTCTAGACAGAAGAAAATTGCTAGCAGTGGGAATATGATTATGTGCTATGAGAGAAAGATTATAGGAAATGATGACTATAAAGATAGTTATGTATTTTTTCCTATTTTTAAATTTTATTTAACAAAATATTACCAAATAACATAACAGCTAATTGGATTCTTAATTTATGTATGAATCAAATGTACAACAATATTAGGAAAGCTGGGTGAAGAGAAATAGAAATATACTGTAGCAAGATATTTTTTACCATATGTAATGTGGCAAGTAACTATTTTCTAAAGAGAGGCTGTGATAAGGTAAACACATACATAAGAAATCTTAATGAATTACTACTTTAGAAAAATAAAGAATTAACCCAAATATGCCAAAAAATGAAATAAATAGCGATCATAGGTAGCAATAAAGAAGATTACACGATAAAGGAGGAGAATACAAAGAAAAGTGGAATAAATTAAACATAAGTAGAAAGTTAAAATTGTTAGCAGAATTAAATACAAATGTTCTAAGTGCCCTGAAGAAGAATGCAGATACTGCATTAAGGGATGCAGCTCAGAGATAAGATGCTTCCCAGTGTGTGCATCACCTTGGGTCCCATCCTCAGTGCCACACACACACACACACACACACACACACACACACACACACACACACAAGATCTGATTAAAAAATGAAAAAGCAGCAATTTGACAAATAGACCTGAACTCAAGAGATGTAAATGC
Source organism: Fukomys damarensis (assembly GCF_012274545.1). NCBI lineage: Eukaryota > Metazoa > Chordata > Mammalia > Rodentia > Bathyergidae > Fukomys > Fukomys damarensis. The sequence goes on along the minus strand of NW_022900950.1, from coordinate 58,503,037 downwards.
AGTGGTGCCTCGGCTATGGAGCAGCTCTAGACTCCAACTGTTCACTACTCAAACAGCAAATTTCAAAAATAATCCATCTGTTATTCATAACTTAGCTCCATAATCAAACTAAAAATTAAATTTGAAAAAAAAAACTGTAAGGGCAGAGAGTGAGTCACCTGCTGCGTCCTGGCAGATACAGAGGATTGATGCTTCAGTGTCAGCACCGTTCCTGCCCAGACAACAGGTACTGCTAGTGTTAGTGCATTGACACATTTGTCATGCTTGGTGTTTTTAGTCTGCTTATTTGCATAAAATATAGTAATTATGGTTCCAAAGAAAGTAGGTGATACCAGAGTAAAGCTAAGAGGAAAACTGTGATAACTACAATAGAGTCAAAGAAAGAAATCATTGTGGAAATTTGTGAAAATCCTGAAAAAAAGTGAATTCATAAATTTAATTGTTGGGTAGCAGAAACAAATATTTGTTTTTCCATTATTTCTCATGGGAAAAAATATACTCAGTTCTCAAACATTTTGGTGTTAGAACATGTATTTGGGAAGAATTGACACTGTATGGTAAAACTGATTGTATCACTGTACTGTAAAACTAAAGGAATAAAAATTTAAAAATATTTCCTGCAGTTGGGATTATAACTCCAAAGGATTTAGTTTATTAAAAACTGCAGAATATTAGCCTTTTCATAATTTATTTATTAGTATGTATTTATACATATTGACCACATTCATCATAGAGAATTTGTACTTGTACATAATATATCTTAATTCTTTTTCTGATTCCCTTCCCCTTCTTTAAACCTTTCTTCCCCTCCACATTTATAAAAGCATTGTTTCCATTTTTTCCTCGTATTTTGATTTTTCTATTCATTTCCTTCCCTTACTCACCCCCACTCCCTCATTCCCCTTCCTATCTCAATATATTCCTCCTACTTCTCAACATTAGCCTTTTAAAGTTCACATACTGATTCATCCTTGGTAGTAAAGCGCTAAGAAGTCTCCTTAGGAAAAGGGAACAGAAATTCCCGTATGTAACTTTTACATTCGAAATTGTACAAGAAGTTCTGGGCAGCAGTTTGTATGCTAAATCAAGGAAGAGATTACAGGAACTCAGGAGAAAAAGAAGACATTTATTATTATCATTATTATTATTATTATTATTATTATTATTATTATTATTATTAATTTCAGTACCAGGGATTGAACTTGGGTCTTTGAACTTGTGAGGCAGGTGGTGGAACTACTGAGCTAAATACCTCACCCAATAAAAAGGCATTTAATTTGAAAAAGCTCTTAAGCACATATAAATATTTTACATATTGCATTGTATTTACAGTAGCCATAAGTTACTTTTTAAAGACCAGTAAAAATTGCAAAACATGAAATACATGCCAATCAATATCAAAAGCATCATGTTTAGTGTAGTCATTATGCATTGAAACAATGAAATTTTTAAAAATTCAAAAGATACTTCACAAAGTACTTGCAAATTCAGAGGTACACAAAAGGTATAGAAAATAGGAAAGGGGTATATTATTAAAGGTCATTGATCTCAGATTATAAAATAATAAATTTTCTGATCTGGCCATGTGGCCCAGGCTTGTAATTATAGCACTCTTGGAGTCTGAGGCAGGAGGATTGCCTGTTTGAACTGAGTTTGGGCAACTTAGTAAGATCCTATCTCAAAATTTAAAATAAATAAATAAACAAACAAACAAAAATAAATAAATGACTAGGGATATAGCTCTGTGAAAGATTCTGGATTCAATCCTAAGTGGTGCAAAGGAAAAATAATCAAGATTTTTAAAAAAATTATGAATAGTAAGGATAATCAAACTAACAAACTACATGATCTTATGATCTTAAAATGTAATCTTTTTCTCTTTTTGCTTTTAACAACTTATTCATCCACGAAATAGGTTAAAAATAATGCAAACATTGCTGGACGTGGTGGCACATACTTCTAAATCCAGCACTCAGGAAGCTGAGGCAAGAGGATGGTCACAAGGTCAAGGTCAGACTGGGCTACACAGTTAGTTCAAGGCAAACCTAAACTGCAGAGTAAGGCCCTGTCTCAAATAAACAAACAAAACCACAAAAATCATGCAAACTTTTTATAATTACATTTTGATGACACAGAATGATGAGGTTCATTTTGGTATAATGGTGCATACAGTGATATGTTTTGAACTTCTTCTTTGCCATTATTCTCTCCTCTTCCTCTCTCCCTCTGGATGCCTTTCTCATCTCCAGGAATCTAGTTCTCATATTCTTGTCTTCTCTCCATAATTTATTTTAATGTCTTAATTATTAAGTTTCTCATATAAGGGAAATTTTACTTTCAGTATCTGGCTTATTTCACTTAAAATGTGATGTTCTTTATCCATTTTCCCTGAAAATGATGTAAATGATGTAATTTTATTTGTCTTTATCTGAATAATA
>NW_022900950.1:58491707-58500559 GCF_012274545.1 Fukomys damarensis | reverse complement strand
ATATTTTATATATATATATATACCTTATGCAGTTTATCCATATCTTGATAAGCATCTAGATTATCTCGACAAGATTAATTATTGTGAATTGCCCGGCTTTAAAAATAAGTATCCCTGGGCCCGGGGATTTAGCTTAGCGGTATGGTGGCCTGCCTTGCAAGCGCAAGGACCCGAGTTCAATCCCCGGCACCAAAAAAAAAGTAAAGTATCTATGCATATATCAATGATGTGCTGGCTTTAATTCCTTTAGAAATATTAACAGGAATGATATAGGTAGATCAAATGATATTTATATCTTCAGTGTGTTTATGAAAAATTCCCACGCTAATTTCACATTGGTTGTTCTAGTTTAAATTGGAAACATTTTTATGACCTCAGATTTTCTTTCCTTGAAAATGCTATTTTCATTTGTAATCAGAAAATTTAAAGTCAGAAAGTTATGGATCTGTTCTGCTAATGATATTTCTTTCAGTTTCTCAATTTTTAAATTTAATTTAATTTATTGGTGCATTCAAGGTATACAGGACAGTTACATTCATTGCTGGGATCTTGTACCTTTACATGACAGGTCTTGGTTCTCATTTTTCCCCCTTGTTCACACCCTCCCTTCATCCCCTCCTCCCCTCCCCACCTTCAAGCACTTTAATTCCATATTTACATTTTCTCATATTTTTTTTCCTTTTCCCTTATTCCCCTTTCCCTATCCTTCTCACTGTCCCTACACCTTTGGTCCTTTTCTTCCTAATTGTTAAATGTCCTGTTAGGATCTTGAGTACTATTTTAGTTTTACACAATAGAGAAACTATTCAGTATTTGCATATGTCTGACTTATGTATTTCACTTAGAAGTATATCCTCAAAATATATCCATTTACCTATGAATCTACTTTCTCATTCTTTATGGCTGAGTAGTACTCCATTTTATAGAAAAACCACATCTTCTTTAACCAGTTTCCAATTGATGGGCAGATAGGCCGTTTCCAAGTTTTAGCTATTACAAACTGTGCCTCTATAAACATGGGTGCTCATATATCACTGTGGTATAATCCTTTAAATTCTTTTGGAAAGATACCCAAAAGAGGGAGGTCTGGGTCAAATGGAACCTATAACCTAGTTCTTTGAGGTATCTCCATATTGACTTCCATAGTGGCTGCACCAGTCGGCACTCCCACCAACAAGGGAGAAGGGTTCCTTTCTCCCCACAACTACGCCAAAATATGTTATTGTGTGATTTCTTGATGGCAGCCATTCTTTGTGGGGTGAGGTGAAATCTCAGTGTTGTTTTCATCTGCATCTCTCAAATGATCAGTGTTGTGGAGCACTTTTTCATATATTTACTTGCTGCTTTTACTTCTTTGTCTAAGAAATGTCTGTTCATTTCAGATACCCATTTTAGAATTGTGTCTTTATATTTGGGGGGCTGGTTGTTTTGAGTTCATTATATTTTAGAGTCTTTTGTCAGAGGAGGAGCAGGTAAAAAGTTTTTCCCACATTGTAGGTTGTCTCTTAGTTCTGTTGATGGTTTCTTTTGCAGTGCAGAAACTTTTTAATAAGATGAGATCCCAGTTGTTGATTCTTTCTGCTAGTTCCCATGCTACTGAGGATTTGTTCATAAAGTCTTTTCCTAAGCCAATGTCTTCCAGCATTCTGCCTAACTTATCTTCCAGCAAGTTTAGTGTTTTTGTTATTATATTTAGATCTTTAATCCTTTTGGATTTTAATTTAGTGCATGGTGAAATATAAGGGCCTAGTTTTAAAGGTTTTGCAGGTTGAGATCCAGTTTTTACAACACCATTTATTAAAGAGGCTATCTTTCCTTCAGTGGGGACTTCAGCTCCTTTGTCAAAAATGAAGTAGCTCAGTGCATCTGGAGGTGTTTTTGCGTCTTCCAATCTGTTTAACTGATCCTTAGGTCTGCTTCTTTGCCAGTACCATGCTGTTTTTTATCACAGTGGCTTTGTAGTATAGTTTCAAATTGGCAATTATTATACCCGCTGCCATGTGTCTGTTGCCTAGGGTAACTTGTGCTGTTCTAGGTCTCTTATGGTTCCAAATGAGTTTTTGGATTCTTCTTTGTAGTTCTGTGAAGTACAGTGTTGGTATTTCAATTGGTATTGCATTGAATCTGTGTAGCAGTTTTGGTAGTATGGCCATTTTCATTATGTTGATTCTTCCGACTCAGGAGCAGGGGACATCTTTCCATTTTCATATATCCTCCTCAATCTCTTTTTTCAGCGTGCTATAGTTTTAAGTGTCGAGGTCTTTCGCTTCTTTTGTTAGATTGATTCCCAGATACTTCATTTTTTTGGGTGCTATTATGAAAGGAATTGTTTCCCGAATTTCTCTCTCAGTGAGTCTGTTATTTGTGTACAAGGAGGCTATTGCTTTTTGGGTGTTGACCTTGTTTCCAGCTACTCTGCTAAAAGTGTCAATTAAGTCAAGAAGCCTTTTGGTGGAGTTTTTTGGGTCTTCAATGTAGAGTATCATATCATCAGCAAATAATCTCAGTTTAACTTCTTCCTTTCCTATCTTCATTGCTTTAATTTCTTTCTCTTTTCTAATTGCTATGCCTCATATTTGCAGAACTATATCAAAGAGGAGTGGTGAAAGTGGGCATCCTTGTCTTGTTCCTGATTTTAATGTGAAGGTTTTCAGTTTTTGGCCATTTAGTATGATGTTGGCTGTTGGTTTTTCATAGATAGCCTTTATTAAGTTGAGACAAAGACCATGTATTCCAATTTTTTGCAGAGACTTTATCATGAATGGTTGTTAAATTTTGTCAAATGCTTTTTCTTCATCTATTGAGAGGATCATGTGGTTGTTTTCCTTGATTTTGTTATTATAGTGTATTACATTAATTTATTTATGTATGTTGAACCATCCTTGCATCTCTGGAATAAATCCGACTTGTTCAGGATGTATGATATTCTTGATGATCCTCTGTATTATTTTCGCTACTATCTTATTGAGGATTTTTGCATCTATATTCATTAAGGAGATTGGCCTTTAGTTCTCTTTTTTAGTTACCTCTTTCCCAGGTTTGGGAATCAAAGTGATATTTGCTTCCAGGAATGAATTTGGAAGTATTGGTTCTCTTTTAATTTCGTTGAAAAATCTGAAGAGTAATGGCAGTAGGTCTTCTTTAAATGTCTTGTAAAATTCAGCAGTGAATCCATCAGGACCTGGGCTTTTCTTCGTTGGTAAATTTTTAATTACATTATCAATTTCACTGATTGTGATTGGGGTGTTTACAATGTTTTAAACTTCTTTGTTCAACTTGGTAATTCATAAGTATCTAGAAATCTGTCCATTTCTTCTGTTTTCCATTTTATTAGAGTGCAGATTCTCATAGTATGTATTAACGATCCTCTCGATTTCTGTGGGATCTGTTGTGACTTCACCTTTTTCATTCCTGATTGCATGAATCTGAGCCTTTTCTTTCCTTTTTTTGATAAGGTTTGCTAAGAGTTTATCAATTTTATTTATTCTTTCAAAAAACCAACTCTTTGTTTCATTTATTTTTTGTATCATTTTCTTAGTTTCCTTTGCATTGATTTCTGCTCGAATCTTTATAATTTCCTCTCTTATTCGAGATTTGGGTTTTTCTTGTTCTTTTTTTTTTAAGAGTCTAAGAGTCATTTTGAGGTTGTTTATTTGAGCTTGCTCTGTTTTCCTAACGTGGGCATTCAGTGCTTTGATTTTTCTATGTAGAGCTGCTTTCAATGTGTCCCATAGATTCCTGCATATTGTATTGGCGCTTTCATTTATTTGTAAAAACTGTCTGATTTCTTCTTTGATTTCCTCTGTGATCCATTGATTGTTCAGGAGAGTGTTGTTCAATTTTCATGTGTTTGTGAAGTTCCTATAGTTTCTTATGCTATTGACCTCCAGCTTTATTGCACTGTGATCTGATAATATACAAGGAATAACTTCTATTCTTTTGCATTTATTCAGACCTGGTTTGTGAGCTAGTATGTGATCTATCTTGGAGAATGACCCTTGCGCAGCTGAAAATAATGTATATTTTGATTTTGTGAGGTGGAACACTCTATAGACGTCTAATAAATCCATGCATTCAAAAGCTTGGTTCAGTTCTAGTATTTCATTGTTGATTTTTTGCCTAGATGATCTGTCCATTTTTGATAGTGGGGTATTCAGATCACCCACTGCAATTGTATTAGGGGTTATTTGGTTTTTCATGTTACTTAATATTTGTTTTATATAGTTGGGGGCATTTATATTTGGTGCAGATATGTTTATGATTGTCATTTCTTCCTCTTGGATTGTTCCCTTTAAAAGGATGTATTGGCCTTCTTTGTCTCTCTTAATCAGTTTTGGTTTGAAATTTGCTTTGTCAACAAAAAAGATTGCTACCTCTGCTTTTTTCTCTGCTGCTGTCACGTGGAGAATTGTTTTCCATCCTTTCACTTTCAGTCTATGGGCTGTTTTTGCACTAGGTGTGTTTCTTGTATACAACATATTGTTGGGTTCTGCTTCTTAATCCATTCTGCCAATCTATTTCTCTTGAATGGTAAATTGAGGCCATTGACATTGATGGTTATAACTGATATGTACTGACTTATTATTGTCATATTATTGTACTTTGTTGACTATTTTTTGTCCTCTCCTTTTAGTTTCTTGCCTTGGCTATTTGATTTTCTCTGTTGGGCTTCCTGGTGTTTGATTCTCTAATGACATGATACACAATCTAGTTGTGATCTTCATTGTCTTTTTCTAAGATATTTTTTAAAATTCTTTGTAGTGCTGGTTTAGTATTCATGAAGTTTCTCAAGTTTTCTTTGTCATGGAAGTATCTTATTTCCCCATCCATTTTGAAAGAGAGTTTTGCAGGATACATCACTCTTGTTTGTAGGTTATTTTCTTTTGGGACTTGAAATACCTCACTCTAGGCTCTCCTTGACCTGAGGGTTTGTGTTGAAAAGTCTGCTGTGATTCTGATGGGCTTTCCTTTGCATGTGATTTGTTTCTTTTCTCTTACTCCTTGTAGTATTTTATTTTTCTGTTGGGTTTCTGGGATCTTGATTATTATATGTCTATGTGTAGATTTTTTTTTTAATTGTGGCTAGTTGGTGTCCGATATGCCTTGCTTATCTGTATGTCTAATTCTTCCCCTCTGTGTGGGAAATTTTCTGTCATTAATTCTTTGAACATCTTTTTTAAGTCATTTGCATTTTCTCCTGGTACTTCATGGATTCCTGTCAGTCTTATGTTATTCTTCTTTGCATCATCAAGAGTTGTTTGATAGATTTCTCATACGCCATAATTGTTTTTAAGAGATGTCTCTTCTCATGGTAACTGTCTGCTACCCTATCTTCTATATCTAAGATTCTATCTTCTCAACCTTTTATTCTGTTGTATATGCTTTCAGTAGCATTTTTATTCTCCTGTATATCTGTTTGAATATTTTTAATGGATTCCATTTCTTTCCTATGTTGGGTGTTCATTGTTTCCATATTTTTCTTATTCTGGGCCTTCAGGGTTTCTATTATGTTCCTAAGCTCATCTATTTTTTCATCAGTTTCTGTTCTGGATTCTCAAATCATGTCATTCATTTTACTCACCATCTCTATGGTTGTCTGGGTAATTATTTGTGTTTTGAATTTTTCTAGAGCTTGATTTATCAGTTTTTTTTTTTAATTTCTGTGCTGTGAGTTCTGAGTATCCTGGAGGTTTACTATCTGATTTTTCATCCTCCTTTGCCCTGCTATTTGCCATTGGTGGACTGGAAGTCTGTCTTTATGGCTTGCTTATGTGTTTCTCATCTTTATTTTTGCTGTTGGGTTGCCCTTAAGTCAATCTCTGGGTCATTAAATCTTCCTGATATCATTGTGTCCCAACCTTTGATTCTCTAATGACTTATAGACATTTTCATTTTCATAATTGAGAAAACAACTCATCAAATCAATCCCTATTCTTTATCCTTATCAATACAATCAGGAACATAATAGGATCAATCACCACCTTTTAGAGCCCACCATGCCTCTGCAGAGTGCATCCTAGGAATCGCTCCATCAGGGGATCTAATAGCGGGGGGAGGCAATGGTGCTCTGTGGCACCCGAGCGAGTGCCTTCCTGGTGCTGTGTTGGAGCCAATCAGTGGTGCCTGATGGAAATGGCAGGGCTCCCGAAGAGGCTGCACAGGAGAGAGGGCTCTGAGTCCAAGCCGGTGCAATACTGTAAAACTCACCCACATGGGGCCACCTGGTACTGTGTCAGAGCCAATCAGTGCCTGCTGGAAATGGCATGGCTCCAGAGGAGCAGTTTCTCATTTTTTTATGGAATCTTTCATGGTTTAATATAAAAATGAGATATCCATTAAATTGTTCTTTTTTTGATTTTCCATCATCCCCTTAAATTTACCCATCCCTAGAGTATAACTTGTGCTTGTTTGGGCACAAGACATATAATGTTATACCTTTGTACATTTAGTTATGTATTTTTCCTGCTTAGCATCCCTGGAAATATTTTTGGCTCTGAATTATAAATTATTCTTAATGAATAATTTCAGGCTTCATTTGTTCTGATACTCTTGGATAAATACATCTTGCTCGTATTCTTGCTTACTGATATATGCCTCAGTCTTACTAGGTTATGTATCAATCTTTCCATCTACCTTTCATAAACAGAAACAATGTCTTCTGAGTTTGGAAAATGCAGTTTTACCCTTCTATAACAATTCAGTAACAATGTTTGTGAGGTAAACTAAGATAATACTATTGGTGAGAAACTCTCAGAATGAGTTGGACATGAAGATAAAAATAAGACATTGAGCTGTAATTATTAGAAGTTAAGTATATTTTATTTGCAAAAACAGAGCGGGTTATGATTCAGTTGACACTTTTGGAGAAACATTTGCTTTGAGAATTTGATAATAACAGCTGGAACTGTTATAGTCTTGTCACTAGAAACTGAGATCGAAGGATTAAAGTTGTCAGTAACTGAAATAAAAGTGTGAGACCAAGACAAATATGTTGCCCCATTTCATTTGCATAAATTGTCTTACATTCACAAAGACAATGATAATATGAAAGAAACATTTTTTTTTTCTGAGTTTCCCCAACTAATACCTAGAGGCTTGGAATTCATAGTTAATTAAAGGAGTTAGAGAATACAAGAGATTTTTCTACATCACAGAGAAAAATCCTATTCACAATAGAAAACTGTGTGCTTGCATTACATTACAAACAAGATGCAGTTATACTTGGTGTTCAAGATAGAATGGAAGGAAATCCATTAACTAGGAAATGTTTGTTTTCCATCAATTTGTTTTAAACATGGGATTGGTGAAGTGATTGCTTTTCGTGATGAATACAAGAGATTTTTCTACATCACAGAGAAAAATCCTATTCACAATAGAAAACTGTGTGCTTGCATTACATTACAAACAAGATGCAGTTATACTTGGTGTTCAAGATAGAATGGAAGGAAATCCATTAACTAGGAAATGTTTGTTTTCCATCAATTTGTTTTAAACATGGGATTGGTGAAGTGATTGCTTTTCGTGATGAACAGCTTTAAAAATTTTAGGAGAAGTATGCAGGAGACCAAGATTGCTATACTATGCAAACACCTCAACCCAAAGATATGTAGCATAAGTGCTCTGACAATATACAATAGTATTGTATTTAACCTTTTGGTTACAGTCACATTTGTAGTTGTTGGTAACAGAGCTTCTATTAGTGGAGGTTTACAACATTAAATTAAATTATATTAAATATAGCAGTTAGTTAATATTACTCCCCACCACTCATCTTCCTAGTCATTTGCACTGGATTAGGGCATCTTCAACATCAAATTTAGCACAATGACCTACCTTATCATCAACACTGCTATTTTCCTATAAAGAGATAAAAGAAAACAAGTATCTTAAAATATATGATAGAAAAATTATTAGTAAAATGTTTATACACACACACACACACACACACACTCATATAGGTATCTGTCTATCCTAACTTCTACCTACATATGAGAAATCAATAATTTGTAACTCATTACAGTTATTACAGATATGGAAACACAAAGGTAATCGTGCTTTGTCAGCACATGCCCAACTATTTAACCAGAGTAGAACTCATCCATTGACTTTGGTCAGAAGCTTATAATTTCCATGTTTCATTCCTAAATGAAATATATAAATGTCAATATATCAATTTTTTTTATTAGCACTATTGTTTAAATTTGAGATGGGTCACAGAGATCACAAAATTTTTGCCATCTGGCAGCTGTGTGCCAGCCTGTGTGAAATAACTTTTCATCAGATTCAATTTCTAAGTGGACAGATGGTCACATTAAACCATGGCCATAATGTCTGTAGCTGATTGATATCCTTTCTTGGAGGGGCAACTGAGAAACCAAGGACTGGATGTGTGCTAAGACTGAACTCTGTAGTACCCCTTAGGAAGACTTTTGAGATAACATCAGAAGCTATTTGCACATAGCAAATGATTGTGGAATCAAATTGTACAAGTTATTTCTGAAGAGCAATCATTCTGTACTCCTCAGTAGAGCTATTAGTTTGTAAAACTAGAGTTTACTATAATTTATAGAATTTCTCTAACTTAAAATTTTGTTTTATTGTTTAAATTGACTTATCTTTATTTTTAATTATAATACATTAAAATGCAATCTAAGCAATTTGTTGCTTATTTTAATACAGCTATATATTTCAAAATATATTGCTTTTGAATTTATAGAAATTGTTGAAATAACAGTGTATGGTATATCTTTCATAAAGTTTTCTCATTTCTCAAATAATTGAAAAAAATGAAAGCATAATATATAGATATATATGTCTCTCTCTCTCTCTATATATATATATATATATATATA
>NW_022900950.1:58453760-58491393 GCF_012274545.1 Fukomys damarensis | reverse complement strand
TATATATTCTGAACTAAAATTATGCCAGAAAATTATAAACATATATTTATATATATTTCTAAAATATAAGTCCATGGTGGCAAAACTATGGCATGAGTGCTGCACTATGCTCTTTGTATCACTGAAATCTCTGTAATTCTATTTTTCTTTTAATATACCAGTTGTTTTTTTCTAAACTGAACCTCAGTATTCAGGTTTAATTTTAGTGCTGCTATAGGGGCTTGCGGTTTGGGCACTTGGTTTCTAAAAGGTTCATGATCACTGATGTAAGTATTCTAGTATTTCTGTCTTAGTGGGAGACAGAGAAAAGCAATTCCAATTGAGATCAGACTCAGGTCCTTCCTTTACTTTTAACAAGTGCTCATTGTAGCCCATTATTAATATTTACATTTACTCAATCTACATTTTAGTAGTTCTTATTCCTCTAATTTCTTATATATCATATGAAAATCAATAAAATATTATAACAATTCTTAATTAAAATGTATTAGTTAGTAGGTGAATATTTACAAGTATGTATTTTTATTCCTTTAAGAACGCATCATAGTATATCTTATTACTTTCTTTGGACAGGTGAGAGTTGGAGATGTTGCATAAACATTCAGAATAAAATTTGTTTTGGAAAGCCTTTCATTTTCATTGCAAAGTAGCCTTTTTTATTGAACAAAAAAATCCCTACATGTTCTACACTAGACTACTGTGATAGTTAAGCTTAATCGCCAGTTTTGTTGGCTTGGAAACCATGAAGATAAGTACACTTTTGTGTGGTTCTGAGAGAGTCACCAGGCATGACCATATGGTTTATACCTGGTTCCAAGTCCTTTCCTGTGCAGTGCTCTTCCCTGGGCTTTATTTTTTGTCCAATATGAAATGTGAACCTTTTTTTCAACATGTCTTTCAACATAACATTTTTACCCTTGAGTCCATGCACTATGGACTAAATCTTATGCAACTACCAGTCAAGTAAGCTTCTTTTCCTTTAAATTTTCATTGTCAAGTATTTTCTCCCTGGAACTGGAAAGGCAACCAAAACACCCACTAAGAAATTAATTTTTTTGTTTCCAGTTAGCAATTCCAAACCAAATAGTCATTGCACGAAAGAAAAATAGCCATAATGACTCTCTCTCATGGATGTAAAAACAAAAACTGGCATTCAAATAGTAGTAAATAAACCCTAAGAAAGTATATAAATAAGCCAGGAATTTAGCTCAGTGGTTCTGGCACCTACTCACAAGCACAAAGACACAAGTATGATCCCTGTTACAAAAAAAAAAAAGTATATATATGTATATAAGTATATAGATCTAACAGGGTTTACCCCTTGTATGCAAAGACTGGTTCAACTTCCAGAAAGTTGAATGCAGTAAGTGTAATGCAACAACTCAAAGGCAAAAACTCACATAAATCTATAAATTCTGGTATGATAAAGTATTTAATGAAGTACAACTTGCATTCTTAGGAAGAAGGATAAGAAAGTAGGCATATATGGAGCCATCTATTTCATAAAAAACATCAACAAAAAACTTATACAGAACTTTATATTTAGTGGTGATAACATTTTCTTTCTAATTTCTTGAGAAAGAGAAGAATTTTATTTTGGGGCCGGGATTTAGCGAAGTGGTTCCACCACCTGCCTTGCAAGCACAAGGACTGAGTTCGATCCCTGGTACCAAAAAAAGGGGGGGGGGTATTTTTCACAGTTCCTATTCAACATTGTAGTAGAATATTCAATATGTTACTGAAAATTTTGATATTGAATACAAACTACCAAGTTAAATATTTAATTTAGGGTTATATTAATTAAGACAATCATATTAGTAGAATAGATACATTGATAAAATAGACTAGAAATAAGCAAGAGAACTGATTTTTGACAAGAGACCAAAGGCAAGTTAGTGGAGAAAGAATAGTGTTAAAAAAATTAAGGTTAAAAAATTATAGACTTTCATGGTATAAAAGGTAATCTAAATGTAGGCCTCATGTTTTACCCCTAAGTTATTCAAAATAAATATAGATTGAATTATAATGCAAAAGCTATAACAGCTAAAAAAGAAGCATAGGAAAAATGAACATGACCTTCAGCTAGTGCTTACATTTAAATTAGTAAGAATAATGTAATCAATGAAAGAACCCACTTTTAATTTATCTTAAATTTAAAAATTATATTACGTGAAAGACATAATTAATTTTTTTCTCATTGAGTTTATTGGTACATTTTAGATATACAGTACAGTTACACTCATTATTGGAACCTTGTACCTTTACATGTCAGGTCTTGGTTCTCAATTTTTCCCCTTGTCCCTGCCCTCCCTTCACCCCCTCCTCCCCTCCCCATCTACAAATTTTTGTTACCACTTTTTCATTTTGTACTATTTTTTTTCTTTTCCCTTATTACCTTTCCCCTACCCTTCCCACTTTCCTTACATCTTTGGCCCTTTTCTTCCTATTTCACATTGTCAATTATCTCATTAGGATCTTATGTACTATTATAGTTTTTCACACCAGAGAAACTGTTCGGTATTGACACATGTGTGACTCTTTTATTTCACTTCAGAGTATATTTTAAATATGTATCCCTTTTCCTATGAATGAATCTAATTTCTCATTCTTTATGGCTGAGTAGTATTCCATTTTATAGAAATCCACATCTTCTTTATCCAGACTCCAACTGATTGGCAAATGGGCTGTTTCCAAGTTTTAACTATTACAAACTGTGCCGCTATACATTTTCAATTTCACTAATTGCAATTGGGATGCTTAGAATTTTTTTTATCTTCTTTGTTCAACTTTGGTAATTCATATGTATCTAGAAATGTGTCCATTTCTTCTCTGTTTTCCATTTTATTGGAGCACATGTTCCGGAAGTAGGTATTGATGATGGCAGGAAACTCGCTGCAGCTTCATAGAGGCATAGTAGATCATCTCAGCAAGCCCGCCCCTTTTGTTCCTCTCAAGTTCAAGCTGGTTTCTGACTTTGAGGCTGGAGCTGGATTTTTTGAGCCTACCACAGTTTTCATGTATCTTCTGCCAGTTTAAAATCTGCTCCCTCTCCTCCTTCTGAATTGAACTCTGCATCCACACCAAGACAGTGAAAGTCACTAAATAGAGTCTGTAGTCAGCTGTTTTGAGTTCTGAGCTCAGTTGGCCTCCACAGTCTGTTTCATTCACTGCTCCATTCCACTGGCATGTTTTACCCTGGAGGATTTGGATCATCTGTAATCAGTGTGTACCTGCAGCTTTGGCTCACCATTCCCTCTCAGAGAGTTGGGACTCTGGGAGAGAGTGCTGCTTTCTACCGCCCTCTCCTTCATTAAGGTTCACTTTCCCTGTGGACTTCAGTTTTTGCCTCATTTCCTTCCTGGGACCTGGGCACCCTCTTCCCTCCTCCTTCTCCTACTCACATTTCTGTACTCCAGTGTAAGGACTCAGTATCTTAGAGAATCTCTTTCTCTGCTGCTCACAACTCTGCCATCTTCTCAAAAGTCCCCTGTAAAAGAAATTTCATAAATTCATGCAACATAAATTTAAACTTAGTATAAGATTGAGGTTAAAAATGACCTTCTTCAAAAATAAAATGACTTTAAATTACTACGTTTCTCTATACCTGAGAACATTGATGATAAATATTCAATATTTTTGATAGGTGATTCAGTTCAAAAGTATATTTTTTTAATTTAGAGGGTTAATTATATAAAAAACATAATATTTTCTTGAGTAAATTGTGCTCAATACAAAAATCAGCCAAAGTATTTCTACCAGTGGCTATAGAACAAGATATATGCATGGTATATAATATATCTTTGAGACTCTCTATTTAATACAGTGGCAACTTTCAAAAGACAGTTTTTATAAAGCTTTAGCATGAAAGCATGTAGTGTATCTTTAGAGTTCAGTGAAAGTAATTGAGATTGAAGTCTATAGAGTCAAAGTATGTACTTGTCTTACATTATTTAAATTAATCTAGCAATAGATTTCATAGTATCAGCAAATTGTTATGATTATGTTAAAATAGTCTCTGTAAACATTAGTTCTTCCAGTAGTACTTCTGAAAGATGTTTGGAGGTAGTAACTGATTAGCTAAACTTGTCTAGGTTACCATTCAATAGAGTGACTGGGTGTTCAAAATATTATCTGCTATGCTAAATATGAAGAAACAAAAAAATGCTTGATGAGATCAACATGGATGCTATTAAGATTTAAAAATTTCTGCAAAAATGCACACATATTGAATTACAAACTCCTTATTTTTTGTGCTTTCTTTCTCATTGAGTTTATTGGTACATTTTAGGTATGCAGTACAGTTACATTCATTATTGGGATCTTGTACCTTTACATGACAGGTCTTGGTTCTCATTTTTTCCCCTTGTTCCTGCCCTCCCTTCACTCTCTCCTCTCTTTCCTATTTACAAGTAGTTTATTTCCATTTTTTCATTTTCTCCTATTTTTTCCCTTATTACCTTTCCCCTACCTTTCCCACTTCCCCTACATCTTTAACCCTTTTCTTCCTATTTCACATTGTCAATTATATAATTAGGATCTTATGAACCATTATAGTTTTTCACACCAGAGAAACTGTTCGGTATTTACACATGTGTGACTTATTTATTTCACTTAGGAGTATATCCTCAATATGTATCCATTTCCCTATGAATGACTCTAATTTCTTATTCTTTATGGCTTAGTAGTATTCCATTTTATAGAAAAACCACATTTTCTTTATCCAGTCTCCAACTGATGGGCAAATGGGCTGCTTCCAAGTTTTAGCTATTTCAAACTGTGCTGCTATAAACATAGGTTCACATATATCATATGATTCTTTTAATCCTTTTGGAAAGACACCCAGCAGAGGGATGGCTGGATCAAATGGAACCTCTAAAAGCCTCTCTTTGAGGTATCTCCATATTGATTTCCATGTGCTTTAATTATAGATAAATGTATTGGATATATAATGAAATACCTAATTCAGATATTAATTTTCACTAAAGCAAACAAAAGGCATATGATTAATTTGTGTAATGAGTTCTTTAAAATTATTGAATTTGGAAGAAATGCAGCTAGGTAAACATCATTACATGTTTTATTCACCATCATCTTGTGTATGTTGATGGAAGTTTTAAAAAATATTAGAATGCTCTGCTCATGTTTATGGTTTATGTTGACCATGAATACCTGCAGATTGGAAATGATATATGGGCCACACTTACCAATGGAGATTGGAGTTCCTAGAGCTTTGGGGGAGCAATATATACTCCCAAATTGGGCAAGAGTGCTATTCTTCTTCTCTCTATTTCCCCATTTTGAAATGAAAATATGTATCCTGTCTATTCTACCATTATATTCCAGAAGCTAATGATATTTTTACCTCACCAACTCACAAATGCAAACTATTTGCTTCAGATTAATACTAGTAAATATAAAACTTTATAGAAGAAATATTAACATGAGAATAATCTCTGAAAAGGTGTCCATCTTTCTAGAAACATATGTGTGAGGTTATTCTTAATGTCTGTTTGTTACTGTATAAATTTGATTAACTGCATTTTCCATGGGATCTCTCATTTTCATGTAAAATAGTGGACCTCTTGGTACAAAGTTGCCCATAATGTGTACTTATATAATTTTATTGTCTGTAAGGTCTGTAGTGGCCCCAGTTCATTCTTTATATGGGTAATTTGTGTATTTTTTTTCATTTCTTCTTGATTATATTTGCCAAATATGTCAATTTTAGTAATATTTAAGACCATCCAATGTTTTAATGCTTTGTAGTTACTGGTTTCTAATTATATCACTATTACATATATTCCTAGGATGTATTATTTATTATTAGATCATCTCATACTTTTCTTTGCATCTAATATACATATTTGAAGATAAAAATTTTCCAACTCAAACTATTGCAATAGAAAGTGACATATGTTGATATTTACTGTTTTATGTTCACTCAGTTCAAAATATTTTCTTTAGTCTCTTGCATTTATTTGACACTGGTGTTCTGGAATAGTTAATTAGTTCATAGCTATCTTAATGTTACTGATTTATTATTTAATTCAGTTGTGACCAAAAAAAATGCTTGATGCTGCAAATAATTTTTAATATGTCTCCAGCAGTATCTCAGCATATATTGATTACCATTTGAAAATAATGTATATACTCATTAATATTTTTATTCTATAAACACTATCTTAGTCTGTCTTGTGAACCTATAACAAAATACCAAAGACTGAGTAATTTTAAAGAAAAATATCTATTGTTTTATTTTATTAATTTTATTGGTACATTTTAGGTATAGAGTAGGATGACACTCATCATTAAGAATTTGTAAATTTACATGGTATATCTTGGTTCTTATTATTTTCCCCATTCCCCTGCCCTCCCTTCAACCAAAGAGGAAGGGGAGGGGGAACTAGCAGTGGCAGGGAACAGGAAAGAAAGGAAAGGAAAAAAATATGAGAAGAAGAAAAATAGAAAAGAAAAAATGTTTATTCCTCATGATTTTGGTGTCTGGTCAGTCCTATATGAAGGTTTCAGTACCTGTCAAGGTCCTTAGTGTACCTTCTTGCTGCAAAAGGCAAAAGATGAGAGGGGGAGAGAAATCAAGATGAGCTAAAATTAATCGATTTATTACAAACTCATTGTCTGAGTAACAGACAATGTTCCTGAGGGTCCCATGTCAGCGTTCCACTAGGATCCAACTCTCAGGCTACATTAAAGATTGAGATTCGAACACATAAATTTTGAGAATGCATCAGAGAACAGCAAATAATAGTTTAATAAATTCTTACAATGCCATTTAGTTTTTTTCTGTATATCACTAACAGCTTTTTCCTAATGTTTCTGTCCTTTCTGAGAAAGAAGTAGCAAACTTTTGCTATATTTTTTATTTATCTATAATTATTTTATGTCTGTTAAATATCCCATTTATCCTAAGGGTTTGTTAATAGGTACATATAAATTTGGATTAATTTTCCTTTTGAAAAATTAAGTGTCATTTTAGTGGTCATTTTTATGTACTATATATACAAATAGTTATAGGGTCAAACATTTTTATGCCTAATTTGTTAAGGGTATGTGTCTTACCATCCTTTCACTTTCAGGAAGTCTGTCTTATTACTTCTAAAATTAATGTAATAGTGTTGGGACTTTGTCACCTTCTCTTAGTCTAACTACTGTTAGTGTGCTTATTTATTAAACTGATAATTTTGTTACTTGCTCTTTTTTAACCTTCCTACTTTTTTCCTGACTTTTATTGGAATGATCAGGGTATTTTTTTTGCAGCTTTAATTGAGTTTATTGGTACATTTTAGGGATACAGTACAGTTACATTCATTGTTGGGATCTTGTACCTCTACATGACAAGTCTTGATTCTCATTTTTTCCCCTTACCTCTGCCCTCCCTTCAGGGTATTTTTAAGAGATGGTGACTATTTTGTTTTTATAACTTTAGTACTTATTTCAATAATTCTCTTAAATAGCATAATATGTAGTTTTCACTGCCTACCTTAAATAATATTTTATTTCACAAATGTAATAAATTATATGCTATCACTTGTCCCTCTCCTTTTCCCTTAGTATTTCTGAATTAATTTTTAAAATCAAGTAACTTTATGCTCTAATGGCAAAAGTTCAAAGCTGGGAAATAAAATAAATGAAGTTGTGTTTTAAAAATTCACATTTGGCGGAGTGTTTATTTCTGCTGCACAGATGATATTCAAACATCACAGAAGAGGCATTGTATTATTAGGCCAGAACAATATTGCATATACAGTATAGATTAAAAAGAGTGTATATTAAATATTTAACTACATTATTATTTGAATAGAGACTAAATTTATAGAATTATGCAGCAAAATTTTAATTGTTATGAATAATAGAACTTAGAATACTCTCACCTCCAAAAATGAACCTTGATATTATTGGATTTTCTGTATTTAAATTGAAAAATTGACATGGTTTAAAAATTTGGATAAAATCAACTGGAAAGAAGAGAACAATGGAAAAGCAGAGGAAAAGGATGATAGAAAACCCAATCAATCTATTAGAAGACAGAAATAAAAGTGAATCAATCATAAACATTTTAAGATGTTGAGTTACTGTTATGTTTATTTTCTGAGTCATTAGAAATAGTAAAGAGAAAGATATATAGGATGCATTTCATACTTATATTTTCTTTGAAATATCAGTAAGGAATAATATTCAATTCACACACCAACTCTGAAGACATTCAACATATCTGTCTCAGTTACTTGTTACTGAGGCACAATATTGAAACTCACAATTTAAAGGAGGAAAGGTTTATTTTGGCTCAGAATTTAGAGAGGTTTCAGTCCATAATCTGATGGCCTCAGGACAGAACAGTATGGCACAGGGACATTGCAGAGGAGAAAGAGCTCACGGCATGGCAGCAGGGAGCAGAGGGATCAAGGGAGGAGGGAGATAAAACCTTCTACCCCCCACATCCCCATGACCCACCTCTCTCTACCAGGGTTCACCTCTGGACATTATATTTAGCTATAATCTCATCAGTGGATTAATACACTAAGAAGTATCACACCTTCATGAGACAATCACATTTCAAATGCCCCACCTATGAGGACATAAAGCTTTTGGGGGTTATAAAGATAGAAGCTAAAACAATATTTGTGTGGCACAGGAAGTAGAAGGTATAATAACATTCTTCCATTTGAAAATTAAAATGTTTAAGGAAAAGTAATATAAGGACATTTTTATTGAATGACCTGTGCTTTGTAAATGAAAAGTCTAAATCATATACAAAGGTGGAGTTAGCCTGTTGTAGGACTTTAAAGAATAGATGCAGATCAATAATGACTAAAAAACAAACAGCAACTGTTCAGTTATAAATCTAATGAACTTTTAAGCATACCTATGTTTTTTCTGGGGTATTCTCTGGAAGCATCATTATTAGAAACATTACATTATTACTAACATATTATCTAATATCTAACATATGCATATTGTTTGAAAACACTGTTATTCCTTCTTCAGATTATAATTAAAAATTTGTCATTTTGATTTGCATTTTCTTTTCTCTTTGCTGTTCTGCTGCCTGTCTTCTTCTTGGACATACTACATACATTTTCTCAAAATGAACTTCTTACAGAGTATGTTTTATTATTTTAAGAAAAGAAAGATAAGTTTGAAATACCATAAGCAATAAGTAAATATCATGTTGTATGTACTACCTCCCCCACAAAAAATCACTTACAAGTATTATAACCTAAGGATCATTGTTGATTGGTTTCTGTCTCAATCTTTAAGTGGTGCTGGAAAGCAGAGAAGGTCCAGAGTCCATTGAACCTACCTCAAATCAGATAAAAGTTTTATGGGTTTCTTTTACTAAGGCATATTACTTGTCTCCCAAGCAATGTAAAAAAAAAAAGTTTCTCTAATGTCTCTCCTATTAAAAGAGATGTCTACAGTTTTTAACAGAATAGGCTCAAGGAAGAATTGTTAAAATTTGGAAAAAATTCTCAAAAACTGAAACTGCTAATAATTAATGGTTCTTTAATATTGTTCTGTACAGAAAATGTAGTGTCCAGACAAATACCCACTAATTGGTCTTGTGATATTAGTATCCTGACTATTACATCAAAGAAAAAGTAGTACTAGCCAAAATATTTTAACATTCCTTGATTTTGGTAGTATTATCAGACTCTCACCATCTATCTCTTTGTTTTAGTTATGCACCTTCATTCATTATTTGAAATTAAGCTCAATTAAGGAAATTGATCTGAACTAATTTTTTTCTGTTCTGCACTTCCTCTGGGATGCAACTTCTATTTTTACCTGCTGGTTGGAAATTGGCCAGTTATCTAATAGTAAGGATATTAAGTTACTATGAGCTATAGAACTAACACTTGAGTTAATTACACCAAGACCAGGTGAGATCTCACAGTATGTTTAATACCATTATGGAAGAGAAAGTACAAAAAATAGACTCTCCATGATTAGGATCTAAATGCTTTACCACCTGACTGTGTGTATGTATTTATTCATTAACTGCACTAACATTTAATGAATGGAATTTCTGTGTCATGCACCTTTCTAAGCAGTTAATAACTCACAAGTTCCCTACTTTCATGAAACGCAATTGGACTATAAACAAGTAACTAAATAACTTCTATGAAATATACTGAAAAGATATAAATTTCATTACATACTACTTTCTTGCGTATAAACTTTCTACTAATGTAACAACTATCAGAACATTATATTAAGGTAATATTTTGAAAAAAGAAGACATTTAGCTGGATGTGGTGGTGTACGCCTGTAATCCCAGCACTCGGAAGGCTGAGGCAAGAGGATCACTGTGAGTTCAAGACCAGCCTGGACTACATAGTGAGTTCCAGGTCAGTCTCAACTACATAGTGAGACCCCGTGTCAAAAAAAAAAAAAAAAAAAAAAGACATTTAATAATAAATTTACTAGTCAATTCATCCTACCAATATGATTACATCTACCCAGCTACAAATGCCTGTTTTTCCATTCTCATTACAATCCCAATTAAAATTATCAACAATTAATTTGAATATCAGCTCTATATATAAAGGTCTAGAACATTTTTTATAATACAAGATAACTTTCTAATTATAATAACAGAGACTTATTTTGGCATTAAATTATATTGCATTATTAGTTTATATCTAAATTACTGTTTTTCTGTCCCATATCATATATTATATAGCCAATGATCTATTAATGAAGTGTGCATTACAGACATGTCCTGTAGTTTGAGACAAGCAAGTAGATTTTGCTACTAAAACTCAGCCATAAAGCATATTTCTTCTCTGGTATTATGTTTATGGTTAATACCTATAGTTAGGTAAATTTAAGACCTAAATCATTACATAATCCAAGTTTCATTTTTTGCTCAAAATTTCAAAATATTAGGATGCTTTGTACTCTTGAAATTATTATCCTGAATATGAAGTACACTTTTAGCATTGAAGTATTCAGTAATCCAGAAATATCAGTGATGACAAATTTCACTGAAGGAGTTCTAACTTCACTGGAATTCATCTTGAATCATGTCTTTTAATAAATTATTGATTAGGATTAGCCTTGAAGTCATTACTGGGTATGTTGAACCCACATTCAACAGCTAATTAGGATCACTGAAGGTATTAGTCCCTGCATGTTCTATTGGTATATGCTAGGGCAGGCTTTTAATACAATGTATCCCAGAGAGGTGATCTAAAGAAACATCCATCAACTAATTCCCAAAAGAGCTAGGATTAAACTAACCCTTGTTGTACTGCAATCGTATGCGCATTTTTGATGCCAGCTTGAGTTCCTGAGATCCTGGGAAGAGCTTAATGAGAGAGTGACAGATATGGACCAATGCCAGTTGTTTTCACTTCCAGACTTTTGAAAGTACTCGGTTTGCTAAATATGTAACAAACACTCAGATTAAAAAACTTTAAAATTTTTGGCTAATGTTAGCTTATAAGATAAGTCAATAGGAGAACTAGAAAAAGAATCAAGCATATGTACTTTTTTCTCCATTAAGTTTATTGGTACATTTAAAACAAACAATACAGTTATATTTATCATTGGGATTTTGTACCTTTACATAATATGTCTCTGTTCTTATTTTTTCCCATATGTTGATTTCAAGTCACTTTGTCTGGTACTGATCTGGATATTATCTTAAAATATGAATTTCAAAACAATTTAAAATTTATAATTTGCTGGTGTTTACAATATTATGCAACTATCACCTGTGTTAAGTTAGTAGCTATTTTTATCACTCCATAAGAAAACCAAACACCTATTGAGTGATCACTTTCCATGCTTGTATCTACCTTGTACATAATAAAAATTACTTGGTTTCTATCTCTATGAGCTTATCTATTTTGGATATTTCATGTAAATAGAATAATATATTTTCTGACATTTGAAGTCTGGCTTCCTTTACTTTATACTATGTTTTAGAGGTTCATCCATGTTTTAATAGCTATCAATATCTCTTATTTTTATGTTTGAATGATATTCCTTTTTATGGACATATTTCCCCTTATTTTCCTTTTATTTACTGGTGGGCACTTGGGTTATTTTCAAATTTTTATTATTGTGATTTGTACTGCTATACACTTTTGTAAATATATTTTTCATTTAATGTCTATTTTCCATTATTTGGGACATGTAGAAAGAAAAGAATGCTAGGTTCTATGGGAATTCTTAGTTCAAAATGTAAAGGCTAATACAATTGTTTTCTATAGTAATAAACCATTTTTGTTTCCACCAGCAATGTATAAACTTTCAAATTTCTCCACATTCATGCTCATCTTATCTTCTGTTATTTATTCATTGTTATTATAGTGTTAATTCTCATGAAATATTTTGGTGAGGAGTAATGTCCCATGTGTACCATAACCTCTGATCATTTATTATTTTTAATTTGTTTCCTTCATCTCTGGATAATTTCAAAGATCTTATTCTCACATTTTCTTATTATTTCTTCTTCTTACTTTAATCTGCTGTTGAACATCTGTTGTAATTCTTTTTTATTAAGAAGGATTTCTTTTTCCCCACAGCCCACCAATTCTGTGTAACAAAGAGAAAGCAGGGAGCATCATAATCTCTGACTTTAAATAATACTACAAAGCTACTGTGATAAAAACAGCATGGTACCAGCAAAAAAAACACACAAAGCCCAGTGGAACAGATTAGAAGATGGAGAAACAGTTCCCGCCATATTCAGCCACCTTATCTTTGACAAAGGAGGCAAACATCTTTCCTGGAAAGGAAGATAGCTTCTTTAATCATTAGTGCTGGAAAAACTGATTTGTCACATGCTGAAGACTAAACCAAGCTTATGTCTCCCACGATGCACTAAACTAAAATCAAAATGGATAAAAGATGTAAATACTAAAACAAAAACACTAAATCTGCTGGAAGAGAGACTAGGTGGGACAGAATAAGAGAAATTTTTGAAGATGTAGATAGAGGCAAAGATTTTATGAACAAAACTCTGATTTCAAAGAATCAACAAATGGGATCTCATTTATTAAAATTTTTTTTTTGCACAGCAAAAGAAATCAACAACAGAGAAAAGAGACCACCAACAGAATGGGAAAAATATTCCTGCATGCTGTTCCTCAGACAAAAGATAGATGTCTAGAATATATAAATAATTAAAAAAATATCCCCCAAATTTAAAGACCCAGCCCCAAAATGGACATGTGTGGTGTATAAATACTTCTAAAATGAAGTACAAATGACAAATAAATATATAAAAAATGTTCAACATCAAATGACAATCCAAAGATGCAAATTGAAACAATGCTGAGATTCCAGTTCTCTCCAGAAAGAATGGCTATTACCAAAAAATCCACCAATAAGATATTCTTGCAAGGTATTAAGAATCCCTTTTCTGAAGTTGATACTTTGTTCTCTTCCCATTTAAATGAAAAATAAAAAGCACTATGAATCATTTCTTTACTAGCTCCTAGATATGTAAATACTGACAATCCTGATTTTTTTTTAATCTTATGTGTTTATTGGTACTTTTAAAGTATACAGTAGTTAAATTCATCTTTGGGATCCTGTACCCTTACATGACAATCATGATTCTTTGAAAACAAGGTACTCTCTTTCCTCGTGACCAATAAGAGTCCCACATTGGGAACATGTCTTGTCATCTTTTTTTTTTTTTTCTCATTGAGTTTATTGGTACATTTTAGGTATACAGTACAGTTACGTCCATCACTGGGATCTTGTACCTTTACATGACAGGTCTTGGTTCTCTTTTTTTCCCTGTTTTCCTTGCCCTCCCTTTACCCCCTCCTCCCTTCCCTATTTTCAAACATTCTATTTCTATTTTTTCATTTTCTCATATTTTTTTCTTTTCCTTTATTTCCTTTCCCCCAAACGTCCCACTTGCCCTACACCTTTACCCATTTTCTTCCTATACGATTGTCACTTATACCAGTAGGATCTTATGCACAATATAGTTTCTTGTCATCTTGAAGACTGCTGCTGAGAAAAGGGACAGGAGTATGTAAAATGGTTTCCTGCTCTTTCAGTACTCTTTTTCTGCTTCAGTATTCTCTTGGTTTCTATGATATTTGACTTTTTTTCAGAGTTCTACCAAAGTTCTGGCAATTTTGTTTGATATTTGTGTGTATCCACAGAGAATCTAGTTTGTGGAGCCATATACTTTGCTATTTTCACTGACATCCACCACACATGAATTTTGAGAGGCATTCAGATAATTGCAGGATATTTTAAGGTTGATGTATTTCCTTTTGTGAAATTATTTTGCATGTTACATGGAAATGTATCTTTGTTATCATCTTGTGAACATAAATTAGATGATAGCTTTGAGATTTAATGCTTTATATCCATTAAAAGTCAAAATGAATAAGCGATATGAAGAAATAATTATTATCTTTATAAAATGATTTTGAAACATCGGTTAACAAAATTGATGTCATGTATTTTTAAACTTCAAAGGAACTATCCAAATATTTTTCATTTGTGTGATTTGAAAGACTTCTAAATTTTTGCTATAATTTTTTAATGTAAATAATAAAACCTATTTAGTCATAGAGGCCTTTTCCTTAATTATTTTAGTTCACTTTTGAGTGGAGAACTATCCACATTTATTTTGGTATACTAGATGTTTAAAAACACATATTTGAACATTTTACTAATACAGAATAATGTAATTTAAATGTTCATACGGAAAAAATGTTTGCCTTTGTATGTGTTCAGAAGTGAAGTGTGACTGACTCTGGATTTGTGTTGAAAGTGTAACGTGAGGGCAGTAACTCTTTCCTAAAATCCCTGAACTGCAAACTAATAGGATTTTGTAGATATTACTATTTTATAAGTTTATTGAGTTTTTTCACGTTAACAACTCCAGGACATTTTGGCAACTAAATTCATACAGAAAAGTTCCAGTGTACAGATACTTAAAACATTTATTCATATGATGAATTAAAATTTACCAAAATTTCCATATAATTTATAATTTTGTTGATCTTCAAGAAATCTATAGTGAACAAATGCTGCACTCATTTGCTTTTGTAATGTTTGGAGCTAAGAAATCCCATTAATTCAAGAGTTTTGTGATATAGAGTGATACTCCACAAAATAAGCACAAAAGTGTAAATGATGCATTTAGATGATGTTAGAAGGTGAAATGTGGAGGCTAGTAGTTGAGTTTTGAAAAGTTGAATATTTTATAGACATTAAATTTTAGAGCACTCAGATGAAATTACACCCAGAATGAAATAATGTTTGATAAAAGATATGATCAGCTTGTTGAATTGTGAATATATAGTATACATTTTTGTAGAGGAAACTGCAAGTGAAGAGGACCCAAGACATGAACGTGTCTGTGATGCTTGGGATGCAAAGGGGTCACCTTAATGATCACTGAGGGAAAGAAGTCAGAAAATCTATCCGAGAAGAAATTGGTGGGATGGCATAGGACAAATTAGGTTATGAGAAATAATTTAACTTTTGCTATGCTTGAGATGGGGTATATGGTAATGTTTTAAACAAGATAACCTGATTTCACTTGTTACTATCATTTTTACTTGATATTCTGAAAGTGGGTGTGTTGTGGTAAGACAAAGGTAAAAGCAAAGAGAAATTAAGAGTGTATTTCCATACCTCAGGAAAGAGAGGGTGGTGATTCAGACTTAGCCTGGTATAGATATGGTCAACGGAAAGGAAAAAAAAAAAACACTTGGCAATAAATAAGAAATAGTCTAAAATATTTGCATGGAAATGTTATTTTACTAACACATGAATATACTAAAAAACACATTCCTCCCTAAAATTCCATTTTTTAACATCAATTGTTTTTTCAGAATAATAGTGAGTCATTTGTTCCACTCTTTATTGTTTTTTCTTTTTCTTTTTTGTTTTTGTAATGACTGCTGGTCATTTTATGTCTCTCAACCATTATTATTTCATATTGGCAGCCTGCAGTAATGTATGAAAAATCTCATTGATAGTCAAAAATTTTAAATTGAGAAAATATATTCATATATATTGTTTTTAACCATGATCCACATAATTCATTTTACATAAAATGGAGTTTTCATTAACTTTACTGATAAGGACACCTTCTCCGTCCATATCCTAAGTTAACTTCTTGCTAATATTATATGTTACACTGTCAAATTTTTCTTAAGTTGTTTAACAATGCTGCAGTTGTACTTACTGCTTTACCTAAAAACACTCTGTGTTTTAGAGTCTTTGGGAAAGTGATTACTTTAGAAGACAACAAATTCCATATAACTATATTCTTTAATATTGCTATGGTCTGATTTAAAGGACACAAATCTATCTCTTTTAATAAACATGTTAGCTAGTACATTGTCAGCTTGGCACTACTGCTCAGCTAAAGCTGTTTAGACCATGATTTCAAGAGCTCATCCCCTGTAATGTTGCATTTTGCACTTTGCAAAAAGAGAACACCAGCCCGACTTGTAAAGGACAATGGAAAATCAAACCATCACTTTTGATAATTTATGGCCCACAAATGACTAAAAATAGGAGCCGTGGTAACATGTTCTTCTCACCTTCCCTTAAGCTTCTCATCAAGGATTAACCACAGTGGGACTGCTTGCTATCTTGCACTATGAAGGTAATGGTTGCTTCAGAAGCATTGGTTTTCAAAGAGGAAGGAGCTGCTTTAGTCAAGGTATCTGTTCTAGATCTCTTCATACCCCCCCTTTCTGCTTACTTTGTATCTTCCAGATGTGATGTGTATATTCGATTTTCCGTCCCAGAAGCACAATACTCAACACCCACAACTGAAAGGAGGAGAGGTTTAATTTGGCTCATGGCTTCAATATATTTAGCCTGTGGTCATCTGACTCTAAGTCAATATTGTGGCAGAAGGATAAAAAGAAAAAAGCTGATTAGCATATGGGGGAAACAAACAAGAGCAGAGGAGCAGCACCCATAAGTTAGGAGCCAGAGACCACATACCGAAACCAAGGTCAGGCTCCATAACACATCCAGACACACCGAGAAATATACTTGGCTCACCCCCTCAGTAGTTCCCAAGCCAATCAAGTTTGACAAGATTAAGCTTATTCATCACACAAGGTTTCTTGGATATATTTGTTATAGAAATCAGGATCACGTACATACTTCTCAATGTCTTGCCTTAAAATGGACTGAAATAATATATACATTTCTTAGGTATAAAGGGAATAGTTAATTTTAAGAAGGCTGATTTTTCTTTTCCAAAAGAAATGAGTCTGAGAGGAACAGATAAAAGAGAGAAACCAAAGTCACAGATTTCGTTCAAAAATTAGCTTATGTCTTCAAATAGATTCTCCTATTATGGTGTCCATATTATTGCTTAAAGTAATAAATTGTAAGATTTACTGACTGTGAAGGAACTATAACTGCTAAATTTACCCAATTTATAGAATGAAATTATCCCTAGTGGTAGAATCTGTCTCATTTATTAAATGATATAAATATGAAATTGTTAATTATTGGCACTCAAGTAAAATGGTCTTCTGTCACATTTATTGGTTAATTACAGATCAAATAAGAAATTATCATCATAAAGTATTTCTACATTTATCATTAAGGAAAGCTCATTGTGCTAATTTCACAAAGTATGTATTTATAGAAATATAGATAATATGGTGAGGTTATAACTACATAATATGTATATTTATTTCTAGCCCATAAAAGAATATTTTACAGATGAAATTTAGAATGAAATGTAGTAATTTAGATAGATTTATTTGATAATTAGTTACAACCTATATAAAGGCATATGTATAATGACTTACATAATCTATTACTTTTATTCTTTAAAATATATAATTTTAATATGTGTGTAATTAAGTCATTTTCCAACAGAATAATTTCCTAATAAAATAAAATCATTTTGTAATAAAGCATATGATCAGAGTTTAAAAGTTATGCAAAATGTTGCCAATGCTAAAAGTAATATTTCTTAATAAATTTAAGGTGAAAATACTTATTATTTGACTGTCAAAGTGATATATTTTATATGAAATAGTGTCAAACTATATTACATTTTCTCTGAAAATATACCAAAGCTTTTGAGTGATACTTGACCTAACTCCATCAACATGCAGGTTAGTTCCAGAAAACAAAATTCTGTTTAAATGTCTCAAGATATGAGTATGGAAAACTATTCTGTTTTTTCTTCATCTTACTGTTGTCCTAATTTACTCACTTGTTAATCATGATCTTCAGCATTGATCCAAATTTATTTGCCCATCTTTCTTATCAGTAGATAATCTTATCATTTAGCCATTAATTTAACATACACAATCCTACTGCCTTCTATTTGGTCATAGCAAGTACTATCTCCTCCTGACTTTTAAGACATCACCTTCTGTTATTAGTTTTGTCTATCTTCATTTATTACTTATAGAAAGTATACGGATAGTTATGTTTCCTCAATGTCTTCAATTCCTACCTGTTAGATTTTTTCTATTGTTTTAGAAACACACAAATATCCCAGTCTATATATTTTCTTCACAGTCCAATTTACCTCTGTCTTTGCTGTTTCCACACACTATCTCTTTTCAATAGAAATGTACAAGGGGAGAAATATTTTGTTGAAAGCAGATAGTTAACAAAGTATTACAATAATGCATATAACAGGAGTATTCAATGAAAAAATGAAGGCAATAAAACAAGTAAAATAATATAATTTATGATTCAATAAGTCATTCTTGAAATAAAAGATTACTGGAAACTACAAAATGAATAATATGTACACCATTTGAAGGAAAAGTTTTATTTTTCAAAATATTAGAAATATTCTATTTAAAGTAATAGGAATTTTAAACAAAAAGCAATTTTTCTTTGTTTTCCAAGGGAAAAACATCATCTCAATTATAAAGAAGAGAAAAATTAAAAAAAAAATTGTCATAATTTTAACAGCATCTGTTTAGGCCAGAACATACCAGAGTAACTTTTAAAAGATATTCAAGGATATGAATCTATATTTTTAAATTTAGCCACAATGTAAACTATAGTCCTACTTCTATAAAGAAATGAGTTTCTCAGAAATATGTATAGTGGTATCTGCTTTATACTGTCAGGAAGACAGGAGAGAAATAAAAATAAACCTGGAAAAGCTGGGCATGGTGGCACACTCCTGTAATCCCAGAACTCAGGAGGCTGAGGCAGGAGGATTGCTGTGAATTCGAGACCAGCCTGGGCTACATAGTGAGTTTCAGGTCAGTCTCAACTACATATCAACTACACAGTGAGACCCTGTCTGAAACACACACATACCCACCCCCCAACCCCCCAACACACAAAAAAAAACACCTGAAAATATATACATCCTAGCATCCCAGGATTTAATATTCCATGTGATTAGCTCACAAATTTGGTAAAACTGTCAAAATGATTGCTATAATTTTAATTTCTCATATTATTTTTCTGTTATTCTTGTCTATGTTGTTATTAGGTTACTTTAATTTTAGGCAGCAGCCCTAATATCAATGACAACAAAAATTACTGTTTTACTTCCTACAGAACTGCGAAGTAGCTATCTCACAGAAGGGAATTATTTGTAGGCTAAACATCAAATGGAACTCATCTCACAATAATAAAAAGAACACGGAATTTATTATTCCTTATTACAAGATAATCTTAGAAAACACATTAAATTACAAATTATATTATCATTGGTGTATCTATTTTTCAGGGAATGCGTTTTTTTTTCTTAAATTGGTATAAATTGTATCAATTTATGATGTACAACATGATGAAGTATAGATACATTTGTAAAATGACTAAATCTAGTTAATCAGATACCTGTTACCTTCTATAATCCTTTTTGTGGTGAAAACACTTTATATTCATTGTTATTTTTAAAACTACAATAAATTATCTAGTATATTGATGAAAAATATACTACTCCTCATAGTCGAAACTGTGTGTTCTTTGACTTTCATCCTTCCAACCTGCGCTCCCAACCACCGCAGTTCCTGGTACCCACATTTCCATCAGTCAGACTACTCAAAAGCAAGAAAAGTAATGGTTCAATCTAAAATGAAGTTCATGATTTGTTATAAAAGTTTATTTTATTTAAAAACTATAGCTCTATGAATTCTTATCATCTGTACCCTTTGGTTAAAATATGTGTGACTACTCAAAAGCAAGAAAAGTAATGGTTCAATCTAAAATGAAGTTCATGATTTGTTATAAAAGTTTATTTTATTTAAAAACTATAGCTCTATGAATTCTTATCATCTGTACCCTTTGGTTTTAAAATATGTGTGCATGCACACACACACACACACACACACACTGAGTCAAGTGCAAATGAAAGATGATTTAATCTGAGCAATGTCTTTGTATAGTCCAGTTAATTGTATTTTGAAAACAAGAATTGTTTGGTTTTGATACTGTACTGTAATTAGGTAGGATGGTATTATTGGTGTAGGTATTTAAGGTTATACACAGCTCTCTGTATTATTTTTCAACTTTCCATAACTCTGTAATTATAACTAAAAGCATTAAAATAAACTGAAATGATTATAATTATTATAGACACCCAAGTTACAATGTGAAAGTATATTTTTAATTCAGTACACTTTTTAAGGACACATTGATCCCCTAATTTTATAAAAACATCTTAGCCCACTTATTTTCATGTAAAAGCTGAACACTGAAAAAAATCTTTAAATTGTAGGAGTGAGGAATACTTTGATTCAAGAGTCACCATATTGAATTTATTACTTTTTCCAGATGAAGTTGACATTATGTCAGTGAATCAGGAGTCTGAAGCTTTTGAGACAGGTAGACTTAAACCTTGCACAGCAACTCATTTTGACTCAGGAGACTGGAGTGTTATCTTTTGGGGACTTGCACATGCATTGCCAATGATCCTTGGGCAAAATTGGAGCAGCTCACAGGGAAACCACCTCAAAGAAGGCAGCAGTCTGATTCCTTTTCTGCCCCTTAAATCGTCTTACTTTGAAGTTGCAAGGAATATGACTTCAGATGACCTTGTCCTGCTAGAGTGGTCCTGAAGCACCAGTTCAGGTCTTAATAAAAACTTTCTTCATAATAATGACTGTTGTCCCGATGGTGAAGAAATACTTTTGGGCACAAGGTCCTTCTGTATTCACACAGTGTATTTTTTGAAGTTACATAAGATATAATGTTCTAACAATATCCTATTTATTTTATAAGGTGATTACACTATTTAATTTTAGTTAATTGTGTCAGTATGCTATAGAAATCTCTATTAACAGTGTTACAGATAATAAACATAAGGTATCGCATGTTGAAGTGTGGTGCCATTCACCTTGTTACATATGAGGAAAGTGAGCTATCTTTCCAATGTTGCTGGCTACCAAAGGAATCATCTTTCTCCTAAGGTGCCCAAATATTTATTGGCTCAGTACCCTGATCCTACCCAAGAGCTGGGCTTGCCACACAGTGCAACTGTACTACATTAATTTTTAAGAAAAAAATTTCCAGTAAAAATAGAAACGAATTTTATCTTATATTTTAATAATTTTACACAAAATCAATACCATTAAATAAAAATCAAATTACATTTTATGTATTTGTCTTATAAGATAAAATTTTAAGGTCAATTTTATTTTCCAAGTTCAGTGGAAGATAAATTCAGAACATGTAAAATAAAATTATATGTAATGATATCAAAATTTCTTTTAAATGATCTTTTAATTTAATTATAATACTTATTAAGAGTAACTAAAGCAATATAAATCTTTGGTTACAGTGGCATAATTAATATACATAAATTATTATATGTTGAGAGGAAAGGCTAGAAATCTGTAATGAATATGGATACCATATAACTAATGTAACTTGAGCAAATATCTCAATTACAATTTCTTTGAGTTTTCTCAACTAAAGCCAGAGGTCCTATCCTATCAAAGTTGCCCAAAAGTATATGAAGATTAGATATATATGGAGATTTTTGACATAATATTTAGTGTTTTGGTCAAAAGCAGAAATTAAATATTTTATTTTATTATTAAATAGACGAGCAAGTGTTGTTTTGTCACAGTTAGAGTAAAAAGTAATTGTGAACTTTAAAATAAGAATACTTGTATGTGTGTTTGTGACTCATTTCATAGGTTATCACTTCAGAGAAAAATTTGTAAAAATATTATTTGTATGTTAAAGAATATGTTTAAATTAATAAAAATTGAAAAGAAGAAATTATAAAAAGCCAAGTGATGATTGTATAATGGAGTATATTAAAGATCCAAAGCATGGAGGTAGGCATGACACAATGGAGATTTTAGATTAATTGTGCATGTAAAATTCACACTTTAAAATGAAACAGAAGGCTTATGTAAAGCATCTGCAATATTACAACTATTTCTGTAAGTGTCATTATGTACTATACTTTCATTCATTATTATTTTTCTCTTGCCTTGATTGCTATTTATGTGGATTATTGATGAATGTAGAATTTTTGTAGGCATATTCTGTATGCAAATATAGTGGGTTAGTGCTTTCCACAGCTTTCAATTTTTAACAAGTAGACTTACATGATCTCGAGTTGTCTATACTCCTTAACCTAAAAATCTGATTTAAAATACACATTATTAGCTTTTCTAATTTTAAATTATCAAATAAGTCATTAATAAATCAAAATTTCCAGGTTTATTCTCAAAATTCTAATGTGCCATTTAGATATATTTGTATATATGTATTCCTGTTGAAATAATTGTAACAGTCAAAATACTGAGTATGCATTTTGAAAATTGCAGATACTGATTTATAAAATGAATTGTAATTTCTTTTTGTTGTTTATTTGGTTAAGGGTTTAAACTTGGGACCTTGAGCTTGAAAGGCAGGTAGCAGAACCACTGAGCTAAATCCCTGGCCTGGATTGAAGTTTCTTCTATTGTCATTATTCTTATATGAAAGTTTTTTGTGTTTAAATATGGACATTAAATTTACAATAATATTTATATTAAACTATGAGACTAGCCTTGTTTTCTAACTTCTAATAACATAATTATTATCATAAGCTACACTTAATTAAACAAATATTAAATTCACTGCTAAAATGCTTCTGTCGTCTTAAAAAAATGTTTATTTATTTTTTTTTTTGAGGGGGGTACCAGAGATTGAACTTGGGACCTCACACTTGCAAAACAGGCAGCAGAACCACGTAGCTAAATCCCCTGCCCTAAATATGCATTTTTTGAGGAATAAACTGCTGTTCTCATTTATGTTCCCTATGTTTTGATTGGACATAAGATATGTTGTATATTTAATTTTATTTATCTAATACCACAGAAATTTAGTCTCAGAACAATGTAATTGGTATCGTGTGCAGATAAATTTTTCAATGATAATGATTTCTGTTGCACTTCACAGTTTCCAAAGGGTTTTAATACACATAATATCTTATTATTAACCTCTCATTTAATTACTTTACTCCACAGATTGGTATAGTTGGAAATATTACATAGTTTCTTTAAGCAATTAGTACAAGGATTACTGTATAAATGCCTTTACCAGAGTCACTGGATTCTGAAGCATTATTTGTCTCATTATAAAGATTTTGCTCAATCAGAAAAACAAAACAAACATGCACATTATCTTGAAGAAACTTAAATGTTTATATCAGATAGGGTAAAATCACATTTTAAATTGTTATACATTTAATTTAATTATATTAAATGCCATAAAAAGAAATTCTATGCTCAAAATCACCTGAGCAATGACAAAAGCTCATTTTGTCCCTCACTGTCAAATGACATCAGTTTGGAGAGCAACGTAAGGAGAGGGGGGTTTGAGAGTAGAGGTCAACAAAAAGAAGTTTGGCAATTTAGAAGACTCAGAGTCACAATGAAAATTAAATAGCCTAAGATCTGAGAGATAGACAATCAGAAGACAGATGAAGGAGACTCTGAAAGATTTAATCCTTCCCTGCAGTACATTCCTGAAAGAATTATGCCTTACAATAAACATTTAACATGATGTTAGCCAGAAAATATATAACTTTGTATATTTGTATTTACAGGCCTGGACCTATATTCATATATGTATAATGAGCTTAGTCACATCTTCTGTTATTTGAACAGACTGATTGTAAAAGGATTATTTTCTTTCTGCACTGAAGAATTTTGAAATGATTTCCACATAAGCAGAAGGAGCATTATCTCCCTAGCACTGGAGGATGTCATTAGCTTCAATAGTTTTAAAGGACTTTTTTTCTTCTATTCACCATTTCTACAAATGTCAAGAAAAAGGTGTTTCAGCTTCTCCCTATCAAGTAAGTACTCAACACATTGTCGTTATAGCTGGTGACACTACGAATACCTGTAGAGCAAAACTGAATACAAATAACGTCTAATGAGTCATATTTATTAAAATAATTTTCTCAGCCTTTTCTCCATTTTCTTTATTTCTTTCATACCAGAAAATTCATACTGTTCAGAAAAAAAAAAATATCTCTGTTTCAGTGTAGATAATAGCAATCACACAGCAGTGTGGCAGAAAGCCACTTTCAAGTTCTTCAGAAAAAACATGCCATTCTAGGAAAAAAGCCTACTGTTTTGGTTTGCTCTTTTGCACCTTGGAAGATAATTATCCTTTGTGATTTAAACTTTAGGAGGAAGTCAGAGTTACCTAAAGACAAAGAGTTTACCGGACCTGTAACCACTATGTTTACCTGCAAACCTCCCTGATTTTCACACTTAGCCTCCAAATTAGCTTGCCTTGTAAAAATACTGAACGAAAAAGTCCCTTTCGAAATAAAAGTGACTTAGCTTTACTTTTTCTTTTTTAAAGATTTCATTGTTGCAAACCATCATTCACAATAATTAATTATTAATTACTGGGAAGGAAGATTACTTGCATTTGCCTTGGGCTTGACAAGCTGTCAGGGATTCTTTCTAAGGCTGCCAGGCTCAGCAAGTTTTGCACATGTTGTGACACTGAATACTAAAAGGTGCCATTTTCAAGGACCTGAAGGAGAAATGTGTGAACAAAAACAAAAATATTTACCTTAAATTAATCCACCTCTTGCCTGTGAAAAAGAAGTGAAGTTGTGTGAAGTATTTTACTCCATTTAAAACTCTCATTAACTGCATACTAGGTAAGAATTACTTTCAATAGTGCTCCTAAAGAAATGAATTCCTAAAAGCAATAATCTTAAATGTACAATTTATGATCTCAAAATGAATATTTTCTAATGAATGAAAATAAATGTTTCTTTAAATTATGATGCAGTTAAAACAATATTTAGATATAAAAAATCTCCAGCTCACTGATGACGTGTATCTGTGAAACAAGAAGAATCCGGACTCCGGTGCATTAGTCACACTTTAAAATTTAATTTTTATATCCAAGATCAGCTCAACCGAAGAGGAGATATTGTGCAATTCAGAGTAGGAGAATTTCAGCTTAACTAAATGATTTTTAATGGCAGCAAACATTTTTATCTTTGACTATGTAAAAATTCATTTATCTGAACTAAATTTTATCTGTGCAGATCACAAGAAAATAAGCTAATTCATTATTGTTGCTATCACTTCAGCATGAGTGATGCTTTTTATGGCTTTCAAATTATATTAAGTTAAAATATTTCAAAAATTTATATTTCTGCAATAATTTATTTAACTACATGTATCAATGTACTCAATAAATTCACCATATAGTTAGATACTGTGTATTTTTCATTCTTCAATAAAGACAGGAACAGGTTAAAACTGATGCCTATAAAAGAAATATAACAAAGAAAATATCCACATAATGCAAGTAATAATAGACATGTCATTTATATTAGAGAAACAGAAAATTCATACTGCAAATTTCCAGAAAAAATCAGGAACAACTTTGAATTTTTTAGAAATATATTCTATTTACATGAAATTAGTTTAAGAAAAATTTGAGTTGCACATAGCTTTTGTAACATTTAACTTGTATCAACATGGGAATATATATCAGAATAGTATTTTCAAATATGAAAAGTATCCTAAAAATATACCCATTTCATGTAATCTTCATACAAGAAATTCCAGAATAAACTAACCTTAAATTAAGCTGATCACTATTTGTTATTCAACTTGCAAGTTTAAAGAATGACACTATAATATTAATTATGCTTTGTTTGGGGCTTTTGTAACCCCTTGAAGGTTTCTTATTCTTTATCTTTATATTTTATCATTTTTTATGCCTTATTGTCTTTTTGGCTAACCCATAACCCCTTGTAAAATGAATAATGTAAGCTATTATATTCAACTAGTATGACATATTTTATATTTTGCACTCATTGCTACTGTGCCTTTGTAGAGGTCAAATTGCAGCTCCTTCCTATAGCCTGTTTATTTGACTTCTTTGGCTTTGATGGGCTTGCCTCAGGGTAACCCACTGACAAGTACAGCAAGTTCCTTTGTATTATCCTGAAATTACTGTACCAGAACAGCTACAAGCAAATGACGAATATTGGTGAAGCTATGGAAAAATATATATATATATTCATTGCCAGAATCTCTAGTATCAAAATTTGTTAACATTCATCTGCCTATGTGATGAGATTAAGATGTTTGCTTTTTAAAAATCAAAAACTGAGGAATCTCTTTCTCACATGCATTCTAACTGGAAATTCAAATGATTTTGACCCTGATTTAAGAGTGAGAATCTGAGACATCACATTAGATTTTCTGTTGGGTGCTAGATACCTGTACAAGGGGTTGTGGGACTGTTTCTCACCGAACATATTTGGAAATTGAATATGAAGGAGGGCAGAGTTTCTTAAACTTCAGGGCTGTTGATATTAGGGCTGGGTCATTCTTTGTATTAGAATTATCTTGTGCTATGTAAGATATCTGGCAAAACCCCTGACTTCTACCCACTAAATTCCATTAGGACTCTAACCTCTGAACTCCAGTTGGGCTACTTGGGTCAAGCAAATGTATCTCTAGACATAAGATTATCTCGGCGGGGGCGGGTAGGCAAAACAACGTGGTTGAGGAACAGTAGGGTAATAAAATTGTTGAGTTTTAGTATACTTGACATTTTGTTTTAGAAGTTCTAGGGGCTGGATACTGTAAGTCCAAGATATCTGTGCCTTATTTCTGATGGCTATAAAGAATAGAGAAAATGTGCAGAAGCAAATTAGACAAGTATCTTTTCTCTCATTTTACAAGTATTTATTTTTTTACTTTTCTTACAGGTATTGTACACATATTTATTTCTGTGTGGATTGAAATTTCTGCCAATTACATGTTGTCTGTCAAGAAGAAAAGCCTTTACTCCTTTTAAAAAGAAATAATTAGGTAATTATAATGTTGTATTTATAGTAATTTGAACCATGTGTATATCAACAGATGTTGGGGGTACTCATTATCATCCAAATCTGTCATTCCTGTGGACTGCAGAAAGAGATTATTAGGAGTGCATGATACTTATTGATAGAAAAGAAAGCTATAAATGTGTCAAGCTAGGTACTAGTATTAAAATACAGTTGTGAATAAGTTTATAAAGCTCGTAACTCAGAATTGCATCTAGATAAAATTTATGTAAAAATCTTAAACAAATAAGACTAATTGAATTTACTGAAAGTAGAGATAAATGTCTTTTTCTTAAATATATAAGAATATAAAATGTAATGCACATCTAAATTTATTTTTATATAAAGTTGCAAAGTTATCTCATAATTACAAACCTAATTATTTAGGACTTCTTATCATTTTTTACCCTGACTTCACAGCCTGAATATTATCATTCATTATATAAAACATTTAAATGTCTAAATATGTGTAAACATATGTGTTCAATTAAGTTGACTTTAAAAAGCAGATGCCTATAACAAATAGTGTTTAATTCTAGTTGATTTGGCAAACTCAGGCACTGCCTACATAAAAATTTTCACATTCATCGTTTGACAATCTTTAACAATTATAGGGATGGTGTTTCTCTAAATTGTAAATTTAAATATCATGTCCTAGATCTTTCAGTCACTTTAAGATCTTTGGTTAACACTTGAAATGATTAAGTTAGTGAGGGTCTTTAATTAGAGGAGAAATATATAAACACCCTTAAATTCATAGAAAAAAACAAGATTAATAGTTCATTAAACAGTGCTTTTATACACTACTTGCTTATATGCATAGTACATATATTTTTAAATAACACCTTTCCTGATACTATAAATATAAAATTATATTTTGATTATAATTATATAATAATTGACATTTATACATCAGATTGTGTATATTGAAGTTAAAAAATATTGTCATTTAGGCACATAAATCTGTGACTTCTGTTTTTGTTTTGTTTTTTGATTGAAATCAGTACCTTGTGCTAATGAGGCAGGCCTGGTGCCACTACACTACACCCTTGACCCCCTCATAAATGTGTGTCTTTATAGATATATAAATATAGATAAATATGCTTATAGCTATATACATACATGTGTTTGTTAAAAATATTAATGTGGGCCTGGGGATTTACCTCAGTGGTTCCATCACCTGCCTTGCAAGCGAAAGGTCCCAAGTTTGATCCCCAGTACCCACCCCCAAAAAAGGTAATGTGAAACCTTATTGAAGTTAACCATTTAAAAATACATATGTGCATTAGGAAGCAAAGCATGGGTAGCTTAAACTTTTCTTTATTTGATCTATTGTTAACAAATGATAGTAACAACTCTTACTTCAATGAGATTTGACCTCACAGCCATTAAAATGTCTACTATATTTTTATTTTATAAAAATAAGGAAAAATAAAAAAATAGTAGTGTTTGTAAGGAAATGGGAAAAAGTACAAACCCTATTTATTGGTAGGAATAGAATATGACTTGCCACATTGGAAAACATTATGATAGTCCCTAAAAGTAAGAAATGCAATCACTATATAATCCAACAATTTCACCTCTGTGTATATATCCATGATGATTGAAAGGATGATCTTGAAAACAATATTTGTATATGCAGCATAGCAGCATTATTTACATTAGACAAAAGGTGAAAACAATCCTGTCTATCAATAAAGGGTAAATAAATGGTGATAAAAACCTGATGTGGTGGTGCACACTTATACTCCCAGTATTCTGGGATTTTCAGGTAGGAGGATTGCAAGCTTGAGCCTAGCATCAGCAACTCGGCAATTTTAGAAAGACTCTGCCTTAAAAAAACAAACAAATAAGCAAAAACAAAACAAAACAAAACAAAACATTGTGATGTTACATAGTGCAAAGGTCTTGGCTTCAATCCAGAACCCCAGTGCTAAAAATAGACACTTATTATTTATATGACAGAATTTTATTGAGAAGAGAAACTCTGCAATCATTGTGTCAAAGGAAATATATCAGTTACAAAAGAAAAATGTTTCATGATTTTACTTATGGTATCAAATACATAGAGGCAGAAAGTATAGTGGTTGCTGTAAGGGCTGAATTGAGGGAGATATGGAGGCCATGGGATTAATTTTAGTTTTGGAGGTTGGTTGAACGGCAATATGCATGTACTGAATACTATTGAACTACAAACTTAAAACGGTCTGATTTTAAATTTTGTATATTTAACACTAAATTTTAAAACAGTATTTGTGTTCTGTGTAATTCACCTGGAGAGTAGAAGTTTCTAGTCTTGTTAAGAAATTTTATTTCAAAAACCTCTTAATGTATCATGACTTTCATTATGTTTTTAAATTACTTTTGAAAAGTATGAGCAGAAGTTTCTCACTTCTATAACAGCTGTATTTGTGTTGCTTTTAATGAAACTGCTAATGA
Organism: Fukomys damarensis; assembly: GCF_012274545.1. Taxonomy (NCBI): domain Eukaryota; kingdom Metazoa; phylum Chordata; class Mammalia; order Rodentia; family Bathyergidae; genus Fukomys; species Fukomys damarensis. The sequence continues at coordinate 58,461,662 of NW_022900950.1, read as the reverse complement.
TAGCCATTCACCTGTTTGCCATCTTAAAGACATTTGACATCTTTTACAGTTCTTTTTCCAGAACCTATAGACAGAAAAATTATACTCCTAAATACTTTTTGATACCAAGATTAATCTTTTGCTCTTCTTAGACGCTAAACTATAAAAGCTTGCTCCAACAACTTGTGAATTCCATCTTTTCACTCAAAAACCAAGGGACGTTAGGAAGGTTTGAGTAATTTTTTAAACTAAACTATTTATTTAATTCACACTTAAATAAATTTCTGAATCCAAAAAAGGAACTCAATTTTCAGAAGTCTATTGTATAGATAAAATATCAGTAAAAATATATTTCTGAGTTTTAAAACAATAGATTCTAGAGATTGCAAAATACTTAATTCTGTCAACTGACCAAATATTTTAAAATTTTATAGCAAAATAAAAATGTACTCTTCTATAATTTTAAAATACATTATGGTATAATTATTAGAAATTTAAAATCAGAGTCACTCAGTCTTTTGTTTGATCGCATCAAAGGCTTTTTTCTGGTCTCTTCTCAACTTTGTCACTTTAACTGCTTCCTTTGGTTTTCTGGGTAGTACAATGTCAAAAGACAGTATCAAGAAAAAAGAGCAAAGCAAACACATCCAATTACTAACAATGTAGGGATAAGATAGCTGGTACAAGCTAATATTGTCACTTTCGGGATATGTATCTATTTCCAATATTTATTTATTATGGAACATTTACTTTAAGCTATTGAAAGATAGAGGTAAATTTAAGCAAGTTTATAACATGGGCTCATGTTTTTTTTCTGTACAAAATACAAGACACCTAATAAGGGGAAAAAATGAGAATCAAGACTTGCCATGTAGAGGTACAAGATCCCAACAATGAATGTAACTGTACTGTATCCCTAAAATGTACCAATAAACTCAATAAAATTAAAAAAAAGACACCTAATATATTAGATTTGTATTGACCATTATCAAATGAAGTGTCAGAGGCGATCATATATAGATCATATTACTGTACATCTTGAGAGCATTTTGTAGCAACCTATCTGTTCCAGGGAATTTCATAGCAATGCTCTTATAAAAGACAGCTTGTCTTGCTCAGGACTGCAGAGACTATATATGGCTTTGAAAGACAAAAATAGTGTCTTCCCCTGTAACAAAGAAACAGTTATAATTATTGGCTATTATTAAAAGTTTTGAGATGTCTGATCTCAAAAGTCTGATACTGGGGCCGAGGATTTAGCTCAGCGTTGTGGTGGCCTGCCTTGCAAGAGCAAGGACCCGAGTTCAATCCCCAGTACCAAAACAACAACAACAACAACTACTACAACAACAAAGTCTGATCCTGATGTGCAGTTGTGTGTGAAAGTGTTTAAACCAAATGCTCTTCACTCGACTAAATTTTAAACAGGTGTCTTACTGACTCTGGGACCCTGACCTCTCTTTTCATAGAGTATTTACATTAGAAAAGTTATAATTGTAAATTATATTTCTGCTTTTGGGTAGCTTAAATTTTCTCTAGACCTCTTCCCAGCTTTATATAAGAATTTCTTTCTAAAGGACCAGAAAGCCATTTTTGAGATGCAATCAGAAGAAAAGACAGCATCTCTGTGAAAGGATAGGGACCTCACTTAAATCAACACAAATTTAAAACTCCAATGACCTAATGGCAGTGACCATTTTCTTGGTACTGTCCTCTAATATTTTTATACCAATTTACAGCAATTTAAAATATTACTTCTTTTACTTTCAATGAGATTGAGTTCAATATGTTTCCCACATTAAAACAATATTGTTGTTTTTATTTTTATTTCTCCTTGTCTAGAAATTGTGTAGAATGTTTTTCTGGCTCCTGAAGGATGCTTATGCAGGAGAAACTCTGGCTCTCAGATGACAATTGGTTTAAAAATCGCTTGTCATACTCCTAATGTTGGAATCTTAAAGGCTACCTTGCTAGGTTAACATGCTCTGTACAGTACGATTTTTCTAAGATGTTCAACTTTTATCATATTGCCTTGTTGATATTGCAGCTAGTGGAACTGAGGTAGAAAATAAAAGCTCTAATTTTGATTATTGATACTGATATCAGTAATAGCTATCTTCTGTTTCTAACTCATGAGTGTCATGTTCTACAAATATTCCTAGAACTGTGGTAAGCTTGTATTGGATCTTACAAGTAATATAAAATTCTCAGATCCTTGATAGTTCTTAAAACTAGGAATGACATTTCACATTCCTTCAAATGCTTATGTACATTCTAATTCCTCACATTAAACTTTAATAAGCCTTGCCATTCTGCTGGTTCTCTCTTTAATGTGTTAAATATGACATTGACATAGGCTAATTACTTATCCTGTGACTGAAGATTTGAATGGTTTGAAAATTATGCCTTTCTTGTAGTGTTACTATGCCAGTGTTCACCTATCGCTTTTTAATCACCTCATTCACATTATGAAACACCTTTTATCACTCCAGAAAGAATGGCTATCATCAAGAAGTCAACCAACCCATAATAAATGCGAGCAATGCTCTTGAGAGAAAAGATGCATTTCTTTATTTTTGGTGGAGCATAATTTGGTACGACCACTATAAATATTAGTATGGAGTTTCCTCAAAAAATTAAAACTAGAAATTCTATTTGACCCAGTTATTCCCCATCTTGGTGTCTTTCCAAAAGAGTTGAAGTCATAAAACTACAGTACAGGCCCCTCTTTTATAGCAGCACAAATTATAGCTTAATCTTGGAAACAGACTATATGCCCATCAACAGATGCATAGATAAATTGTGACACTTCTTTACAATGGAGTAATACACTACCATAAAGCAGGATACATTTGAGGTATTTTTGGGTAAATGGATGTACCTGAGACCATAATGTTAACTGAAATAAATCAGACACACAAATTTAAACTTTGCATTGTTTTGCTTATATGAGAAACCCAAAGTATAAATAAGGAACAATAAAAAAGGAAATAATTCTTAAATTCTTAGAATTAAATTCTCAGAATTCAGAAATTCCTAAATAGGAAGAAGGAGAAGAAATAGAGGGAGAATACAGGAAAGGAAAGGAAAAGGGATTTTAAAGATTTGAAGAGACATAATAGAAATAGAATTATAGAAAGTGAGGAAGGGTAGAAAAGCGAGCAGGGCGGGAGGGGAGGAGAAAGGGACAAAAAGTTCAGACGTATTATGTACAGACTTCCTATAATAAACATGCTCATCATGTACTGAAAACACATATTAATAAAAGTGAATATCTTAAAAGCTCTTCAAACAAGTATTTGGCTGCTTAGAGGCAATAGCGTGACCCTGCTCTCATTTTGAACATCCTAGTTCCTTCTGATAACTGCATTTCTACCTCATTCTAGTAGTATATTTTCTTTGAGGTAGGTGGTGAGCAAGCTGAAACCTCTTGGATTTCGTGCCTTCCAAGTGACTTCCAGAGGAACTCTAGCTTCATTAAATTACACTGGGATGTGATTTGGCTGCTTAGAGGCAATAGCGTGACCCTGCTCTCATTTTGAACATCCTAGTTCCTTCTGATAACTGCATTTCCCCCTCATTCTAGTAGTATATTTTCTTTGAGGTAGGTGGTGAGCAAGCTGAAACCTCTTGGATTTCGTGCCTTCCAAGTGACTTCCAGAGGAACTCTAGCTTCATTAAATTACACTGGGATGTGAAATGTCACTCCCCCCCCCCGCCCCCGTGCAGTGACAGTTGCCAATTGTCAAGACAACAAGCTAAATGAGCTCCAACATTTCTAAAACAGTCTCTTTCCATTTTCAGAAATGACACGTATATCTCCTCTTCACAAATCTATCCTCCCATTCATCTCTTTTAACCTAAACGTATAACCTTCCAATATCTAAAAGGGCAAAAAGTTGAAAACTTGATTTGTTAAGTCTGTCTCCTACTTCTGTCTGTGGCCAAGAATAAAATCTTCACTGTTTAATGGGAGATCATTCCTGTTCCAAAATTCTGAGAAGGAAAAAGGACTCAGTTCAGGGGCAAACTGATAATAATGAGATATGAAAACATTGAAGTTCATAGGTTGTTTCACCTAGTTCACCTGTAGAGAGTAATTTGGTATATTGCACCATATCTCATCTCTTTTAAGTCAGTGATTTCCTGCTGTTTTTATTAAGTAGTAAAATGTTATCAAATGTTGGTGTGTGTGTATTTAATGAGGAGGCATCAGTTATATTTTGTATGTCTATTATATTTATTGTGTAATGAACTATAGGCATCGAGGCTATGACAGTGCAAAAGAAGAATAGTTCCTATGTTAATAAAACTTAACAATATCTAGTTATTTAATTTGGTAAAGAGTCAATAAATGTTCAAAATGTAAATCATGAAGGATAAAATAGTCCTAATCCTTCTGTAAATATAATTTTGCTAAGTCTGACCAAAAATCCATGTGGTAAACATAGCGGTTGGGAGAAATATAGTTAAGACAGAAACATAGATTACTGAGTTTTTTTCATTGAACATTTTATAGAAAATGATAGCTGCTGCTGCTCAATCTCTTCCAGGAAATAAAGTAAAAGAAACAGGTCCTACATTGTTCTATGAATATAAAACCAAAACTAGATTATTACAAGGAAAACTCACGTCTTGTGACCTGAGGATATGAAAATAATAAAAGAAATCATACAACCAAAAACCATCTTAACAAAATATTGAGATTTATTATAACAGTGTATAAAAGATAATTCTTTACCCTTAATAATTCTTTACTGTAGGTATGTAAGCTTGGTTCTATACTGAAAACTAATCAATATGATCTACCATATCAACAGAATAAAGAGGAAAAATATATAGCCACATCGATTCAGGAAAAGCATTTGACAAAATCTAATATCAATTTCTAAAAAATATGATCAGCAAACTGGGAATATAGGAAAATTTCTAAATTTCATAAAGAACACAAATAGCAATCCTATAGTTAACATACTTAGTTTATGGTGAGGAAGCATATAAAATGCTTTTAATTTCAAGATCAGACAAGCATATTTTTTCTTGCCAAATTTATTCAACTTTGTATTGGAAGCCCTAGAAGATATAGCAAGATACATACTATTATTATTAATGATAATATTAATTATGAATGGAGCAAAGGAAAAATAATATTTTGTTTTTATTACATATAAAAATCACCCCAAAGAGAGAAAATAACCCAATACTAACAACCATGCATACAAAGGATAAAACTTATTTTACAAAAGTTAATTGCATTAGTTATCAATAATTGAGGATGAGAGTTTCAAATAAAACCAAAACCATTTATAACATTTCCAAAAAATGTAGCATTTAGGTATATTTCTAACAAATTGCATAGAAGGTCTACTAAAGGATGCATATTTAACATATATAAGTAACTCGAACTGAACAAAAATAATTAAAAACATAGTGACTTACTTCAAAAAAAGAACAATGTGAAAAGAGGAAATAAATGAGAAACTTCTACTGACACAAACTACCTCAGCCAGGTAATCAGATTTTACATTAATAGAAATGTTATATTGATCACAGGTAGACTACATGCACTATGAGAGATCACTTTGTACATTTTTGTTTTGAAACAAATAGTCTTTGTAAAAACAAAATGCATTACTTTGTACAATAATAACATATTCTATTTAAATTCAATAATTCACTAATCAATTGAGGTAATCGTGCTTCTTAATTGCAAGTTATCAGCTAAGTAATGATTTGCAATGTAAATTGAATTGTAAATAGAGTAACACTTCTAACACAACTGGGTTTTGGAACTGAAATTATAAATCATGATGCAGGAAGCTGGCTAAACCTGATAATAGCATATTTTCATCTTGTTGCCTTTGTATTCTTACTGATAAATAAAATCATTAAACGTTTTACCAAGTTTCCAAAATTCTCTAAACTTTTACTGTATTTTAGCTAGATATGATATTTCAATCCTGTTTGTTAAATTTGAAATGCTATTTACTTTATAAATTTGACAATTATAATCGTATATATTTATGTAGTATCAAGTGCTACTACGATAATTCTAAATGTTTAGCAACACAAATTGCTCACCAATACCTTCAGAACATGAGGACACCGTTGTCAATGAAATCTTCTGCAGACATATCTTTCTTTTCAACTCTACTCAAATATAACTGGCATCTAAAAATTGTATATATTTTTGGTGTTTGACAAGATTTTTGATATAGATATGCATTGAGCACTATCAAGTGAATTAACTTACTGACCACTTCACTTAATTACACTTTTTTCTGGTTACACATCAGATCTATCATATTCACAAATTTTAATGCTAAAATACAATATTATTATCAATAATATTAGTTATCATGCTGTATATTAGACCCGTAGAACTTACTCGCTGTAGAAATGATGGTACGTACCCTTGTATCCTGCTTCTGGAAGAGAGTAAAAGCTGTTCCCAGAAACTTAAGGAAACAGTGCTGGAAGAGCGAACTGTAATGATCTTAAAATTATGCCTGTATCTCGTAAATATTTCTTTGAAAGAGATAGATGGAAACTCAGCGGAAAAAAAGAATAGAGTGTGATCCTTTTCTGTTTCCAATATTGGAAAAGTATGGGACAGTGAGGAAGGATACAAGTTTGAGCCCAGCCTCAGCAACTTAATGACTTGGGGAGACACTGTGTTAAAGTAAAAAAATAAAAGAACGACTTCTGGGTATGTAGATCAATACAAAGGCCCAGGGTTAACACTCAGTACCAAAAGAACAAAATAAGACAATTACTGGGAATATTGAAGTGATCTGATTAGCTATTGTATAGTAGATGGTAGTATTATCAATATTACATTTTCTGATTGTAATAAATACATATAAATAGTATTAAATAAAAGAATACTATTTTCCATAGAACTTATAGTCAGGCATGAAGTGTGATGTCTAAAACAGACTCTCAAAAATATATATGAATATATAGAAGAATTGATACAAAATCGTAACTCTTGATAAGGTGAAAGTTTATTTGATTTATCATCATTTCTTACATTTGCAAGTTTTCCACAAGCATAAATATTAAAATTAATAATATGGGAAAAATAAATCAAGACTATTGGTGTAGCTACCATCTGAGTTACTCTAGGTATTGGATTTTTATTAATTTGAGAAGATGATTGTCTTAAAGAAATCTGTTAGAAACTGTTATTCTTCTGGCAGTGAAATGTCTACCTGAAAGTCAAACCCATTTTAAACTTTTCTTCAGGAAAATTAGATAATATATTTAAGAAGAGCATAGATACATTATGTTCATAAAATAAAATTTCTGCCAGTGAAATCCTTCTGAGTTTTGATAGCAATGTTGGGGAAAATTTCTGAAATTAGTATTTTACTAATTTTTAAATGTTTGAAACCAGAAATAATTGTATAATATTTTGTAATAAATACTTTGCAAACATAAAATTCCAAAGCACTAATATCTTAAATCACTTTCATAATGAAGAAAACTTAGCTATTATTATAAAAATGATTCTAAGGATAAAATCAAAAGCAAGTCAACACAATATGAACCTTATGTCCTTAATATAATGCCTAAACACTGGAATATATTTTAAATATTGTGTAACTTTTATGCATATCATCATAGTGAGTTTTATTAATATTGTTCTTAGCAATACAGAACATACATAAATTTTCCCATTTTAACTGTAAACAATCAAAAGGATAAGTTTTCCCAATACCAAAAAGTAATAGGTCACAGGATACTTCATACAACCTTTGGAATAGTATCACTACGTAAATAACATCTTCCAGCCATGTCATGAGTTTCTCTTTAATGATCTGTGTTATCTATTTGATAGGTAGGTCTACTGGAAAAAAATGTTCCATCCATACACACACACACACACACACACACACACACACATATATATATATATAT
>NW_022900950.1:58448673-58453020 GCF_012274545.1 Fukomys damarensis | reverse complement strand
TTTAAACTTTTCTTCAGGAAAATTAGATAATATATTTAAGAAGAGCATAGATACATTATGTTCATAAAATAAAATTTCTGCCAGTGAAATCCTTCTGAGTTTTGATAGCAATGTTGGGGAAAATTTCTGAAATTAGTATTTTACTAATTTTTAAATGTTTGAAACCAGAAATAATTGTATAATATTTTGTAATAAATACTTTGCAAACATAAAATTCCAAAGCACTAATATCTTAAATCACTTTCATAATGAAGAAAACTTAGCTATTATTATAAAAATGATTCTAAGGATAAAATCAAAAGCAAGTCAACACAATATGAACCTTATGTCCTTAATATAATGCCTAAACACTGGAATATATTTTAAATATTGTGTAACTTTTATGCATATCATCATAGTGAGTTTTATTAATATTGTTCTTAGCAATACAGAACATACATAAATTTTCCCATTTTAACTGTAAACAATCAAAAGGATAAGTTTTCCCAATACCAAAAAGTAATAGGTCACAGGATACTTCATACAACCTTTGGAATAGTATCACTACGTAAATAACATCTTCCAGCCATGTCATGAGTTTCTCTTTAATGATCTGTGTTATCTATTTGATAGGTAGGTCTACTGGAAAAAAATGTTCCATCCATACACACACACACACACACACACACACACACATATATATATATATATATTTTTTTTTTTTTCCTGAGACAGGATCTCACTATGTAGTTGAGACTGACCTGGAACTCACTATGTAGCCCAGGCTGGTCTCTAACTTACATCAATCTTCCTGCCTCAGCCTCCAGAGAGCTGGGATAACAGGTGTGTGCCACCATGCCTGACTTTGCTCTATAAATCTTATAAGCAGAGGCAGTGACAGTTTTGGTTTTAGACCGTCTAAGATGTTTGGATTGAACATAGCTCTGAAAGATAAAGTTAATATCTTCATCTGGAGCACAGGGCAGGTTGATTTACTGTAAATTATAATAAATACATTGTCTCCCTCTCTGTAAAACTTTGAGTGTATGCCCATAAGTTCTTTAGAAAAAGTGGGGGTTTGCTCAATTTGGGATATTTAAACTATGAAACACAAGCAGTACTGCATGTACAGCATCCACCTGGCCTTTCATTTGCACCATCCCCATAAGGTCTGTGGGGTATGAGTAACTAATGGGAATATGGAGCTCAGACAACCAGAGAGCTGTGAGTAATAAAGTCTTGTCTCTGATCCAGGAACTCTGTGTCTCCTGCCAACATTCATGAAACTGCAGAAGTGTAACTTGATAACATGCAAGCAGGGGACAATTTTAGACTCTTAAAATCTTGACAGCAATTATGTTCAGTTATAAGTGCTATGACAGTGTGTGTACTTACTACCTTAAGAATTCATGTCAAAGAATAGGTATTAGATTAAATGATTTTTAGCCTGAATAATTTTTTTCCCCTTGCTGCTTCTCTCCCTACTTTCCATCTTTCTTCTTACCTGTTTAAAAAAAAAAATCTGAGCTTTGTGACAAAAGTTTATCTGGAAATAAGGACAAGAAAAATGTTGTCAAGTGACAGTGTTGCCACAAAAATATAAAATGTGATTCTGAAAGATGATGTGCCAGATATACAACCTTGTTATACTTTTATTTGCAGTTTTTCATTGTCAGAGACACAAGTGTTAAGGCGGAGAAAGTTTACCTTTTTTTTGATTCCAGTATTATTTCTCAATTTAGTATTTTCTGAATATAGTTAATTCAAGAAAATATCAAGTAGACATCTCAAAATCTGTATATGTCAAATATGTGTTAAATTTATGGCCACACTAATCCTTTTAATAGAGTAATTAGCTTACACTAATTTAATATTATTTTACATACTTGTGGTAATCATTTTAATTGCACAGTGCATTTAATTTTTCCCATACAAAATCAGTCAGCACATTCATGTAAATTATTAGTTTCTGAGTAGCCTATATTAATATTTTTAAAATTTACAAACTCCTGCTTCATTTAACTTTATGGATATTTAAGCTGACAATGACTAGTCATTCTTTAAAAATGAAAAATGCTGACAAATATACTTCAGAATAGTGCTGCTCTAATAGATGTATATTAGGTAAAACTTGAGAGAAAGTATTTTGTGAATGTAAAATCATTAAAAATTTATAAAAATGACAAATCATGTAATATTTGGAAATGCTTGATGTTATACTAAAATAATTTTACATATATTATTTAAAGTTCATTAAATATTTTCTATTTAATGGAATATTTCAAATTTTTCAGATCTCTAGTGCTATTTTAAATAACTAAATAGGTTAAAATAAATGGAGATTGAAAATCTTCTAGGAAACAATGCAAAATTGAATTTTATTCCAAATCTAGGTATAGCTCTTTTATGTTCTAAATTTATGCCACCTATAAGTTAGTATTTTAGCCTTGTAATAGAAAATTTATGCTTAGTATATTTAGCCAATGGCAAAATAAATAAATTAAGGAAAATAATAAAAAACTAAGCAAACTACAAATTCTTCTGATATTTAATTTGAGGAAAAATATAATCAGCATAAAACCACATATTTCCATAAGAAACAAGAATAGATTGTGAGGAGATACATTATTTATTTTTTTATACTTTGGTACTGGGGATCAAACTCAGGTCATTGTGGTTGCGAGGCATGCAGCGGAACCACTGAGCTAAATCCCCTGCTCTGATACATTCTTTCGTGTTTATTCCCTTTAATCGCACATTGAGTCCATCAGGAGAGACTGTCAAATCTTTCCTCACACGTGCACAAATTTAGTTTTAGTTTTCATCTCCAACACAATCTTATATCAACTACTATCTTCTTTTAATTAAAGTGTTCTGGAAGAGTCCTAAATTTCATCCATGATTCACCACAATTCATATATGGCAGGACACAGAGCAGGTATAATAGCTTATAAAGTAAGACTGTACTGTCTTCCTCTTTGTAAAACTCTCCAGTAATGTCACAAACTTTTAAAAAATTATATATTTTAAATTATAATGCTATCTTAATTATTTCACCATTCTTTCTACTCTTTATGTCATATGTTTTTATTACATTTTCGCTTTACAAACTCATTCCTAGTTATTATCCAACTTAACTGTCATTCTTCTCAGTTTTTCTTGACCATAAAAATCATAACTAAGATCTTTTCTCTTATTCTTTATTAGAACATTAGCACTTCAATCCTAGGCTCAATTTATGAAAGCTGATTATATCGCTATACTACAAACTACTCAAACTAATACAAAATAATATTTAAAATATGTTAACATAACACTTGCCTCATCAGTGATTTGCCAATGTGACAAAATTGCTTTAGCTTTTTTCCTTTAATTTTTTTATTTTACTCTAATAAATCTGGAAAATAAATTTCAGTATGATTATCATTATCATTTTTGTTTTTAGACAATAGAAGTATTAAAACATATATTTTTTCTGTATTAATTTCTTATTACTGTTGTAAAATTTACTGAAAATTTAGAGGATGAAAATAACAAAAAGTTATTCTTGCCCACTGCTGGAGTTCAGACATCTAGAACGAAGGTAGTATGAAAATTGCATTCTTTCTAGAGTCTTCAGGGAGAACCTATTTTTTCATGTTTCCTTGCCTCTAGTGGCAACCTGCATGTCCGGGGTCTGAGCTTCTGTTTGCTTCTTTCTCGTTTCCTTCATCACATGGAATGTCACTGCATGCTCTTACTAAGCACCAAGGAACTACATTTGACTTGCCAAAACAAGTTCAGGAAAATCTTCATGTCTTAGTACCTTTAAATTAATTTCATCCACAAAGCCTTGTTTGCCTTGTAAGGAAATTTTAACAAGTTCCAGCAGTTTGGTCTGAGTCCTCTACAGGGCTTTGTTCAGCCCATCACTATAATAGTAGCATTTTTTCAAATTCTTAACTATGATTTAATACTTTTGAGATATCTAGGTAGCCCCCGTTGCAACTTTTTTTAGAAAAGTGAACATCAGTGTTTTCAAGTTTCAAATAAAGGTTGTTGGATTAGTGGAGTAATCTTTGAGAGATGTGTTTGTGTGTGTGTGTAAGTATCACACATAAGCATGGTATGCATTTTTATTTAAACTGCTTTTAATTTGCTTAAGAGCTATTTTAAAATTATCATTTAATTTTTGAGCAGTATATTTTACTTTTAAACAAGAATCCTTCACTTTTTCTCTGTTAGTATGCATAAGATCTTTAATTTCCAATTTTATTTCTACTTGTATTAACATTGAAATGTCAGTTAATATTTTGCTTATTATTTTTTATTCACTTCGTTGAATTTTTAATATTTTTTCCTTTTTTTTTTTTTTTGGTTTTTTGAGAC
>NW_022900950.1:58356280-58448632 GCF_012274545.1 Fukomys damarensis | reverse complement strand
ATTTTTTTTCCTTTTTTTTTTTTTTTTTGGTTTTTTGAGACAGGGTCTCACTATATAATTGAGCCTGATCTGGAACTCACTATGTAGCCCAGGCTGGTCTTTAACCCACAGCGATCCTCAGCCTCCCAAGTGTTGGGATTACACGCTTGCCTCCCCATGCCCGGCTTTTTCTTCCTTTTCAAAAAGAGGTTAGGTATGTTACACAGCACAATGAGTGTGTCTTAAGTATAAAATATCAATGAGCTTTGTCAAATAGATACACGTGTGGCACTATCACATGAATAATGTTATATAACATTTCCATCACACAGAAAGTAAGTCCCAGGTTGCTTTCTTTAGTTAGTTTCTCTCTGAAAGTAATTTTCCCTTCCTTTTTTCCCTAATAGCTAGAAACATAATTGATTTTCTTGTATAGAGCTTACAGTTCTTGAGTTTGCTAAACTTTTATAATATACTCCTAGATTCCATATAAAATTATAGCTGAATAAAACAACTCAGTTTCTTTCTTTAATATACTTATCTACTTAATTATTTTTTAAAAATAGGTGGCAAGAAAAGATACTAGTCTTTTCTTCCTTATCTTAAAAAGGAATATTTGTTGTCAAACTTGATATACTCTTGAGTTTTCCAATATATCTTTTTTAAGATTAATTTCACCTTTATTCTTAATTTCTGAAAATGTCATTATAAATGGCCATTGAAAGAACAATCCTTACTAAAATGCCATTTACTTTGAGAGGATAAATGACACAACAGCCAAAGTAATCTGTAGCTTTGGAAGCTCAAATCACTTTTCTAAACATTGAATTTTCAGAAGAAAGTCACAAGGTTAAACCTGACCTGTAATTTAGGAAATAGTCTCTTTCCATAGAAGAGACACTGAAAGTTGCTTTGCAAATGTCAAGTGTACAATCTTTGGCCAGTAAGGCATCAACTACTTTGGAATTGTAAGTATTCAATTCACAACACATTTTCTTAGAGATTCATCTTATGAAGACAAGGGTATTTTTTAATTTTTAATTTAATACCTACGAAGATTATTACCATACTCACAATTCTTGGCAATTTCTTGAGTATTCAATTGATCTTTTAAACCTCTGGCTTTTCTCCAAATCCCACATTCCGTATCTTTCTCCTTTATCCCTTTAACTATATTTTATCCATTCTTTCCCACTCACACACTCCCATTGCTCATATTATTAATGCTAAAGAAATCCCTGTGTAACCTTGATTTTAGTGATATCACTAGAGAACCACCAAACCTTCTTGCTCGGGCCTTCCAGTATTCCAATGCCATGAATTATTCAACCTCAGCCAATGATCACTTTCTCTTAGCCTTTTTAATATCCTTATTCCATTTCTGACTAGGAATTAGTGCATGATTTTAAAGATGTCTCTTAATGCAGTGAATAATAAACAAAATGATATGAGGCTTCAGATCACAATCATGGCTTCTTTAGGATGTTCATGATTTCAGTCACTTAAATTATATGACTTTGTCTGGATGGAAAATTTCCGCCTCTTCTCCCACTTTCATTCACTTGTCTTAGGCACCTCCTGAAAACTAGATTACCCCACAGCTCCAGTAAGCAGTAGGGACTACTCCTATATACTTCCTGATGAGAATTCAGAATGATCTTCTCATCCTCAGACTTGTAAATATTAGCAAAGAAGCTAGGCTCTGATTTTTCTCATCTTCATTTTTAGGGTAGTGTTTAGACTGCAAATATTAGATTTCTTTTTGTATTTGATTTTAGTGTGATGATTACTTTTCAATTTTAGTGATTTTGGCCTCATTGTTATTTTTTTACTCGAATAACTTTAATTATAAGTATGTATTACTTTAAAACAGGAACTAGCTACCCAACAAATACATGTATATCCTCATACATAGTAATTATGAATTGTAGGCCTTTACACTTTTATGAAATTAGTCTAAAGTAGTCTACTCTAATAGATTGGGTGAATCCTTCCATAGACTTGCTGGCTCAGAGAATATAAATTTGTTTTCTCATAATTCTTGAGGCTGAAATTCCAATATTAAGGTGCTACATGGTGCAGATTTTGTGAAGGCTCATTCCTGGACTGCCAATAGTTTCATCTCACTGCTACCCACATAAAGGAGAGATATATGGCTTTTTCCTTTTCTTATAAAGCTACAAATCACATCATGACAATGGCCTGATCTATATTACCTAATCCACCCCTAATTACCTCACCGAGGTCTCACTGATTAGCACAATCACATTAGGGTTTAAGGTTTCAACACATAAATTTGAGGTTACACAAACTTTCAGTTCTTATCAGGGATTATTTAAATGGGATATAAAGAGTAAAATTATTTTCCAAATTACAAAACCTTTATTTTTTTTAAAGTAAGTCACGGAAAAATAGTACTGCCCTAGACACCAAAATTTTCTTGATGGCAAACATTTCTTGAAGTTAGAATACCCTTGATTTTTCTTCCTTTCTGAAACATTAAACAGTGTATTTGCAGTTCCCATTTTATAAGGTATCAATTAAAATATGAAATTCATGTCATATTTTCACATGACCAGATACAATATGAGGCCATGAATTCACTTTGCAGATTGTTTTAATTGTGTTGACTTATATACATATGTGTGTGTGTGTATGTGTATGCATATATATATTCCTTATGAAGTTTATTGGTATATTTAAAGCAAACAATACAGTTACATTTATCATTGGAATCTTGTATCTTCACATGATGTCTTGGTTCTTGTTATTTCCCCATATCCCTGCCTTCCCTTCACCCTTCCCTATTTACAAAGACTTTTTTTTTCATTTTTCCCTTTTTTATATTATTTCTTTTCCCTTATTTCCTTTCCTCTCCCCTTCCCACTTCCCCTTTACCCATTTTCTTCCTATTTCACACTCTCAGTTGACTTTACATTTTGTAATTAACTTCATTGGTACATTTTGGGTGTGTATTATGATCACGTGCATTTTTGGGAATTTGTACATGTACATAATGTATCTTAGTTCTTGTTTTTCCCCATTCTCCTTCCTTCCCTTCCACTCCTCTACCCGTCCCTGTTTACAAAAGCTTTGTTTTTATTTTTTTCTTCTTTTCTCACTTTTTTTTTCTTTACCTTCTTTCTTTTCCCCACTTCCCCTACTTACACTTGTTTTTGGTATATTTTTGTCATTTGCACAACCACTGCCATTGTGTGTGTTGAAAAGTGTACTCTTAGGTTACTATTTCTCTATTTTAGTACAAACAAGTATAGGTCAGCACTCTAGAAGCAATCCTTACATTTAGGCAAATTAAAAAAAAATCTTAAATGCATTTCATTATGTCACTTTTGAGCTTCTTTAACATTAGAACATTTGTTAGCTATAGCTTACATTGATAATAATAAAACATTGGACATTTTTAAAAGCATATGAATACATATATTTTTTATTTATTTTATATTTTATCTTTTTAATGGTTATGTTGATAATAATAAAACATTGGACATTTTTAAAAGCATATGAATACATATATTTTTTATTTATTTTATATTTTATCTTTTTAAAATGGTTATGATGTTGGACAGACACTATGACTTCAAGTCTTGGGTTCTTACCTACTCTCTGATGAAGAAAATTGTTTATTACCCTTCTACATCTAAACTGATACTTAATGATTATAGATTTATTTTAAAACATTTGTTATTAATGATATTTTACAACCAGAGTGGCATTTTTAAATTGGCATGAAAATTAGTGACATTGAGAATAGTTCAAGGATTAAGAGAAAAAAAAATAAGAGATTTTGTTGAGTATTTAAGGAAGGAATTAAGGACAATACAGTATTAAAATAACTCCATGAATTTGCACTATTGTAATATTCTTGGATTTTAAACTGCTATTAATGACAATATTCAAAAAAAAAAGAAATTCAATTTTATAGGCATGATAAATTAAGTACTGGAAATATGTGCTATTTTCCAGAGCAACAATCAGTATGGTAAAATCAGAATGATTCTGCAGTGAGGATTGATAAATGGTATTAAGCGGTTAAAGAACAAGTCAACAGAGACATTGAACTTTAGCTTTTTTCTGGCTTTTGGCTTTTGGAGATAAAAGTTTCTTCGAATGTGTCCAAGAAGTTCTTATTTATATTCAGGTTTTGCCTTACATCGATGATTTATTACCTTCAGCCCTCTCCTGCCTTTTACAAAAGTGTGATTTAATAGGCATCAGGTGGCACAATTCTTCAAAATACTTTTCCTCTCATACCTTTCAAAATCCTTAGATATTTAAACTTTGAGCACATTCCTTTCCACTAATATCACACCCCAGTTCATCACCTGTGAAACTTTTCACAATTTCAACACAAACGTGTAATAAAAGTTGTCCGTGTTCCATGTGCATTAGTGGTGACATTCTGATTGCCAAGTACCCAGTGGATAATCCAATTTCTTCTTAAAACTTTATTCTGAGACAAATCCTGAAAAGTAAGTGGTAAAATTCTAAGATTTACCTGCAGGAGTTTTATTGACAGGTGCTTATAAAAGAAAGGGGAAATTGAGCTTTAATACAGTTGCTATAGTAGCCTCTGATAATGTAACAGATCATGGTGGAGCTGTAACGGCTTTTCATAATTTTTCCATGTCAGGTAAGGGATATAGATCTCTGTGGTCTTTCGTCGGTTTCAGGAATTCTACCCAAATGAGGGATCCACATTTGGTAAGGCAGCTTCCACTGAGCACAACTTCTGGAGGGAGATTTACCCAGAATTAAGAGAGTCTAATAATCTTCAAAAATTACTGCCTCATATCTGAAGCATTCATCACAGCATCTAACCCAGTGCTATGGTCAACTAAAACTTGAATTAAGAGAAAATTCTAAAATTAATAGAAATGAATTTCATAAATATCTATCTGGGAGAACAAAAGATAGTCATTTATTCATATATTCTGATATCCATCATTCAAGGAAAGTCATCTTTTCCCCCTGAAACTATGAATTATTCATATTACTCTTTAGCTTCCCTTGATTATGGCATAGTATTATTAAAGATAGGCCAGGTAAAAGTGTGTAGTGTTATAAAATAAGAACATTACAGTGCAAACCAAAGCTGAGATACTGCTAAATTGAGCAGATATAAAGCTTTCCAAACATGTGAAATATCGCTCATTGTAATATTAGCTAAGGTAAGATGTAGGGCTTAGATGAGTCAAGGTAACTGATGTAAGATTTAAACTAAAGAACAAATAACAATTTTGTCTTTTGACCATTACACTCTGCAGATAATATCAATAATAGTAAGCGTATGAATATTTTGCATTCAATGGTGAAAATAAAACAAAAATGATACCACCTTTGAGGTATCCAGCCTACAAAATAGACATCAATGATCTTCACCCTGTTAGTCCTGCCCCTGTGTTGCATCTTTTTACACAGAAGTATGATCTGTAAAATTATTAGGAGATTATATGTGGCTTCTAAGTCTAGGTCATGCAAAGCATTACACCTTGGATTATTTGATTTGGGCAGAAGCTAGCTTCCAAGCAAACACTCAGAAAACCATAGGAAGACATTCACATAATAATAAGAAGCCTCCTGCCAATAAACATGTGACTGTGCCAACCTAGAAGAAGATTTTTCCTCCTTAGTCAAATCTCCACATGAATTCAGTAAGCCTCATTAAAGCTACTTAGCCATAATCATCCACGTAGGCTACTCTGAAGTATTTGAACCACTCAAACTGTTTAAGATTAAAAATGGTTAATTGTTGTTTTGAGTCATAATGTTTTGAGGTAATTGGTTACACAGCAATAGCTAAAGCAATCATCAAATTATCAATATCCTGTCATTTGATCAAAATGTAACAATGTCTGTTAAACATACTATAGTAAAATATGAGGCTTTTAAAACCAGGTTCATGGGATCTCAATTGCCTATGTTGGGTTGACTGGGGTCAATGCCGCTGCTTTCTCATTTGCCTAGAATTACAGCCAACATGGTGCAGACCTTATAACCATATTCTGGCTTATTTTGCTATATCTGGCACACCCAGTGGAGAATGAGAAGCATGCACATGCAAAGAGCAAAAAAATAAAAAGAAAATACAGAGAATGTCAAGAAGCTTTAGCCCACCGTGCTGTTATTGCAACCTGCAACTGAACTCCAGAAAGGAAAAACAAAATAAAAACAGAAACAGTGTTTCCAATGCTCCAGGGGTGTGCCTTTGATATTGCCAAGATTCAGTACACATTAAATCAATGTTTATCAAGTGCCAATGATTTTTAGACAGAAAAAGTGAGAGAAGAACAATTAATCATTCCATATTATAATAAAGTCTCATGAAAAAGCTAAATGTTATTTAGTCAAAGGGATTCTACTTTTTAAGGAATTGTGAGCCATGGAAATGAATATTTGGAAACTTGTAGAATCTGAAAGGCTTCAAATGTTTTACGCATTAACAAGACCTCATTATTGCTACCTTGAAAGTAGCTCACAAAATACAATGGCAATAGAATTATAGCATCAGAATTACTTTGATAGGAAGGACACCACCAAAGTGAAATATGTAATCAACTAGATGTGACCAAAAATTACACAATGACAGATATACACTTCTTTCATTTACATATTATTAAGTCTTTAAATCAGTATGTGATGTACACTTCAGACTCATCAAATATCAATTGAGAAGAATGAATGAATGAATGAATGAATGAATAAATTTTTGTAGATTTATGGAGGCTAACCATGGGAAGGCTTAATCACACAAAACAGTTTTAGGATCAAAATGTGATTTTCATTCAGTTAAGACACAATATTATATCAACCTTTCATAGAGGCAAAATAAGCATGCATGTAAATATCTTAACTAATTTTTCATGTAGAGTGATATTAACTTATCTGAACTACATCTTAATTAATTTTTCAACTAGGGTGATACTAACTCAACTGAACTACATATAAATGACTCAAGTTTTCCCTTAGAAATTTTATACTAACATAATGAAGGGAATATTTTAATTACACATAATTCATGTTCATATACTATTAAAATATTTCTAAATATTTTAATTTTTAAGCAAATGCTGATATTGGTAATGGCCATTTAAATGATTTACTATGAGCATTTATTGAGATAATATTCATATATTTGTCTTAGAAAACTATGTATTCATTTCTGGTTTTTCTTAATCTTTGGCTGGGCTTTGGATTGAATCCAGCCCTTGCACATGCTAAGGAGATACTTCAACACTGACCTACATATTAAGAGCTTCCTACTTTATTCATGCACTATTATTAATTATTATTATCAGTGTATTTTAATAATACAGAACTGTGTTGTTCATTTTCAGGAATTAGTGTATGTATATAACATATCTTAATCATATTCAATACTTCTTTTTCCCTCCTCTTCCTCTGACCTATTTCACCATTTTCCAAGATATAGTATGTAGTTTCACATCATGTCTCCTTTTTTGTTGTTCATTTACTTATTATTTTAGCTTTTTTTCTTAAAAGATAAAATGTGCAGTATCTAACTTTCTATTTGTGGATTATTACACTTAACATGATAGTCTTTAATTGGTTTCCTAAATATTCCCATAAATTATTCCTACCAATGATTTCACTCTTTATGGCTGAATAGTATTCCACTTTGAAGATATAAAATAATTTTTTCACATATTCATCTATTGATAACCATCTAGGATGTTTGTACAGTTTAGCTCTTGTGAACTTAACAATATAAACACAATATATTGGTTTATAGAATGATCTACAGAAACAGAATTGATACAAATATATGAGTACGTAATTAAGGTGTTTATTAGGTAGATTAACAGATTCAAAAGCAGGAGCATCTACAATGACCATCTGCAAGCTGGAACACAACAAGATCCAATAGCTGTTCAGGCCCCAAAGCTGGAAGCTATAGAACAAGAAAAATCAAAATAGCATCGATCCAAGAATGAGAGCCTGGAAGTTTCCTGGATATTTGCTGGTGTGAGTTTGCACTGGAAGACAGAGATAACAAATACACCAACTCCAGAAGAATGGAGCTTCCAAAAATTGTAAGCTCACTTCCTTTTTCTTGCCCTTTTATTTCATCCATGCTACCATGCTACAAGCTTATTGGATGGTGTCACTCACAAATGGGTTGACTCTCCCTATGTCAGTTTTCTGTCCTCCATGCCAAATCACCTGATTTCTGGAAACACCTCACAGACACACCTGGAAGTGTGATTTACTAATCATCTAGGCCCGTGAAGGTGAACTTTTTAGTGCTTTCAGTGATAACAAACTGCTGACTGTGACACAGTTGCCATAGGTTTACCACCACTGTGTGCCAAGGCATTTCTTAAGCAAGGGTACATCATGCCTCATGATCACAGTCTAAACCTGTCTTCTTGAAAACCAGGCCTGACTGCTTAAACCATATTTAATCTCCAAATAGAATAGCAAACATAATTCTGGCTAACATGACATAGCTATCCTATACACAAAGGGAAACACAGTAATTACCACTTTAGTAAAGAAAGCAATGGTTTTCTTTTGTGTTCTGTACTCATCTCTTCACATTCCATAACTTAACTATTGGAGAGTTAACAAAAACAAAGTATCAATATGAAGTCTATCAATATTATGTCACATAGTATAAGAAACCAAAGACATCTGAGATGTACATAGTCATAAAAAATAGTCGTAGCAATTGCAATCTTTATTTCTGTAACTGGCATGTAGTCATAGCTGGTATTTACTACCACCTTTATTTACTACCTATTCTGAATTTCATTGCCCTTGTTTAATCACCTCAGAGGATCTTTCTTCTCTATCAAATGAACTAACTCGTGCCCTTGTTTTGAAGTATCCAGTTCACTGGAGTAAGTTTGCCTCTTGGTACAGGGCATTACCACACAGGAATTATGAATTGTAGGCCAGCAGATGTTACCGTATGAGAACAGAAAACAAAGCATTTATAGCAAGTGATATTCTCATTTCTACCTCTTCATTCCTGGACCTGTCAAACCTGGCTATGGGAGCCATCTATGGATTGCTGATTCAGAGCTTAGAAAGCCTTCTGGAGAACTTTGCACCAGCCCTGGAATATACTGCTACCCTTCTGGCACTATAACTGCATCCTCATCATCCCCTCAATTCAGCTGCCTCTTAATATTAGGACACATAGGGAGACCAGTAAATTCTATCATTATGAGCCCATTGTTGGTCTTTGGCTGGAATTTCATTTCACTGGAGTCAATTAGTTCTTCTTTAAATGTATGGCGAAATCTAACAGTAAATCTGCTGGGTCCTGGGTGCTTTTTTAAAATTGATATATATGTTACTATTGCATCAATTTAATTTGTAATTATAGGTCTCTGGGATTTTCTCATCTCTTTTGTACAATTTCAATATGTAATATGTGTCTGCAAATTTACTTGATTTTTTTCTAAATACTCCTAGTTATTCAATTAAAGGTTTTCAAAATGACTTCTAATAATCCTCTGGGTTTCAGAGGTGTCATAATTGTGCCTTCTCCTTCTCTGACTTAATTAATGTGGGTCTATTCTCTATTGTTTTAAGTTTGACTAAAAATATATTAATCTTGTTTTTATCTTTCCAAAGATCCAACTATTTGATTCACTGATTTTTTTGTATTGTTTTTCAATTACATTAATTTTTGCTCTGATTTTTGCTATTTATTTTGTCTTACTGGTTCTCAGTTTGCTTTATTATTATTTTTCTAGGATCCTGAGTGTGTCACTAGGTTATTTGATTTTGCTTTGTTGATTTTCCTAAAGTAGAGTGTCATAGCTGTAAATTTGTTAGAATTGTTTTGTGTCCCCCCGCAATTCTGAAATGTTTTTATTGTCCTTTGATTGACTTTTTTTTTACTTTTATCTTATTTCTTCTGTGACCCATTAATCATTTAAGAAAGTATTATAAAATCTCTCTGTATATGTGTAGTTTGAAGGGTTTCATTTTCTATTGATTTTTAATTTCATTTTATTATAATATGATGATACATGATATTATTTCAGTTGCTACATATTTATTAAGACTTGATTTATAGCCTAAAATAAGGCCTAATTTAAAAATAACACTGTGGGTTTTAAAAAGTATGTGCATATTCTACTGTTATTGCACAAAGTACTTTGTAGATACCTATTATATCAATTTGATCTAGTGTGTGGTTTAACTTCAATGTTTCATTGGTGATTTATTTTTTTGGTCTCATTGACCTATTTTTGATAACAGGGTTTTGAATTTACTCACTGTGTTAGCTATTTTTCTCTCATTGCTAAGACAAAATACTGACACCTAAAGTTAAGGAAAAAGAGTTTATTTAGATCACAGATTGTAGAGGTTTCAGTCCATAGTTGGCTGGATCCATGGCAGAGTGGCATATGGCAGAGGGACATCTCAGAAGAGAAACAATTCATGGCACACACAGGGTAGCAAAAGTAACTAAGGACCTTAATAGCATCTTTCTGCCCCTTTTACCTTATCCAGACTGTCAGCATTAGG
Organism: Fukomys damarensis; assembly: GCF_012274545.1. Lineage (NCBI taxonomy): Eukaryota > Metazoa > Chordata > Mammalia > Rodentia > Bathyergidae > Fukomys > Fukomys damarensis. The sequence goes on along the minus strand of NW_022900950.1, from coordinate 58,438,126 downwards.
GCAGCGCCAAAACAATCAGTGTGCACACCCTCAATTGCAGCATCACACACTCTAGATTCAGCCACCTCTGAAAAAGCCCTTTGACTCCATGAGGCTTTGAGGGGACATCTAAAGTCAAGCTGCAACTTTGTGTCCCTCGTCCCCCAAAGACTCATTTACATCCCTTTATGCAAAAGGCATTCAGTCGATATCTAGGAGTTGCAAAAGTCCTAACATTTTCAGCATTGCTAAAGAGTCCAAGTCCAAAGTCTCCTCTGAGATTTAAGGCAAATTCTTAGCTACAAGCCCCTGTACAAATGAAAAGAAAGATAAACACTTCCAACATTTGATGACACAAAAATCATTTCCATTCCAAAAGTTGTAAAAAGAGGGATACAAAGGAATGGAACCAAAGGAAGTCCAAAATTCAGCAGGACAAACATTTGTGGGGGACTACAGCTGATGGATTCAAAGCCTGCGGGCACCTTAGGATCCTGTAAGAACACGACCTCACCATCTAGCATACGTGTACAACATGACACAATTATACAAGCATGATTTAGCATAGACTACTGCACCTGCATCACAAAGGTATGCAATGATGTAAAGCTGCGTAATGGCCCATATAAGGGCAGAGGAAAAAAGGCACACTGCTTTCACGGCCTTGTTGCTATTGTTGGCTCTTTGCACTTTTTTACTGAGGGGGCCTCATTGTAGAAATCACCCCTTCAGCCACACAGCCCCTGAGAAGTGGGTAGTCGGCAGGATACAGTGTTTTCATAGCGCCTATGGAAAGAGCACCTAAAAGCAAGGGAGAGCCCTTGGGAGTTGCTGACATGCTTCCCCTGTTGTAGAATACCAGAACTGGGAAACAGATGGCACCCAGAAGCTCAGAGGTAGTAAACAGGTTTATTTACACTGGTGGACCTGACCAGGATCTTTCCCCCAAAAAGTCAGGCCCAGAGTATCGGCAGGCCAACAGTTTTTATAGGATTGCAAGCAGGAGGTATAGAAGCAGAGGCAGAGTATTTGCTAGCTTTCGCTTGGTTACTTGTCATTTTTTTTTGCATGTATGAGGCTTAATTACTTTGGAGTTTCACTGGGAATATAGTGAGCAGAGTTTACACAAAGCAAAGTAGCAGAGGTGGGAGGGCAGTGGAAAGAGTTTTAGTAGGACTTTCTGAGTTCGTTATGCTCCTTTAATGAAAAATTAGAAGTAGTCATGGCTACTCAGATAGATACCTTCTTCAAAGAGCATAGTTACCTAGCTAACCCTTAGTTGCCTATTAACATAGTTAACTCACAGTTGTCCAATTTATTATGTATGTATGTATGTATGTATTTTAGAAATATCTGTCTGCCTAGAAATTCCCTTTCACCCCTGGCCTCATTTTTGTTACCTCAGTCAAATTTTTGTCAGCACCGAAGACCCTGAGGACCATCTGCATGACAGTTGAAGACATATTAAGGACTGCACAAATCCCTCCGTCCCCTAAATTGAGTTTGTGGGGCAGATGACTTAGCTATTTTTCATCGTTTTGTACTTCATGAGGCAAAGGACAGAAAACCTCTTCTAGCAGGTGGACCAACTGCAATTAACAGAGAACTGGAGCTAAAGCTGGCTGCTGCAGAATCTGTGTTAGGGGCACAGGGAGTACCACCTCCTCCTAAAGAATAACTTTCCATTACTGGGAGAGCCCCCTGGTACTTTATGCCTGATATTCAACAAAAAGGCCAGTGATCTAGTACCGACTTGGGTGATCCAGGAGTGACAGAGAGGGTACTGATTCGCTAGCAGCACACTGGATCACCTGTTGAAATTGCAACTGGGTTGTCTACGGTATCTCCATAGAACAAGGTCCTGTGGTAATGAAAGAAGCCTTAACTGAGGCAAGATGATTCCAGTCATAATCCTAGCACAGGTTGAGCATGTAGCCTACAGCCTCCCGGAAGCATAAGATCTCCCTATAGTGGAGTCACATTAACAGCACTGTCTCATGACTCCCCATGTTTGCCTGTGTGCACCACAATCACATTGTTGGATGTATATTGGACTTGTTTGTGTTGTTACAGAAAATGAACAGACTACGTGGATACTAGTGGAGGGACAAGAATTGATTTTCCTCAACAGTCAGAGCTTTCTTCCTGATGACACTAAAAGAAAACTATGCAGGAGGCAGAAAACTCCTCTATTATGGAAGCCTGCCTGGCTAAGGACTTTGGGTGGGCCTGTTGGGGGAATGTCTTTCTTGTTTTTTGTATCAGGGATCAAACTCAGATCTTTGTGCTTGAGAGGCAGGTGGTGGAACCACTGAGCTAAATCTCCACGCCTCCACTGGGGTTCTCTTTGAAAGCCAATCATAGCTATGACCCTCTTCAGCAGGAAGAAGTCAGAAAAATCTTCACCCATTGCCCCCTATGGCAGTTGGGAGCGCTTGTTTGGAGGGGAGACAACTAAATTGGTATAAACAATTAGACCAGAAGAGGATTAAGATCTAATTGACCTCCAGGGTGAAAAACAGCAACAACAATGACAACAGCAAAAGGCTGCCTTCAGGGCTGATTGCATGTTACATATTAGGGGACAGTTAAGATACTTGAGATTAAATTGTTTATCAGAGAATGTACTAATGGATATTGAAAAAACAGGTAGAATTTAGGTTACTTTGATTGCTTGTACACAGTGGTAGGAATTTTGCGGATCCACCTGGCCCGGGGTTGACATAAATTTATCTGTGATAACAGTCATGGTAGTGATACTCCGTTGTTCTCTTTATTGTTCTTGTGGTTGTTGTGTGGAAGGGTAAGCTCTATGGCCCACTCATAAGAAGTAATATTTCCCTGGCCTTTGAGGGAGTGGGATGTGGGGAACTACTGCAGATTGATTCAAAGACTGAGGCCACATGAGGACCATGTAATGACACAATCCCAAACATCCAGCACATGCCCACAATAGGACACAGTTATGTAAGCATGACTTAGCATAGACTACAAAGCATGCATTTTGTAGTCATGGAAGGATATAATAATTTTAAGCTGTGTAGGGCTTATTCAAGGGAAGAACACAGGCATGCTGTTCTCTTGTTGCTAATGTTGGCTCCGCATGCTTTCTTTATCCTGGGGACTCACCCACAAATATACCCCTTCAGTGACCCCCAGATCTTGACACATTTAGTCTCACAGTTCCGTTTCCAGCATTCCCAGCAATCTGGTACAATTTGTTCACTCCAAAGGTCTTAGATGAGTCGCCCCTATGGTACTTCCAGGGGTGGTAACTTCCAGGGCTTCTCTCTGGGGAAGGCTCTGATTCCTCCTTGCAGTTTTCTTCAGATGACACACATCCCTGGCTTCTCCAGACTTCTGGGGTCTCCAATGCACCTTCGATGTCAAACTCCCACCTTCAAACTCTGCCTTCTCAGGGTCACACTGCCTGGCCTCCCTGGCCTTCTTCTAGATCCTGGAATTTACCAACAGGATTTCTATTAAACTTCTGTTCTTCTGAGCTTTGAGCAGAATATCTCATACAATACAGTGTATGTATTTTTTTCAGGCCACAGCCCACAACCTTTCCTAATTCTTCCCCTTCCCATAGGCCAGATCCAAAGACTGTTGGAGCCACATGGTCAGGCATCATCACAGCAACAGCCTTGTTCTCTATACCAAATTCTGTGTTAGGTACATTTCTCTCATTGCTGAGGCAAAATACCCGACAGCCAAAGTTAAAGGGGAAAGAGTTTACTTGGTGCACAGTTTATGAAGATACATAATCAATTGGCGGGCTCCATGGCAGAGTGGTGCATGGCACAGAAGTGTTGCAAAGGAGAAACAGTTTATGGCATCTGTATAGTAGCAAAAGTTAGAAGGGACTTCAACAGTGTCTTTTTGCCCTTTACATCTTATCCAAACTACTAGGACTAGGACAGTGCCAAAACAATCAGTGGACTGACTTGGTAATCACACTCTCTTAGTTCCAGCATCACAAACTCTGGATTCAGCCTCAAATGAAAAAGCCCTATCATGAGTCATTGCAGGGATGTGTAGACAGAAACCATAGCACCGGCTATGATTCTTGTGGTGTCTGACATTTTTTATTGATTTGTGTTTTTTAACATTCGGTGTATACATATTTGCATGTGTTTTCTTTTTTGGTTAAAATTTTCCTTTTACCAGTGTGCTATGGTCTTCTTTCTCCCTCTGATCAGTTTTGACTTGAAGTCAGTTTTGTAGAATATAAGTACAGCTACTTATACATTCTTTTAGGTTCCAGCAGTTTAGACTAATATTTTATATTCTTTCACTCTCAGTTTGTCTGTCTTTGCAAATTAGGCATATGTCTTAGAAGGCAACAAATAAATGGGTCATGAGTTTTAAATCAATTGCCACACTATGCCTTTTAATTGGAAAGTTAAGACCATTCACTGTGAGTGTTATTATGGAGATTTATGTACTAATTTCAGTCATTTTCTTGTTTAGTTAGTGTTCAATTCATTTCTGTTGTTTGCCTAATTACTCTGCCAGTGACATTTATTCTTTACCTTGACACCATAGTCTTTTTCTGTCCTCATCATTCCTAATTGGAATTCTATACAGTGCTTTTGGCAATGCTGGCTTTGTGGTCATGCATTTCTTCAGTTCAGCTTTATCATAGAAGGCTGTTATTTCTCCATTGATTTTGAAATATAGCACTGCAGAGTAAAATCATGCGGATTGCCAATTATTTTCTGTAGGGGCATGAAAAAAACCTCAGGCCAAGCCCTCATGACCTTTCATATTTTGTTGAGAAATCTGTTAGTATTCTAATAGTTTTTCCCTTATAAGTTATTTGGGGCTTCTTTCTAAAAGGTTTTAATAAGTTCCTGGCATTTTGACAGTAATGTTCCATGTTGCTATTTTTCTGTCATATCTATTTTGAATTCTATTTACATATTGGTTACATTTCCCATTCCCCATGTTGGGAAAATTGTCTGCAGGATTTTTAGTAGATAGATTTTTTTTTTATAGCATTAGCATGTATTTTGACACCTTCTTTATGCCAGATGAACTTTATCTTTAGAGTTGTCTAGGAGCACTTGGATGATATTTTTATTTTTTCTTATTATTTTGTCATTATTATGTATTAAATTTTATAGTACATGCACTTGTCTTCAAGTTTCAATATCTTGTATTCTGATTCATCTTCCTTACTACATAGATTTTCAGCTGAGTTATTTATTTAACTTCTTCAGGCTTTCCTTACCAAGATATCTGTTTCTTTTGTATAACAACTCCCCTTCCAAAAGTTATCTTTTGCGGCTTTTCTTTATTAATTTAGAAGTTTATTTGTATATTCTTTGAGTTCATTCATCATGTTAGTAATTGATTCATACAGCTGCTGTCTCTTCTGTGATCTCATTAATCACTTTAACTACTAGTCATTTTTCAAATTTATCTGTAACTTCATCTGTTTCAGTATTGGAGGAATCAGTTTTTAGGGAGTTAAAAATTTTTGGAAACATTTTGCCATTTTCTAGTTTTAGATGTGTTTCTGTGTTGAGGTCTGGAGATCAAATGGAAAGGCTGTGATTTCCTCTGCCTTTTGTGTAGTGGCTTTCTCTTTGTGATTTGCTCAAGTTATGGATGTCTTCATGTGAAGACTTTCTGCTTTCTGTGTGCTACATTCTACCCCTAAAACTATTTTGAGTGAAGAGTCTAACAGTACTTCAAAAACTGAGAAAAAAACAATATAATATCAAGTAATTAATAATATTTTAGGAGATTTCTCTTAGTTTGCTGTCCTGAGAAAAGACATAGAAAGTAATAAAACAAATAGAAAAAAGTAAACCTTAATAATATTCAGGTTAACCTAATATATATGAAATAATAGAAAGAACATGGAAAAAGAAAAAAAAAAGTGAAGTGCTCACATTGACAGCACATGTACTAAAAAACAAGAAAAGTTGAAGATTCCAAAGACAGAAGAAAGTACGTGGTGTGAAGAAAAGAAATCAGAGCTCACAAAAAACATAAGTGGGAGGTATAAAAAGAGATAAGGAGATTGTCCAATTGTTGAACTAACACTTAAATTTTGATATCTCTATGGAGCAATCTTTGAGATTTTAACATATAATGTTTTCAAAGAATAACCAAAAGCCGGGCGTGTTGACAAACTCCTGTAATCCCAGAACTTTGGAAGCTGAGGTAGGAGGATCACTGTGAGTTCAAGACCAGACTGGGCTACATAGTGAGTTCCAGGTCAGTCTCAACTACATAGTGAGACCCTGTCTCAAAAAAAAATAAAACAAAAATAAAAACAAAAACAAAACAAAAAAGAATAAGCAAAAACCGAATTCATAGCTATCTCCATAATACATATAAAAAAAAAAGACTGATCCAAATAAAACAGACTGATAAAATGATAAGCAAATAGAAAAGAGAAAAGAAAAAGAAAGGAAATAAAGGAAGAGAGCAACATTTCTGTTGTGTTGTTTGGGGTAAATATTCCACTGTAGCTTAACCATGTTGCTGTCTTGAGACACCATGCTGAAGATCCCCTAGATATCTCATGACTATTGCTGATGGGGTCCTTTCCTGCCTTCCTCTAGCATGTCTCAACCTCAGGCTCCCTTCCTGTGCTCCTGCTCTAACTAGCTCCACCACATCTTTCTCTCTCAGACTCCAAACCCTGAATGCCCTGACTCTATGACCCATAATTGCAGTGGCAGCCAGGGTAAGGAAGGACAGAAACTCCAGATTACACTGAGCATTATACACATATTTAAAATATTAACTATTTAAAAACTTTTGTAAGAGGGAATTAAATTAACAAATGCAAATGTTTTACACTTAGAGCTATTACAATAAAATACATTATTAAATTGATATCAAATTTTATTTTTTAGTATTTTATACATGCATGCCTTCTAAATATTAAGAAAATAAATACGTATTATCAAAAGTTCACATATATTTCCACATATAATTATATGCTCTTTTATGCAAATTAGATGCTACTAGAAATAATCCCATTTTATGGAAAGAAAAGCAAAGGTAAAATCATTTTGTCAAAATTTTAACATTACTGAAAACTTAATATGCAAAACTCAGGTCATATGCCTTTAGTAATATTTTCTCCACTCCCAGCTATAGAAACTTAAAAATTATACCAGAATTTTGCAAAAGAAATAAGAATTTTGGGTATGCTAGTATTTTATATTTTCATGACTTACAATTGTCATTAGTCATGCATGGGTTGAGAATTTATGTATTGCAATCAAGTATTTCACCTTTAAAAGAAACAGAATTTTCAAGCAAAAGCTAAAATATATTTATTAACTTGCGATTATTTTTCATCATTTTTGCATTGAAAAACATGAAGTTAATTAAGAATAATATTTTTTCTAAAGTTCATATGATATAGTTAATGTTAAAATGTGATAAACTGATGTTTTGTATGCATAATAGTGCTGTAATACAGGTATTCTTAAAGGAGAGTGACAATCCAGAAAAGGATCTGTCATTCTAGCTGGTTGTTTAACACAAATTCTATCAAGAGAGATTGTTAAGATGAGGACTGAAGTTAGTGACAAAAGCTAAAAATAGTTACACAAGGGAGTGATAACTTGGACTAAGACTAATAAGAATGGAAGACTCCTGGAGAGTACACTTGGACATGATGATACGATTAAAGTCAAAGTGTCAGTTAATGACTGGGTACATAGAATAGTGCAAAGTCCTTGAAATCATAATGAGTTTTTTGATCTGTAATTTCAACTTTACTTAGGTGGTAGGTAGAAAATGAATGATTACTGAAACTCTTCCATACCAATGTCTAACCATCCTGATTATAAGACTTTTCCACTGAAGAATGACTAAAGTATGTAAAATAATTTAATCCCTTATTACAGAATAGTACATAGCAAGTATGAACAATTGTTCATACAATAGTATGAACCAGATAATTTCATTCTGCCTAGTCATATATGAAGCAACAATGATCTGCCTAACATGTATATTGTTAAAGTGATCATTGCTACTCTGGATGCTTGCAATAAATCTACTTGGTTGACATGGCTGTGCTGTACAAATGCAAAGGTGTTATGTGAGTAGATGTCAGTCTTTTTCACAGATTCCATCAAAAATCACAAATACCTCCTAAAACAAAACAGGATTTTAGCAAGACATTGGTGAATAATGAATGAATAAGGATAAAAAGATAAAAGCTATGTAGTTAGCAATCTTTAAGAAATTGCTTTATTTAATACAAGGTTTTTATTGACTTTTTATACAATTATAAGTCTGTGTCATCTTTTAAAATTTTATTTATTTATTTATTTTTTGATGAAATATTAAAAGATGACACTGAGCTGAATGAATACCTGGCCCTGTGTCAGCTTTTAAATGCAAGTTAAATTTCAAAAGATGGCTTGTCAAGCACTACAAGTTTCTGACACACTGAGAGAAGTTAATATTTCATCATTGGCATTCAGAAAATATCAAAAATGTGCTTAATTTTCGACAATATGTGCAGTTCTAAGTAATAGAAAGATAGAAGTCATTTCTTTTACCTTAAAGTGGAAATTTAGGATGGTAAAATTTCCTAATAAAATTCCTAGTTGTGAAGAAATGCTATATTTTTCCCTGAAAATATCAAATGATTCCTATAGAGTTGATAGTTTATTTAATCAGAATAGAATAGTCTGTAGTAACTGGTGTACACACAAATGTTCAAAAACTTAGTCATATATGAAGCAACACCACGGTCTGTTTCTCAGGTACTTGAAATCTGCTTTGGACTTGGAAAATATCCAGGGCAACAGCTTTCTCAGCAGTGAGTCAGTGAGCCAGGCTGGTGATGGCTCCACCATTCTGTAACTAAATCAACTATAATGTATGACCTCCCCAACTGTTATAGCAGGGGAAAGAATAGGGGAAAAATCAGGCATCAATAATTAATTGCTTCCCTAAGAAGTATCATAGCTTACTTCACACTTCTAAGTAATATAATAGCTGGTGATATAATGACAGCTAAGTTTAAGTGAGCAGGGAAATAAGTAGTAAAGAAAAAATAAATTCAGGTGTTACTGATGCTTAGCTTTTATGTTTACATTTGAGACATAGATAGATGGCCAGATGAAAATTATCTGAATCCATCTTCATTTCAGGTGGGAAATTCCTTCACTACAAATGTTACATTTGAGAAAGTGAGAAATGTTAGGATGATGTTATATCATTTTCAAGAAATAAATTTTTTTCTAATTATTTTCAAAATTTTCTGTTATGATGAGGTGAAAGAAAGGTCTGGTCTAATTCATAACATCACAAGCTTTATTTCCAATTAGCTGTCTAACTTTGATGATATTATCCATAAATTAAACTCAATTAGTTGTCACAGGCCAGGGTTTATAAAGTATGAGTCTTTGTATGAATCAGTGGTTTGAGATTTTCTTTAAGGTTCTCTGGTATCTTTTTTATTAAATATTAACATATATCACATAGTTAATTATAACAATTACTACAATTCTAGAAATAGCAATTGCTTTAAATGTAGTTATTTTTCAAAATTAATCATAATATTTGACTCTGTTACTATTTGTAGGTGATAACTTCAGAGGTTGATCAGCTTTATATTTCTTATTCTCTGAATATGAGATCATAATTCACTGACTACCCTACCTGACCATACAACATTTAATAAAATGCTTTTGAGGACATAAGCATCTGCCCTTTTATCCAAAATTGATTAAAAATAAAAGGCCATCCCACCTCTTAGTGTCAGTAATCTTATTAGGCTCTTATATATTATTGCAGATGGGTAGGGGAAGGGTAATAAGGGAAAAGAAAAAAATGGGAGATAATGAAAAGATGAAAATAATGTGTTTGTAGATGGGGAGAGGTGGAGGGGGTGAAGGGAGGGCAGGGGTAAGGGGAAAAAATGATAATCAAGACTTGTCATGTAGAGGTACAAGATCCCAACAATGAATGTAACTGTACTGTATCCCTAAAATGTACCAATAAACTCAATTAAAGCTGGAAAAAAAAAAGAAAAAAGAAAAGGGCAATATTATAGAAATGCAATAGTTTTCCAGGATGTATTTAATCACCCTACATTTGCATTTGGTTACAAGTAGGAATTAAGCAACAATAAAAAAAAAATCTTACAGGGCCGGAGATTAGCTCAGTGGTTCTTGCGCCTGTCTCGCAAGCAGGAGGACCGGAGTTCGATCCCCAGTACCAAATAAATAAATAAATATCTTACATAACTTTCCCCCTAGAACAATTAAAAAAAAGTGAAATGAGTTCCTTTAGATCTCTAGAAGATAATCCAGATTTAAATAAGAAAAACACAACAAATGGATTCACTCATGTTGAGAAAAGTAACCGGAGAAACCCGCAAAGCCAGTATGTCCTGAGTATTGTATAAGTCAAATAAGCAGCCAGGAAATTCAATGGTTGAATGCTTCACTGGTTCTCCCACCTAGTGGGCAGGGCAGAGCACATAACTCAAGCTATCGCCTGCTGGCTGATAGTGCTATACCTGCACATGTGTCTTATCCTTTCCCACTGACAAATGATTAACCCCATGTACAAAGCTCATTCCACAGGACTCAAGTGGTTAAACTAATTAAATTGGAGGTGCCCTATATTAACCGGTACATGAATTCCAGCTGCACTTCTCTTTAAGCGAGTCAAAAATTCCCATCTGATTTCAGGGCCAAATGCATACCTGGGGAACTAAGGAGAAAACAAATGTTGCCTGTAACTCAAAGTTTCCTTTGAAGCTATTTATACCAATCATTTCAGAATATTGTTTACTAAATGATGCCAAAACTGTAACATGAAATAAATTACTAACTCAAGCTCTTATGCTTTTTACTGTTATTGTAACTTATCTTTCCAAGCTGGTGAATACTGACTTAATCCCTTTATGGTGAACATTACGGACAAAGGTATTTTCATTTAATACCACATTTCAATTACTCTCTCAAAGCAACTTCTTCAAAGTAGGCCTCTTTAGTCTGCTCCAGGAGAATGACTATCCTAATATACTCACAGAGTCCAGCCATTTCAAAGGGATAGATTTATGCAGGAATTATACAAAAGATCATAGGAATTTTAAGAGTCATTTAAAAATATTGTCTGCCACAATTCCTATCTACTCTTCTAATTAGCGATACCCAAAGAGTTACACAGAAAAGTGTGTATACACAGGGTGTTTCTTTATTTTATTTTTTTAAAAAGCTAAACTTTTGATTAAAGGAATTGATCCCTTTCTTTTTCTTTCTGAAGAAAAGTAAAATAGGAGGGCTGGAGATCCCACAGATATCTTATAACGTAGAAGACACAGATACAAATGAAGATGTAAAGATAAGAAAATGCTGTGTTCCCTACATCCTCAATGAGTCACTTTAACTGTGTTGTGCTGCCCAACTTGGGGCTTATCTTAGAGATAAATGAATACTCTCATTGTTTAAATCACTGGGAGAAGACTTTTATTATTTTAGCAAACATAGTTTTAACTGGAGAAAAAAAAACAATTTATATCTAAAAAGTAATGAAATGTTCCTAAGGGATTATCATTTGCATCATTTCCAATCCATGCTTGTTTGGGGGTCATGATCTGGTGTCTTTTTTTAAATTTTTACAGCAGACAGTCTGTATGATCAGTTGCATACACGCTTGCATCCCCTATCAGAGTCCACAGTATAGTCTTTCTGGACAGTCTTCCTCATCTCCCCCTCTAGAGCTGCATTAGGCAAGGATATTCTATTAGGTATGGTCCTCTTGCATTTGTCTCTGATGCATCATCAATTCATTCCCATTAAAAAAAAAAAATTTTTCTGTATTCTGATGCCATAATTTTTCCAGACTATGATGGAACTAAAAAATGTACATACAGGAACACTGTTAGTACACAATTTGAATAATTTTTCTGCCTAAAATACACCTGCCCTTTCTCATTTGCTAGATCAGATTATTTAGGGGTACACAAAGGAATTGTTCTGCACTAATTAACTGCTCCAATTGACCCCCTGTCTTTCTGAATATGACCAACAAAGAATGGTAATACTTTCCTCACCCTATTCACAAAATTCCTCTATCCTTTTTTGATAACACACCTGCTTAATTGCTTATTTCCACACATTAAACTTCTTTTTGAAGAACCAGATATTTATATGTAATCTTATGTTTAAAACTTTCATTTGTGAAATGTTTTTAGTTGGTTACATTATAAATTTTTTCTTTAAATTTCTGGTCAATATTTTTGAATAAGGGAGACTTTAAAAGATAATTTTCCTACTAGTCTAAGTAATTATGTATTATGTAATTCTCTTGTTACTAATTTAAAGATATAGAGGTGAATCTCTTTGAATGTGAATGCAATGCATCTGAGGGGTACTCATTTAAATGATCTTTAATAAGGACATTCTGAAGTATAACACAAGGCATATTAACCAGACATGTTCTTCCTACATTCTAAAAAACTTCAATGAAAAAATTGTTTTTGAATCAAATATAATTATCAAATTATTATCCAAAATGTATCACCTATGTTCCTATAAATAAATCAAATTTTTATCAATTTATTTCAATGATTAAGTTATCCTACTAGTTTTTCTGGGCTCTCACATTAACATACGAAATGATCTAAATTACTAGTAGAAAAAGTGATTATTTCACTAGAGAAATGAAACATTCTCCAAACTTTTGGAGCAGTAATTTAGTTTCTAAATGATTTTTAAGGTTTAAAAGAATCCAAAACTCATATTGCCAGATCTAAAACTCATTATATTTACTCAAGCTAGTCAGATTTACATAAATAACACCACTGACAAATCATTCTACAGAGATTAGCAGTGGGTCTTTTACTTAAGCTATGTGAAGTTAATTAGAGCCAAGAAGCAGTCATAGGTCAAAAATACCTTATATACTCATCAAGAAAAACGCAAAATGGGATGGGGATTTGGCTCAATGTTTCTGCCACCCAACAAAGAAAAAGGCAAACCATGTTCAATTTTATTTTAGAACTTATACATTTGACAATACAATATTTCTAGTGTATGTCAAAATAATGTGTGCTTATTCATCATGTAATATGTTAGAATCTGCAGATTTATTATTTATACAAATAAAGACCTACAATAAGCCAGACATATTCAGGCATCAACACAGAGTCATGAAAGAAGATATTTGTCTTCAATACTAACAGCTTATATTTATTTATCACTATGTAACTGGAATTGTTTTACACATAAGTATTAATTCCAATGATTCTCTCACTTTATAAATTATCTGATTTTACACATTTTACAAGTGAAAGAACTAAATACAAAAATGAAATGTTCCAAGTAATAAGTATTTTTTCCAGTAATATGAAGTTGGGATTCAAAATGAATTGATATAACTCCAGAATCTGCTCTTTCAGTAATTTGAATAGAGTGTCTTCAAGAAGCTTATGGTAGAGCTGGGGATGTAGCTCAGTGGCGCTATGACTGCCTGGAAGAGTAAGGTCCTGAGTTTGATTCCTGTTACTGAAAAAGTTTAAAGAAATAAATAAATTGTACTTGATAAGAAAGATCATGGTCCTTCTAAGTAAAACACTCCCAAAACATCAAGTTGATATTCCCTATTTATTAAATATGCATTAGCTAGGAGATATAATAAGTTATGCAGTGATATACAAATATTTGTGCAACTCATAAGATGTATTATACACAGGTGGGCTACAAAAACATGTAAATGGAAGAAAAGCATCCTTATAATGTCATGTCCTATCATGTTTGCATGAAATCAATTATTCTGTTTGGGTACCTATTTACCCAATATAATGAATGTCATTATGTTGTATACCTTAAATGCAGCAATAAAATTAATTTTAAAAAGCCAGATTTATACTAGACTGCATATTGCTGGGTTGTTTGATTTTAAAATTGACTTTGGGGCCAGAGAAGTAGTTCAGCAGCATAATGCCTGACTGGCAAGTGCAGGGTCCTGAGTTCAATATCAGATACCAAAAAAACAAAAACAAAAATAAAAAAATAAAAGTGACTTTGTCTTTTAATTAGTGAATTCAGATCATTCATAATAAAAGGGATATTTGTCGCGAACCGGCGACGCAGAGCACTGTCCCGCAGTGCCTCAAACCTGAAGGAGCAGCGGGGTGGAGATGGGGCAGAGAGAAAGGAAGGACGCCAAGACAAGAGTCTGATCAAGGCGACGTTTATTGCAGGCAGGCATCAGCCTTTTAAAGGAAAAGACCGAACTATTATGGGCTAGGATTACCATAGTAACCTCAATACCTGCTCCTATAGATAACATCAGATCTTTAACATAACAAAAATGGAGTTAACAACACCTGACTCCTACAGATCTTTGGCTGTCTGGGTTTCTCCCGTGCAGGGCAAAACAAGTTTAACACGTGCAGTCCTTAAAAAGGAATAAATGTTGTCTTTCAAAAAGCCAGTGGGCTATGGCTGGCTTCCCACAGATATTACTAATTCTCAATTATGATATTCAAAGCTTTCAACATTTTTTAATTGGCCGTTCTTATTTTTTGGATCCTTTTTCCCATTTTTCCTTTATCTGTTTTCTGTAGTTTTGAGAATTGATCTTATTTTATGTTGTATCCGGTATTATTCATTTAAATGCACTTCTTTTTAAAGTTCTAATGTGGTTGTCTCAGAGTTTCCCATAAACATTCATGATTATAATAAGTCAAATTTCAAATAACACTGTGCACCTTTATAGTTGCTATCATGATCTAAAAGCAAAATAACCATAACCCCTTGCTTCCTTCTATTATAGAATCACTTCCATTTGTTTCACACATCTAAATACTGTAACTACAAAATATGTTGCTGCTAATATTTCTCTATTTATAAAAATATTTATACTGTATTTATCACAGAGAAATGGTAGTACCAGTGCATCCCCTCTTTTTCGACTTGTCTGGGCAAGTCTTTTGGAGGATAATTTTGCAAAGTCTTCAATTCTAGTTTGCTTGTTTTTTTATTCTTTCAACACTCTATTCTCCTTTTTGTGTGAGATGTTGCAGTTCACATTTCATCCAAAATTACAGTGTATTGTCTAATTCTTCCCATTTTCCCTCAAAAATACAGTGCATTTTTTTCTAATTTACTTATTTTATTGTATTGGTACATATTTGCAATTCATGCAGTTTAATCATCTTGAGAAGTAGTTATGTGAACGTATCACAGCTTGTTCCTTTTTTAAAAAATTCCCTTTCCCTTCCTTCTCCCTCTTTTCCTCCTCTTGCAATTCCCCACACTATTTTTTCATTCTTGTTGATATTATTGATACTATCTCATAATATGATATATAATGTTTACATTAATTGAAGTTACTAGGTTCCTATACATGGATTATCTTTATTGTACTTATTTCTTATTTCTTCTCGATCTCCTCACTCTTTCTGTTATTTTTTTTTCCTCAGACCACATCCTCATTGTAAGGGATCTATCTCCTTGTCCCCTTGTATATGTCCTTTGTTATTGATTTTACTTTGTGTCATTCAAATGTGAGATATTATATAGTATTTAAGCTTTCATTTCTATTTGTTTTTTCCCTCAATATTATATTTTCCAGTTGAATCAATTTTCCTACAAATGTCTGTAGTTTGTCATTCTTTACAGCAGAGTAGAATTTCATTATATATAGATTATGTATTTTTCTTATCCAGTCATCTGTTGATGGATATACAGATTGTTTCTAGGCTTTAGCTATTGAGAGTTGTGTGGCTATAAACATTGGTTTGCATGTATCCCTATGCTATGATGTTTTAAGCTATGTGAGGAAGATACCAAGCAAGGGTATTGCTGTATTATATGGAATTTCTAGTTTTGGTTCTTTGATAAATCTCCATATTGATTTCTATAATGGTCGTTCTAGTTTCCATTCCAAACAAAATTAATAAGTGTTCCTTTTTCACCAAAGCCACACTAGCATTTGTTAGTGTTTGATTTTTTTAATGAGTGTCATAATTTATAGAGTAAGATGGAATCATAGCATTGTTTTCATTTACGTTTATCTCATGGCCAGAGATATTTTTTTTCATATATTAGTTGACCATTTGCATTTCTCCCTCTGCGAAGTGTCTGTTCTTTTCTCTAGACCATTTCTTGACCAGACTTATAATTTTATGTGGCTTCATTTTTAAATTTCTTCATATATTCTAAATATTAGTCCTCTGAGGAATAGCTGGCAATTTTTTTTCATTCTGTAGGTTGTCTCTTCATTCTACTGATTGATTCTTTCACTGTACAGAAGCTTTTTGGTTGATATAATCCCATTTGTTGATTCTTGCTGTTATTTATTTGCAATTGAGATTATGTTTAGAAAATCTTTTCCTATTCCTATGTCTTCATATTTTATCTTTCAGTAGGTTTAATATTTCTGTTTTAATGATCAGATGTTTGACCAATTTTGACTTTAATTTAGTGCATAGTGAGAGATAAGTTCCAAATTCAATCTTCTGCACACAGATAACCAGTTTTCGCAGCACCATTTGTTGAAGAGGCACCTTTCCTCCATTGTCTGCTTTGGCCCCTTCTTTGAAGATCAAATATCTGAATGTGTCAGGATAAGTTTCTGTATCCTCATTTATGTTCCACTGATCTATGCATTAATTTTTGTAGCATTACCATGCTAATTGTTTGTATCACTATGGCTTTATTGTATAGTTTGTAGTCAAATATTGCTATTATCTTTGCTGTTGTTGCCAAAAATTGCTTTAACTAGTTAGAGTCTCTTGTAATTCCATATATTTTTTTCAAGATCTGTAAAGTATACTCTGAGTATTTTTATTGCGACTGCATTGAAAATCATATAACAGCTTTAAGAATCTGGACACTTTGCCAATACTGATTTTGCCTATCCAGGAGCAGGGAACATCTTTCTATTTTTTGATGTCCTCATCAATCTTTTTCAGAGTACTGTAGATGTTTTTGCTTGTTTGTTTTCTAGAGATCTTTCATTTCCCTGATTAGATATTTCCTATGCAGTTCATATTTGTCAAAGTTACTGTGAATGTTATGTTAATAATTTTCTTGTCATCCTATTCATTGTTGATATACACAAATTCTAATGTTTTCTGTGTGTGGATTTTATATGCTGCTACATTACAGAAATTCACTGTTAATTCTAATAGTTTTTTTTTGTGGAGTTCTTGGGTCTTGCATGTAAAGTAGCATGTCATGCACAAATAATGATAATTTGAGGTATTTTCCAATGAAAATCCTCTTTATTTCTTTCTCTTGCCTAATTTCTCAGGCTGATGTTTCAAGTACTATTTTGAATAGAGAGGTGATAATGGACATCCTTGTCTTGTTTCTGATTTGAGGGGAAATGCTTTTATTATTTCATCATTTATGATTCTGACTGTTGGTTTGTTCATATATAGCTTTTAGCAAATTCAGGTCTAGTCTTCCTATACCTATCTTCATCAGGGTTTCTTTTTACCATGAAAAGATGTTGGATTTTATTGAAAGCTTTTTCTGTATCTGTTGGTATCATCACATGTTCTTTGATCTTCCTTCTGTTTTTGTGATGTATTACATTTATTGATATACACATGTTGAACCATCCTTGCATCTCTGGGTAGAAACCTACTTGATTATGATGTGTGATCTTTTTGATAATGTGCCCCATTTTATTTGCTAATATCTTGTTAAGGATTTTGCATCTTTCTTCATTATGGAGATTGGCCTATAGTTTTCTTTTTTAGTTTTGGGATCAGGTTGATATTTGATTCCATAAATGACTTTTAATTTATTTGAAGAGCTTAAAGAGTATTGATAATATAACCTCTTTAAAGGTTTTGTAGAATTCAGCAGTGAATCCATCAGATCACACATTTTGTTGGTTTGTTTGTTTTAGTTAGTAGATCATTACTGTATCTATTTTATTGCTTTTTAAGAATATGTCTTCTTGGGTTAGTTTTGGCAGTTTATATGTGTCTAGAAATCTGTCTATTCCTTCATATTTTGCTAATTGAATATATTTTTTGAAGTAGTTACTGTCCTCTGGATTTTCACAGTATTTGTTCTGATTTCAACATCTTTTCATTCCTAATTGCATTGATATTAGTCTTTTCTTGTTTTTGTATGTTGAGTATGGAGAGGAGTTTACTGATTTTATTTAGTCATTCGAAGAACCAACCCTTCAAATCAATTTCTTATTCATGTTTTTCCCTCATTGAGTTTATTTGTACATTTTAGATATACAGTATAGTTACATTCATTACTGGGATCTTGTACCTTTACATGATAGGTATTGGTTCTCATTTTTTCCCCTTGTACCTGCCCTCCTCTTCACCCCCTCCTCCCCTCCCCATGTACAAACATTTTATTTCCATTTTCTCATTTTCTCCTATTTTTCCCTTTCCCTTGTTACCTTTCCCCTACCCTTCCCACTTTCCCTACACGTTTAGCCCTTTTCTTCCTATTTCATATTGTCAATTATCTCAGTAGGTTCTTATGCACTATTATAGTTTATTCACAACAGAGAAACTATTCGGTATTTACACATGTGTGACATTTATTTCGCTTAGGAGTATATCCACAATATGTATCCCTTTTCCTATGAATGAATCTAATTTCTCATTCTTTATGGCTGAGGAGTATTCCATTTTATAGAAAAACCTAGCAGAGTCGTTGGTTACAAGATCAACACCCAAAAATAAATAGCCTTCTTGTACACAAATAGACTCACTGAGAGAATTTAGCGAAATAATTCCTTTCAAAATAGCATTCAAAAAAATGAAGTATCCAGGAATCAATCTAACAAAAGAGACAAAAGACCACTATACTGAAAACTACAGCACTCTGAAAAAAGAGATAAAAGAGGATATAAGAAAATGTAAAGATATACATTGCTTCTGGGTAGGAAGAATCAACATAGTGAAAATTGTCATACTACCAAAACTGCTGCACAGATTCAGTGCAATCCCAATTGAAATTCCAACACTAGGGCTGGGGATTTAGATCAGCAGTTCAGTGGCCTGCCTTGAAAGCACAAGGACCCAAGTTCAATCCCCAATACCAAAAAAAAAAAAAAAAAAAAAAAAAAAAAAAAAAATCCAACACTATATTTCACAGAACTAGGAAAAAGAATACAAAAATTCATTTGGAACCATAAGAGACCTAGAATAGCAAAAGCCATTTTAGGCAACAGACACATGGCACCAGGTATAACAATTCCCAATTTGAAACTATACTACAAAGCCACTGTGATTAAAAACAGCATGGTACCGGCAAAGAAATGGACCTGAGGATCAGTGGAACAGATTGGAAGACACAAAAACAACTGCAGATGTACTCAGCTACCTCGTCTTTGACAAAGGAGCTGACTATACCCACTGGAGAAAAGATAGCCTCTTTTTACTCATTTTTTACATCTCAATTTAATTGATTTCTGCTCTCATTTTTATATTATCCCTCCTTATTTTTTTATTCTTTAATTTTTTCGGTAACCCATTGATTTTTTTATATGTATACTGATAAGTTTTCAGGAGCTTTTGCTTCCCAAAATTTCTTCTGCCACTGTCATCTCTGATGTTAATGATGGAACCAAATGTTCACACTGAGTTTCAGTAATCTTCAAGATGACTGAGAGAACTCAATGAACGCTATTAGGCTCATACTTAGAATTTCTCGTTATATATGAATACAGATTCACGTCAGAGACAGTGTTGATTATCTGCTTGGCCTTTAGTCCATAATCTTTTATCAAGTGGAGCTAAAAGTAGTCAACAGTACCCACAAAAAATCAAATAAAATATGTTGTATAACATAAAGTTTTCAATAAAGCATAGAATGAAGCAGAATTCCATGCATGGTGGCACACACTTGTAACTCACCACTGGGGAGTCTGAGACAGAGAGGTTGCTGTGAGTTTGAGGCTATCCTGGTTTACATAGTGAGTTCAAGTCCAGCCTGAACTACTGTATGCAGTGGCAATTTATCAAAAAAAAAGAGAGAGAGAAAGAAAGAAAGAAAGAAAGAGAAAGAAAGAAAGAGAAAGAAAAAGAAAGAAAGAAAGAAAGAAAGAAAGAAAGAAAGAAAGAAAGAAAGAAAGAAAAAGAAAAATCAAGCAGAAAATCTTTAACCTAAGATTAAATTCCCCTTCATCTGAGGATGAGGGCCTCCATTTTGGTAAGAATTCTCATATGCAGAGACTTTTAACATCTGAATCATAATTATTCTAAATTTTCTGCTTGAAATTTTCAAAATCTGTATCATACCAGTAAATTGTGATGTTTAAAATAAATATTTGCTCTGAGTTTTATCTTTTTTGTTGTTGTTGTTTTTTTTACTGTTGAAAACTGGGCATGGTATCATGGATGACAAAATGAGATAGCTTTGTAGTGTGAGGTTTTAAGTTAACTTGATTAGGTAATACATTGGTTTTTATTTTTTGAAAATAAATGTTTCAAATGCTTTAAATTTCTTTATAGCATTTGATTTTGTCAGATATATTATCTCTTGATTTCTCTAAGCAACTGTTCTTAAATAAAACCTGAAATTTTCAGCCCTTTCAATTCTAATACACTGTATAACACAGACCTGTTGATGTGCACTCTAAGGTGTGTGTGATAGGAAGTATTCTAAAAATCTTTTTATAATTATATCTTAGTTTTTGTATGATGTGATTTGTATTGGTATTTCTCACTTTATGTTTTTCCTTCACTACATGAAAAACAGGAAGATGAAGAATAGCTTGAGTTAGGTAATTATTTTTCTTTTATGTGAAATAAGTCTTTGGTAAAGTCATTTTTATGTATAGTAGGCTTTTGCTATGGATAATTCATTAAATTAATTTGAAAAAGCTATTTCTAGAAACCCTTACTAAAGTCATGAAATGATTATTTGATTTTTCATTTTGTGAACATGGTGTGGCTCCTGAAAGAGAAGCAGATGAAAATATCCAAGAACCACCTTCTGATCATGAGCCAAGAAATCCTCTTCTGTCAGCCTAACTGGCTTCCAACAATGCTCAAAATTACTATTTGGGTAATTCTAACAGACTGTGTATTCTTAGCTTGTCTTCCAGGTAAACTGAACTATGTTTTCCTGTATTTGATTCTATAGAAGTGGACATGGCAGATTCCCTATAACCTTGGTTCTCTATTGAATTAAAAAAAAATCACCAGTTCCTGCAGAAGACTGTACTATTGATTATGCCCAAAGTAGACTGTGAAGAGTTAACCCCACAATTGGCTTGTTTAAGCATGTCTGTCTGAAGCCTATGTAATGAGATCAGAGTAATTCACACCCAAATTCCATTCTTACAACTAAAACTTTCAGACTAGAAGGACAATGTTCTAATTATACTCATATATTTTGTCTATTCTGTTCCTAACTTGAAAATGCTTTGTCTTGTCCTTTATGAGGCTTGTTTACATTAATTTCCATAGAAACCACATGTTGCCTTTACCCCAAATGATTGCCAATAAAAGTCAGTGCCTGGGACTTTCCAAGGGCTTTGTTGGTTGTACTGGCATTGGTTGTCCTGGCTCCCTGCTTTCTCTCTATTAACTCTGTCTCTTAGTGTATCTTTTTCTCAGGTCTGCATCTCACACTGGGTAGGGGTCACTGACAGGAGAAGTACTCTAACAAGTTCTCAATTTGCTTGGCTTTGTTCAAGGGGTTTTCATACTTCCAAGAATTTTATATTCTATCATTTAGATTAGAAGCCACTGATATTTTAAATTGTTTATAAGGTCAAATAAGATTTTACTTCATTCTATTCTAGTTCCACTCAGTTTGCTTAATCTATCATGTGTGTGTGTGTGTGTGTGTGTGTGTGTGTGTGTGTGATTTCTTTAGACAAAATTTTTACAATTCTCTGATTTGATTTGCAACCTGACAGTATTAACTGCCTTAGAAGGTAACTCACTAACATCAGAGACTTAAAATATTTTTGAGTAAATTTACTTCTCCGTTTGTAATCTAGTACTCAGTTTTTAATTAAATACACATTGTGAAAGCATGACATATTAAATGTATTAATTTAATTTTCAAAAACTGGATGCAGCCCTTCGACCCCACAAAGGGTAATGCAGATCACTGTAGGAATGCATGTGTACTAAGATTCAGATAAACTGAACTGACAAGCTAGTCTTGGCAATATAAAACACAGTGCTATGAAGCCAGGACACAAGAAAAGAAAAAAAAGAAAAAGAAAAAGAAATACCGTAAGATAACAGAACTAAGGAATGCAGTAAGATCAAATGAGTGTTTCATGATTTATGTCACCCGAACACAGTATTTCCTTTCTACTGAGAAACTGGGGCTTTTTTTAACTTTTCTAATCTGATTCTGAGAATAAAAATGACATTTTGAAATTTCTTGTAATAGTTGAATGCATCTGTTAATCTGTGGTCAATAAAAAACTGTGGCACATTTTAAAACTTTCCTATAAATATACACTTTACAAAACTAATCTTAAAAGGCAAACCTCCTTCAAAATTG
This sequence comes from Fukomys damarensis, assembly GCF_012274545.1. Classification (NCBI taxonomy): domain Eukaryota; kingdom Metazoa; phylum Chordata; class Mammalia; order Rodentia; family Bathyergidae; genus Fukomys; species Fukomys damarensis. The sequence goes on along the minus strand of NW_022900950.1, from coordinate 58,415,681 downwards.
AGGAAATAAAGTTTTAGTTAACATCTTTTGACAAAAAAATACTGTTTAGGAATTGCAACTTTATTTTACCAATTATTATCTTTAAGTAATAAACAAGAGAAAATTATAAATGGATATTGAAATGCAGACTTTCTTGTGATTATAAACACAGTAGTTGCTTTTGAGAGTATGTGAGCTCAGTCATTCAGCACAAGAGAGAATGGATCTGTACTACAAAAGCAAAAACAAAAACAAAAAAGCAACTAAATTCACAGATCTTACCATGATATTCAGAAAGCTATCAACAAAAATAATGCACCTACCATTCCATCATGGTATAAAATGAAAGGGCATGAGACAAGGGCATACTCAAACAAAAGTCTGAAGACAGACCAAAGTGTTATGCATTGTGTATATCAAGCAGGCTGTGAGGTCAACTTGCAGAATATATCGCAATACAAGTTAATGCCTGGGAATGACACCTTGAAAACAGCTTTTGAAAGTAGCCCTGCCAGCTGGAGCATCTGCAGACATTACTCCATGTGAGCATCCCTTGGAGTTTTAGAAAGGATCGACTCCTCAGGTCCATGTCTGACAGGTATTCACAATAAATCTCAGTTATACAAAAGAAGGGAGGCTGTGTTTATTTTAACATGTGACGTGATGTCTAGAAGATTTTTTAAATGTAAAAAGAAGAAACATTTTAATTTTTACACATTGATTTTTTTTAATCTGCAATTTTTACGTTTTCTTGACAAATTTTCTGAATACGAAGAAAAATTGTGGCTTATTTTTCCTTTGAATTCCATGAAGTGATTGATGTTTAAGTTTGCTCTCTGGATTCTTCTCTTTTCCCTGTCGTACAAGCATTCCCATTTCCAGTTCCTTTCAGATATCTAAAGAATTTTTTCACCTTTCCTGAGATTTAGCCTCAATTTTTATACCATTTTTCAAATTTCGTGTACCTTCATCTCTCTAATTGTATATGCTCTAATATTTCATATCTAATTCAGTGAGAAATTGTTCAGCTATCACCATATAAAATGAGTACAAATTTAAAATACATCAAATATTATAAATGGAGGGATAAGATAAATGCATGATCTACTTTGCCACAAATAATATTTTACTATGTTTTATAACAATATTTACCTTCTTAGCAGGGGGCAGTAGGACAAGATCTTGCTAAATTGTGAAGCTCACCTCATGTTGGCCCCTAGCTCGTCCTCCCGAGTGGAGGCTTGGATTATAGGTGTGCAACACTATACCTGACTATGAATGAGTGAGGTTCGGAGGAATAACTAAGTGTGAGTATCCATAGCAATAAAGCTTAGCCTTTCCAGTGATAAAAGTTGGATTCTGGCTTTACTCTTTGAGGCTATACCTTAGATATTCTTTTGTTGAATCAGATATCTTTGCCACAGTACTTGCCAGTTCAAATCAGTTATTTTTTCAAGCCTCAGACCTGTCTTTTCTCACATTCCTGAGCAAGAGCATAGTACAGCAAAAATGCAACATAGAATAAACTTAGAGTGTTCAAAGGAATCTTTAAAAGTCTTGATTAGGAACTATAAACTAAATCCTAATTTCTATAAATAAAAATATTTCTCAAGCAAAAAGAATAGTGGCGGTACTAGCAATATTCAAAATATTTTGTTGACAGTGCTATCACCTAAAAGAGATCCTAGAAAAAAATCTCATTTCAGAAAACTGAGAAGTTAAAATATAAATTTTAAAAAGCAAATGGAAAGGCTTCCTACTTTCAGCTTTGCTACCCAGAGTCAAGGTCTATGGAGTTCAGACTCAACAGGGAAGCCTTTCCCATTAAAAAGTATATTTTCAGGGCATCATATAAATTTGGAGGAATGATTTTTTTTTTCTAGATAGATTTCCCTCTCTCTCAGTTATGTACATGAAAAACATCTTATTTTATTTCCAAATTTGGAAATATTCAATTATAGCACTTTCACTCCTCTGGTCTTCTCTAAACCTCCTCTCTTTGCTTAGTACTTATTTTTCTATATTTAACTTGAAGTCTACTTCTCCACTTTGATCTTCGTATTCTTGTTTTGCTGTTACTTAACCCAGGAAAACTTTTCATGAAAAGATTCTGCACTTTGTCAAATCTTTGCTTGCTTCCTATTAATTTCCATGTGAAGTAACAAATCTTCAATACAGGCTGGTTTTGCATCTATGTGCTGACCTTTTCTACACACATATTTTACTTAATGAAGTAAAAATATTTTAGGGACATATTTATTAGAGATTTTTACCATTTTAATATTATATAATTTTATGCAACCATGTACTAAGAAACAAAACTCTGCCCTAAAAGAAAGAAATATCCATTATTTTTGTTTATGAATTTATGAGCTCAACTATCACACTGTGGCTATAGTAACACCATGACTTTCTTAAACGCACAGTCATATTCTGAGCACATCTAATGTCTACAGAAAATAACTTACTGTGCTCCTGCAACCTCAGTTAGCTTATAGAATGCAACTGTACAACAAGTAAAAATATCTTCTTAGTAAAATTTAAACATAATAGAGTATCAAAATGAGATCATGCTACAGATTTAAGCATGTGTTTAATTATTTTTTTCTTAGTAGAATGAAAAAATCCATTTATAAAATAATTTAAATATAAAAATTTAATTATTTGGTGTGATGATAAAATGCTCTTATTTCCTAAATATTGTAATATATGTAGATATCGTCTATATAACATTGCCATGGTATTGTCCAGAATATACAGATAATTTTGTAAATATTTTGTGGTTCAAAATAACTGAAATTTAATCAAATCAGTCATTGAATAGCATGGCCTTATCTGTAAATTAATTGAATGTTTATCTGTCCCTTATCAATTTTAGAAACTTTGAAGCACATCAAAAAATCATTGTTTAAATCAGCAATCCTCAATGTTAGTGTGTGCATATGTGTGTGCATGTGTGTATGTGTGTGTGTGTGTGCATGTGTGTGTGTGTGTGTGTGTGTGTGTGTTGTATGTCATATATGGAAAGTAGAGAGCTGGCTATCTTAAAATAAATGCAGCCCTTTGTTCATCTATTAATTACTTTCTTTATTCATATAGTATATACATTGAAAAATTATTAAATTATTAAAAATCTCTTTTAGTGCCGGACATTTGGTAAGACATACACAACCAATACAGAATTAGAAAGAAATTGGTTCCCCCCATGATCATCTATCTCAGCTCATCAGATGACTTCCCAGAAAGAGAATTATGTTATTGCTTGATGAAACTTGTTTATTATATCCATTTTCATTAAATGACTAAAGGAAAAATAAGAGTAAAGGTGGTCAAACAATTTCATTCATCTGTAGCATGTTTTCCCTAAATTCAATTGTATAGCCCAAGATGGTTTCAATAGTTTTATTAAGACAAAGAATGTGGTTGGGTCATTTTTTATGGAACACGTGTAAATGGTTAAACATAAATTGTGTTTAGTCAAATATCCTTTCTATTCCACTTACCCAATTGTTCTATTTATTTATTTTTCTAGCTAAATGGATGCACATCAAGGTGATACTCTTACGTAAAATAAATAGGACACACATATGTAAATAACGAATAGTTTTTCTAGAGTGAGAAACTGAAAATGTAAATAAGTCTTTCCATATGGTTTTGAAACTCTCTTAGAGTAAGGGATATTGAATCTGTGTTAAAATACTGTTAATAAATGTCTGCATGACAAATTAATAATGCTTGTTCAAGAAAGAGGGCAATTTATGGCAGACAGAAGGGTTAGCATTTGAAGCAAATGAAAATGATGCAAAACCTTACTAATCATGCTGATTAAAGAGCTTAGGGGATACAGGAACACAGAACTAACCTTTGTAAGTGGGATTAAATCAAAGGGAGGGTACTAGGCTAATCCCAGAAAAGAGAGCATCTGAAATACAGCCACAGGATCCCCTTTTTATGAGCTTGCAATCTCAAATGTAGAAAGGGATAAAATTCAAATGTACTACAAGCCAACTTGGACAGATGTTCAGAAGACACTATTGATTAAAGAGTACTTGTTTAGCTGAAAAGTTAATTCATTTTGATAGATGCGTACTTCACTGCAAATGAAAATTTCATTTTGCTTTATATTAACATCTTCAATGAATAATTTGAAAGTATAAAACTCAATGTTATTTGTTCTGAAACATTTTCAGCAATTTGTAAAGCAATTTTAAATGCTATTTTCCTTGAACAGGAAAGAGAAAGTCCATAAATATGCTCTTTTTATCTTAAAACAATGAAATGATGCTTATCTATATCCTTACATTTAATGATTTAAATCTTCAAAAAATTCATACATTATAAACAAAAAAATGTATGTATAAATATACAGATAATTTTGTATATATTTTGTGGTTCAAAAAAATATATATATATAATGAGTTTAAGGTCTGTTAAAAATCTCAAAATGATAAATGTCCAAGATATTCAGTAATTTCTTTGCCTATTCTGTCAAAAATATGTATTTGGTGTACAAATATAAAATATAATTTATATCAAAATTTGTCATCAATTAGACATGAAATTCATTAGTATAATTATATGCTTAAAGGATAATTTAAATTATATATCTATGATTGCAAAAAAATAATTATCAGTACCAGTAGGTGAACACAGTAAAAGACCAGCAGCTTCCAATTAATAATAATTTTTTAAAAAGCAAAACAGGGCTGGGAATTTAGCTCAGTAGTACTGCTACCTGCCTCACAAATACAAGGACCCAAGTTCGATCCCTGATACCAAAAATAAAAAAAAAAAATGTATATATATATATAGCAAAATAAAAATCTAGTAAACGTTAATTTTGGCCACAGAGTTGTATGAATATTAAATGTAACATCAATAGTCAGAGCCATATCTAATTTTGATTCAAATCTAAATGTAATATATTGATTTCATTATATTTTAATAGTTGAAGCAATATTTTAATAGTTGAAACAATAATAGTCTTATAAAAGAGTTGACAGTGAAAATACACTATCATGCAAATCTCAAGAGCCATAGAAATTTAGAGACAAGCTAACTACAGTAGGTTTGGGTGTCACAAATTATAAGTAGTAGAGCATTACTTACTCAAATCAAATGTGCTACTTGTTGCTGCATCTTTCAGGTCTTCCTCTTGAACTAAGGACTAATCTATCCCCAAGCTTCTGGAGATTCTGCTGATATGCTCCAGTTGTTTCCTGTGTAAAACACTTTTGCTTTGCCCAATTCACATCCCCTTCGTAGGGTCAGCTTGCAAGCAATGACTGACCATTGGAAGGCCAGGCCTCCAAGAATACTCTGGACCACATTAAGGGATCTGCCAGCTCTAAAAGTTCCATGAGTATAATTAGAGGCCTTTCTATGTACAGAACTCTATCCAAGCTTCTCCATCTGCAGCCCTGTCTGTCCCTTTTCATAGATTTTAATCACTAGAAAATTATGAAATAAAGGTGTAATTTGAAGTCATTTGCAAAATTGACTTCTCAAATAATCTGTGATATCAAATATTACTTATAAATATAATTCATTTCATTATACAGTTGAATACATATATCTAAAGGACCATAATATCTAATCCCATTGTACCTTTAATACTACCCTATTTATTCTAGACTTTACAGGAATCCAATGACAAAAGATTTTTTTTTGGTACCAGGGATTCAACTCCAGACCTTGTGCTTATGAGGCAGGCTAGCGGCACTGCTGAGCTGAATCCCTGGCCCTAGATTTTTATGTTTCTACAATTGTCACATTACTCACCATACCTCATCTCTGCAAACACTTTTTATCTGATTCCTTGGTAACTAGGAACCAAACATTTGCCATAAAACACTCAATATTCTTTAATTCTTTTCTGACTAGTTTCTTCATCTTTTTTCTCTAAAAATCTCATTTCTCCAGAACTTCATTCATATCTTAATAATTCCTTTTAGTAATAGCTGCACTGTATAGTATTATTACTGCATATAATCATCCTTATTCAAAACTCATCCACATATTGGAAATTAGAGACTAGTATTAGGATCTAACCTTGTAGCAGTTTTTGTTTAATTTTAGAAAAATTGTGTATTATTCCACATATTATTTAAAAGTATGCATTCCATGTATTATTTTAAGTTTGTATTCCCCATATTAATACCTGTTGTGTTGATCAGATTTTTTTTTTACTGTGCCCACATACCTAACATACACCACTTAAAGGAGAAAAGGTTTATTTTGACTTACCCTTCAGAGGTTTCAGTCCATGGCTGGCTGACTAAAAGTCAGAAACATCATGGTAGAAGATGGTAGTGGGAGAATCCTGCTAACTTTATGTTAGCCAGAAAGGAGCAGGAGAGAAAGAGAAGCAGTGAGTGAATGAAGGATAGGACATATAATCAAAGTTATTCTCCCAGTAACCTCCTTTCCCAAATCAGATCCCATCTTCTAACAGAGTAGTTTCAGCTATGAAGTAATCAAGGCTGAATCCACTGCTGGTTAGCTCCTCCACAATCTGTCTTCCAAAAACCCCACTTCTGACACATGGGCATTTTAGGGAACATTTTTAATCCAATTATAACTCCTGGTTCATTATTTCTTACTCTCTCAATAAAGCTGATATCACCATTTTGGGGATCTCAATATCTTTATTATTCTCTATAATCTAGCCTTTCAATTGTCAGGATTTTCACATCCAGAAGTCTGGTTCAAAGTCTTTTTTTGATATACAATCCCATTCCTGTACTGTAGTCTTTTTCATTACCACCAACTTTTTCTTTTCTATTCCAAGACTCATCTTCTACTTTTCTTCAAAATACTTTCTTTTCTAACCATTCCCTACAGAGAAACAATTCTAATAAATATTTAACCATATAGGAAATTATGATACACTGAACTAGACAACTTTTCATTTCTTCCTCTGTTTCACAAGCCCATCTCAAATGGGACAGAAAATGTAGGTTAGTGGACAAGTAAAGGTAAACCAAAATAATAAAAAGATGTGGGATTTTGGTAGTGCTGGGCATTTGCACTTTTAGAGCTGTCCAATTTGTCTTCTAGGGGATAAAATAATTCCAGTTTCTGGGGAAGAGATTCCATTGAACTGGAATTTTGATTAGTGATGCCTTATAAAAATAGTATATTTGAAGAGCTGAGGTGTTTCCTAATAACAAGCAGGTATGTGGTATTACAAATGATGTTGTATTGTTATAAAGCTTTACACAAATGAATTTACTATGAATCACACTTAGTATAATGCATGTCTAAGACTATCTATGCACCAGCACAATACTGAAATATGATTTACCAGTTACAAAAGGCTTCAATATAACTTGTCATAATGTCTCTTTTGTTTCTCACAATTCATAGAAAAACAGTATAAGAACAGTTCCAAATATGTTTTCAATATCCTAACTCTTCTACTATCCCTCACAACTCCCTGATTCAGTCATACTTTGTAACTCTATCAAGGCTACTGAATGGGACTGCAGAAAATGGCAAAGACGGACTGACTGGAAGGGGAGTTTGTGTCATTGAATGAAGTTTTGAGTTGGGTACAATGCCATTACATTTCCTTAGATCCTTCTTTTTCTAGATAACGGTATATAATCCAGTCCTTTGCAAACTTCCAACATTGCCATATTTTAACATTTTAGTAATAATTTACATATGCCCTCTTATTTCCAAACAAATAGTTTTACCCTTATACACTAACTTCTCCTTATATGTCCATTTATTCCTACCACCCTATCACCTACAGATGCCTAGCTTTAAAAATTATATATTTTCTCTCACCTAACATCAAAATTTACTTCACTGTAGAATTGTTCCATTGATCATACAACACTGTAATGTCACTGTATAATGGAAAACTGTCATCAGTCCATATTTTCTTCACTTGCTCTTCTTTAAATACTGACATTTAGTGTTTATTATGATTGCTCTTTCTATGTCATTGTTTATATTGTATCTTAAAACTGTAGTATCACCATTTCATCCTTCAAGCCTTGTGAAGCCACCAGGAAGCTCATATTTTTGGCATAATTTATAATAAAATTTCATGTTTTACAGAACTCAATTTTCCCCCGTGCCTGGTACCTAATCATCTCCCAATGTGTATGGCTTGGGGAGCCCAGGATTCAGTTTTCATCTTTTTACTAGGTATGGTCTGTCAGGATTATGATTTTAAATACGACTTTTCTCTGTGCTGATGACTCCCACATTTGTACCTTGAGGATTTGTTCTAACCTGGATTCTAGACTTGCACACTTCATTTTCTACTCCACATATTCAATTGGGTAACTGAAGAAAAATCAGTACATCCTAACTCAAGTCCCAATTTCTACACTTTTATAAGCAGTACACCTGCTCCTCTTGCTCTCTTATCTAAATCAGTAAACATAAACTGTCGTCATTTGTTGAAGCTAAATTTTGTTGATGAGCTTTGATTTTTCATTCATTTCATGTACAAAACAGAGTCTCATTTTCAAGATATTCCCATGCTTTGATTTCTCCTTGCCACTTCCACCATTGGCTGACGCCATCGTGATTACAAGTGATTCCTGAATGGGCCCTCTACTACAACCTTCACTCCTGTAATTATTCAACATGATACAGATGGGACTTTTAATTTTAAAAAGTGACAAATTTCATGTTTCCATTTACTATTATCCGATTGCTTTCACTTGTACTCAGAATGATATCTAACTATTAACAGTAATCTAACAAAACATAAATATGTGATTATCACCAATTTTAGTTACTACTCTCCTACATCATAAACTGCGTTCCTCTTTCTCCTCCTTCCCCTACTTTTCCTCATTCCCTCCCCACTATTTGTTTCAAGACCTTTGCTGTGGCTTTTGCCTTGGCTGGAATTTCATTGTACAAATCCCTCAGAGTTACTTATTTACCTTAGTGCTGTGCATATATATCTTTTCCAGCATCCAGTTCGCAATTGTTCCATTGTTGCTAGTCCTGGTGTCTCATTTCCTTTGTTCAGTTGTATTTTTCCTTATGCAATTTATACTCTTATATAAATAATTTTAAAAACCTTTGGGAAATAGATACCTTACGTAAGTTTTGATTCTATTTGATTTTAACATTTTCTAGAAATTTAATTTTAATTAAATCATTCTGAAACAGAAATTGTAGAATTGCCTCCTTTGTGTCACAGAATTGAAACTTTCTCTGCATCATACTTACAAATTTAAACTAACTTATACAAACTCTGCTCAGGTTGTCTTATGTTAGTTTACAATTCATGAGATTCACTGGCACAGCTGAAGGAATAGATTGAAAACTTGATCATTTAGTATCTATTAAGTATCTAGAATATGATAGGCATGATGCTTGATATTGTGAAAATATGCTTCTGTTAGTGCTGGTAATAATCCTGTAAACCTGGAAGTTTATCAAAATTACAGAAGAAAAACCTGATGGCTTGCGATGGCAACCCACATCTATATACAAATATAGCTTTCACAATTTGAGGAAATTTGTATTGTTTTGAAACCTTAACAAAGTGTTCAAAGTTAGATGCTAAAAATTGTATTCATGCAAAAAAATCAGTTTAAAGGATCTCTATCATGGCAATTCTTCTAATATAAACACAAACCTATTCATTTGTGCACCTATGTTTCATTTCCAGCTACATTAAATTGAAGTAAGTTGATAATCAGTTTTTCCCAATTCACCCTTTTCTTCCAAAAAGACTTAAATCCCACAAAATTTAACTATTCTTACAATTGCATTTAGTCTCATTATACTGCTTTTTGTTCTTGAATTCAGAGATATTTATGTCAAATTACCTTTTGAAAAAATATATTTTAGATCATTTGAGCCTTCAAAAACAGGTCCAAATTTTATTTAATATTGTATTGTAGCTAAATTTGTTTTTAAATGTTTTTAAAATGTTGCAATGCTTGGCTTCTATTATTTTAGCTGTCATAGCCTTGTTTTTTTAAACTTTATTGTTTTTCTAGTTCTAACAAATTAAACATATAATTTACTTTTTATTCTTGATAATTATAACCTCTTCAACTTCTCTTTTAAAATATTTCTGCTATCTTAATTGATGTTGGCAAAACTTCCAACTTGATAACAGCTACACATTTCATTAACATCCTGTTTTCTCCATCTTCTAGATCATTAATTAAGTTGTTAAATAAGATCAGCCCTCACACTGATCCCTGTGCACTCCATTAAATACATTGACATTTTGTTTGTTATGTCGATCTTACATCCATGAGGCTCTGCTTTACTCAAGTCAATTTCAATTTTTTGTCACTTTCATGACATGAGGAAATATTTAATTTACTAGTTTTAAGTACATATAATCCACAACCCTGACATTTTTGGATTTTTACTAATAATTCTATATTGAATATCAGGGGTATCTTCCCATTATGACTTTTAAAAATATATTTGCTTAAATAATGAAACCCATGTTATCTATTTTGTCTTATGAATAATGTAAATATTTTACTCAATGTTCTCTTTTCTGAAACACACTTTTCTTTTTAAAATGGAGATTTCCAAAAATTTATATCCCATTTATTTATTTATTTGTTTGTTTATTTATTTATTTTTTTTTTGGTACCGGGGATTGAACTTGGATCCTTGTCCTTGCAAGGCAGGCCACCGAAATCTGAGCTAAATCCCCGGCCCTATATCCATTTTAAAGAAGGACAATTATATAATCTTTCATTCAAATTTCCTTCAGACTGAAATATTCATGATACCTAGAACCGTTAGAAAAAATTACTTCATATTATACTTTTATATTAATTATTCCTTTCCTTAGTTTCTTAATTCTTTACTTTTCAAATATATGCTAATTTACCAACAAGTTATTGATTATAACTCATCTATATTAATTTCAGAGAATTATTAAAATTTTACATAGATATAACCATTTTAGATACAGGTTTATTAAATTTGTCAGGTCTTACACTATGCAAAGAAAAATATTTTGAGTTTTTTTTCTTCTGTTTGATAATATGTAGCATCTTACCATTCTGTAAATATTAAATCGATTTGTGACTTGATTCTTAGTAACACATAGGAGGGCCAGGGATTTAGCTCAGTGATGCTGTGTCTACAGCTCAAGGTCCTGAGTTTCATCCCAAGTAACAAGAAAAAATAAATAGAAGCAGAAGAAAGAAAGAAAGAAAGAAAGAAAGAAAGAAAGAAAGAAAGAAAGAAAGAAAGAAAGAAAGATGAAAGAAAAAAGAAAGAAAGAAAAAAACAACAGGCATCTTTCTTTTAGAAGAGTTCAGATAAATTTGTATCTTCACTACTATCATTAAAAAGTATATATTTTTCTTTGACATAAATTTTCTTAGAATTACTTATTGTAATTACTGAAAAAATACAACTTAATTTACAGTGAGAAAAATTTTGGTGAGCTTAAACCTTGTTTAATAATCACCACACTCAGAAATTCATTTATCAGATTCAGAGATCAATTTACCTAGAAAAACAAAAATGCTTTCAGAAAAATAATTTTAGATATTGATATACATATATTTCATAATGAAATGTCACAAACTGATCATTATTTATATATCATTAGAATAGTTTAACTGTAGATAAATCCCAAACCTCAAAGTTTCTAAGTAAATATGATTAAAACGCTAACAGGGACATGTGAGGGAAAATTCACACAGTAAAGAGAACAAATAAAAAGAAATCATTACTGTGAGGAAACAGAAATAGATGGAAATAAGAGAAAGAATTCCTAGAATCTGTTTTCGATCTCACAGATGATACAACAAAACAAATCTAAGAGTTTATTGTTATTTTGTTCTATTTTTTGAGACAGGGTCTCACATTACAGATCAGCTGGGCCTTAAACTGACTATGTAGCTCAGACTGGCATCAAAATCATAGCAATATCTGTGCACCAGTATGGGGATTGAATTCAGGACCTTGCACTTGCAAGGCAGGTATGGTGCCACTGTGCTAAATCCCTGGCTCTGCACCAGAAATTTGAATGCTAGAATAACAGGTATGCAGCATCACTCCAGCCTTGTAAGAGTATTTTTATTTTACATTCAAATACAAAAACTTTACAAGACAGAAAAATCTGAGTTTTCTAGCAGTTGCCATATTTCAATTTTAATTAATAATAAAGCTTAAATGATTAAAGTATCAACTATTACTGATTAAATATTTTATTAATTATATGCTTATTAGTTGAATTAATTAATTGTTAAACTTTATAATTTTAATATCATATAATTACTGCAAAATTTCAAAACATGTTAGTATTTAAAAATTTTCAAAGAAAAACATGATCGTTAAACAGAACTAATGAAAATTAAATATTCTTAAATTTTCCAAATATGATGTTCAATGTTGATATGACAAAATCAAATGACTTGAAATAGAATAGCAGGGGAAGTCACTTCTACATAAATTTTTATCCTGCTGTATTAGTTTGTTACAGCCACATAAAACTCAATAGTTTAAAGCATTGTCAAATCCATTCTGACACAATCATGGGTATCAAAACCCCAGAATTAATCTTTGGGGAACAATCTTCCAATCTTCATTGCAAATCTCCAGGGAAGAATTGCTTCTTGTTTCCTTCAACTCTGGATGGAACCAAACATTCCTTGTTTTCAAACTAAGTGACCAAAACTTACCTCCGTCTTTACAAAGCCTTCTCCTGTCTTTACTTGCATCTCACATCTTTCTGTGCCTTTTTTATAGCAACAACTCTCATTGAATTTAGAGATCATGTTAAATTCATGGTGATATCATTTAGGTTATTTAATGTAACTACATCTGCAAAGATATTTCCCTAAATAAGAAAGGAATTTGGGATTTACCAAAATGAAAGAAGAAAATCTTCACTATTACTAGGTCAAAGAGTTGACACTAAAGCACAAACTAAGGCTATTCCAATAGGCAATATACTACACAAAAAAAGGGTAATTTACACAGTATTGAGTATTTTGAAGTTATTGGTAGGTGTTTCAGTAGCTTTCTTGTCACTGGACACAATACCCAACAGCCACAGTTTAAAGCAAGGAGATTTGTATTAATTCAGTTTGTAGAAGTGTCAACCCATGAGCAGCTGGCTCCAGGGTAGGGCAAGGAAGGACAGCAATCAGCAGAGGGGGCTTGTTCATGGTATGGCGGACAGGAAGTAGAGGGTAATCAGGGGAGGAAGAAGAGAGATTCACCCTTCTAGGCCATATCCTCAGTGACTCACATCATCTAACCAGGCTTCATCTCCTAATATTATTGCAGATAAGTAAGTTAATTAGATATCTTACAGGTAGTTAGACAGGGCCACCCTCAAGTAGCCAGGCTTCAATGAGCCAACACAGCAAGGTTCCAACATGAAGGACAATAAAGATACATTCACTGTGGCCAGAATTGTAAAAGGAGAGAAACTAGTATACCCTTGAGCTTCCCCTGGGGATAAATAAGAGTAACTGATATTCTAAATAGGTATTAATCACCTGGATGGGGAGGGGCAAGGTCTTAGCCCAGCCATTCCAGAAACTATTTCTGATGCCCACCTTTACTGAAAATCTTTTATACTTACTACATGACTTGCTCCCCCATTTGACCCCCACTTAATCAATATTACCTGGGTGACTATATTTGTAATCGTATTGGCTGGTCATGGTTTTGCCCCACCTCATGTCCACCTTGAAATTTTCAACTGAGTCTTTTAGTTTGCCTCTCTTTGTACCTGCCTCACCATACGGCTTTACTGTATAAAACATCATTGAAAAGTGAGATTGGTGGGCATCCCACTTTCTGGTCCCCCTTCTGTCTCTCTTAGCAGAAGCTTTCTTTCCCTCAATAAATTTTTCCTACTCTTAACCCCCATTTCCTAGAATTAAAGTGAGATTGGTGGGCATCCCACTTTCTGGTCCCCCTTCTGTCTCTCTTAGCAGAAGCTTTCTTTCCCTCAATAAATTTTTCCTACTCTTAACCCCCATTGTTCCTAGAATTCATTCTTAAATTTTAGAGAACACGAACTCATGTTTCAGCTGTCTAGCAGGTTTGGGAGTTACATCTCTTTCATCATTATGACATTTAGTTATAAACTTATAAGTGGACATTCCCATGAGACAATCATCATGCAACATCCCACTTATGAGCACATGAGACATTTAGGGAGACATCTAGATATAAACCATAACAGTAGGTACTTGCTACATCTGATGAAACAGCTGAAACTCATATAAGTTTTACAAATAAAATGAAGTTAATATTTGCAGGGAAAATGCTAACTAGGGAAAAATAAAGAAATATATAATAAAGACCACACATATAATGTGTTTTAGCCCAGAAATGAGGTAGTCTAATATATAAAAACAAATGTTTGTTACAAATTTAACTAAGTCTTTTGTTGTTGTTGTTTGTTTTTTTGTTTTGTTTTGGTACTGGGTATTGAACTCGGGTCCTTGTGCTTGCAGGGCAGGCCACCCAACCACTGAGCTAAATCCCTGGCCTTAACTAAGTCTTAATAAAGCTACACTGAAATGATGGAAAGAAGAGAAATGATTTCAAAAGAGTACTGGCATGCAAAGATTTTAAGCTTTGTTCTTGACGCAAAATGTGAGAAGATAATGTTAAAATTGATTAAAAAAAAAACAAAATAGCAGCTTATTACATTACTTGAAGGTTTGAAAATGAGAAAAAAATGTGAAGGAAATGACCAGGCTTGGGTGTTGGCCTTTCTTGCATGTTGTTTTACTCTGTGTATAAACTACGCATATGTATAATTTAATCATAATTTTGAAAGAAAATTTAAATATGAATGAATTTGCATGACACCTTGGTTAATTATACATCTTAGAATTTATTTTTATTAATTAACTTGATTGGTACAATTTAGATCTGCATAATCACCACATTCATTTTAGGAAATTTGTGCCATACATGACATATCTTTATTCCTAATTTTGCCCATTCTCCTCCCCACCATTTAACCCTTATTCTCATCTTTATTTACAAATGCTTTGTTTCCATTTTATCTTTCTTTTCTTTTTTCCTTTTCTCCTTCTTTACCCCTTCCCCTTTCCTAGTACCCCATATCATTTAAACATTTTCTTCCTATTTCACGTTATTATACATTTTAATCTTTATTTACATTTTCAGTTTATCACAGCAGAGATATAATGTGGTATGTACATATGTGTGTCCAATGTTTCAGTTAAGAGTGTGGATCCAAGACACATCATTTACCTAGAGATGTCTTGAGTTTGGTTGAAGTACTTGAGTACAAAAGAAAAAAAATTAGTCTTCTTTATCCATTCATCTAATGAAAGGCATTTGGGTTGTTTATAAGATTTAACTATTACAAAATGTGCTGCTATGAACATGGGTGTGCATATATTACTATGGTATGATGTTTTTAATTCTTTCAGGAAAATATTAAGAAGGGGGATAGCTGGGTCAAATGGAACTTCTAGTCCTAGTTTTCTGAGGAATTTCCACAGTGGTTGCACCAGTCTGCACTCCCACCAACAGCTTAGAAGTGTTCCTTTTTCCCCACAGCCCTGCCAACATTTGTTGTTGGTTGATTTCTTGATAATAACCATTTTTTTCTAGATTTAGATGAAATCTCAGTGTCTTTTTTAAATTTGCATCTTTTGAAAAACCCATGATTTTGAACATTCTTTCATATATTTATTTGCCATTTATATTTCTTCATTTGACAAGTGTGTAGTCTTCTCATATGCCCATTATGGATTGGGTCTTTAAACTGGGGATTTGATTCTTTTCAGTTTTTCATGTATTCTAGCTATAGGTCTTTAGCCCAAAACAGCTGGAAAGAAATTTTCCCACTCTGTCAGTTGTCCTCCCTCTATTGGCATTTTTTTGGGGGGGGGTCTGAAAAAGGTTTTAATAAGATGAGATCACAGTTACTGAATCTTTGTGGTATATACCATGCAATCAGGGTTTTGTTCATAAAATCTTTGCCTACACCTATATCTTCATGAATTCTACTTATCTGTCTCCCAGATTTAGTGTTTCTGTTTCAATATTTACATCTTTGATCCATTTCAATTTTAGTTTAGTGCATGAAGAAAGATATGGGTCTAGCTTTAGTCTTTAGCATGTGGAAACCCAGTTCTTTTGGCACCATTTATTAAAGAGGCTATCTTTCTTCCAATGGAAGTTTTTGGCCTCTTTGTCAAAGACAAGGTAGCTGCCTATGTTAGGAATTGTTTCTGCATCTTGTAATATGTTCCATTGATTTTCAGGTTTTCAGGTCTTGTTCTTCCTACCCAAGAGTAAGGGATATCTTCCCATTTTCTGTTATCCTGTTCTATCTCCTTTTTCAAAGTACTATAGTTTTGGCTTGTTTGTTAGTTTGTTTGTTTGTTTTTTGGGAACAGGATTAAACTCAGGTCCTTGTGCTTACAAGGCAGATGGTGGAACCACTGAGCTAAATCCCTCGCCCTAAAATGCATTCCTTTTTTTTTTTGAGCCAGGGTCTCACTCTGTAGTTGAGACTGTCCTGGAATTCACTATGTATCCCAGGCTGGTCTCAAACTCATAGGGATCCTCCTGCCTCAGTCTCCCGAGTACTGGGATTACAGGCATGTGTCACCATGCCCAGCTTGCGGTTTTCAATATAAAGATTTTTTTTATGCCTTTGTTAGATTTATTCTTAAGTATTTCTTTTCTTTTTCAATGCTATTGTGAAAGGCATGGTTTCCTTAATTTCTCTTTTAGTAGGTTTATTAGTTGTGAACAGGAACACCATTTTTCTTTTGAGAGTTGAATTTGTATCCAGCTACATTACTGAATTTGCTTATTAAATATTGAAGTCTTTTGGTGAAGATTTTGGAGGCTTTATGTAGAATGTCATGCAATCTTCAAATAATGATAGTTTAACTTCTTCATTTCCTATCTTTATTCCTATTTCTATCTCTTGGATAATTGCTCCAGCTGATGTTTGTAGAACTGTATCCACTAGGAATGGTGATATAAGATATCCCTGTCTGTGACTATGTTCACTCACATAAAAATATCAAGAAAAGTCAAGAAAGACATTTGAAGAAATAGAGAAACAAGGTGAACCAAACAAAACAAACAATAAAAGTAAGAATTTAAATTACAAGAAAGAAAGAAAGAAAGAAAGAAAGAGAAATCCAGGTAGAAAAAGGAAGATGAAGCCACCAAACAAGCAAAACAAAGGGCAATAAAATTCTTCTGGTGCCCACAATTCTGTGGTAGTGTCCAAGTAGGAGCCCAAAACTGTGGTGGGTAACTCCACCCAGCCTGCAGTAGGATCAATGTTCAGTATGGTGCTGATATTGGCCTTCAGATGCAGGCGCTGGGGCCACTCTTCATCAAGGAATTGTCTGTCTGTTCTTTGAAAGCTCACCCAAGTCACCCTGTTTGTCTCTGTGTCACTCTCCCAGTCGCTGTGGTGACCTCAGAGATTTAACCCAGTCCTGTGTACATGTGACCCCCCTTCTCCTTGCATAGTCTCCACTGGCAAGTCTCGCTCCCTGCTCATGGCATTTGTCACAGGGCAAGTGAAGTGGTGGCAGTGGCACACTCTCACTGCCACTGCTGCCACTGAGTCAGCACAAGGCTACTTGATCATGCTGCAATCTCCTCTCTATTGTGTGGAGTCTCCCACTTAGAGCGTATACCATATTGTAATTTTTTATGTTACATGATTGGATCCTTTATGCAAACCTGTAAAAGAGCAGATACCATTAACTTTATTTGAATACTGAAAATATTTGGAAAATCAGTGGCATTTCAAAACATATGCCTAGTCAATAGCGATGTGACATACATTTCATTCTGATCTTCTGTTGTTTAAATGTCTTCATTATCCCACATAATTCTTTTTACATAACAAAGTAATTTTCATTCTATAATATAAACTTTTTAAAAAACAGAACATCTAAATATTATAGTTTTGCAGGTAAAATTTGTAAAAATAACAAAACTTTTCTCTGAATTATTCTCTATGACCTCTTATCATATTTTCCAATAAAACCATTAAATTTGGCAATGCATAGTTGTTTATCTTCAAACTGTACTCAGGATCACTTTGCTATGATATATAATTGGGCAAACTGACCTAAATTGCACCCATGAAAGTAGAGCTAAAGTTTTCAGACCCTAAATTTATCATCTGAAAATGACTGCCTGAGGATGTTTATACCAAGTATTGTCTCATCAGCATTCAACAGCACTGACAAAGCATAAAAGAAAGAAGAAACCAGAAACCCACAAGAATAGATTAAAAAAAAAAGGATTCGTGAGCAGAAAATATACACCCACAATACTTCAATGTTTCTGGGTGCAAAATCTTTGTTCTTTCTTTCCAATGGAACTCTCCATTTTCTAATTCATCTTGAGATAAGCAAATATGCCTGATTTTTTTTTTTTTTGCTGTGTACAAGAAGTATCCTTACTTAACATTTTACTTACAGCTTGTTGTTCTTTTTTGTTTTGTTTTTCTCTTTATGTTTCACTTTAAAACACAGTTTGATTACTACTTATATTTTTCTCCTGAACAATCTGTTAAGATAGCTTAACTTTATCACTCACAACTCCATATCACTAATTACACTGTAGTAGCATTTTCATTTCTCATTTATTATCTGAAAGAAACTTCTTAGTCTTTTTCTAGAATGATATGAAAATCGTGACTTATTATTATTCCATATGCTATCATATGTCAAAACACACATAGTGAAAATAAAAAAATAAACGGAGGAAATAATTATTTAAATGTTTCATATAGCATTTTAAAAAATACATTAGATATAAAGAAAGATTTGATGAGGGAACTTAAGATAAACCTACAGAGAATCATGTTTCTTTTGGAATTAAATACAGTAAAACCTTGCTTTGCAAACATCACTTGTTTGGGAAACATGCTTATGGTACAAGACAATTGTATAGCAAAGCAAATTTCCCCATAAGAAATGATAGAGACTTACATGATTTATTCCACAACCCCAAAATAGTCATATAAAAATGACTACAATATCACTGTTAAATAATTCTAAGAATATTACAAAATATACAGAGAAATAAACAACATCCTATACTTGCTTTGGAAACAATTGTGGCTGGTGTGAGGTAGACAAGAGAGTCATTTTACACAATACTAATGGAATCACTGCTGTATATTGGCCCAATGGAATCCTTTTCTTTTCATGCAACTTTAATAAGAAACCTCTCCTGTGACACTTTTGCCTCATTTTGAGGATGTCCCAACTGAGAAAAATTAATATTTATTCAAAGAGATTCCTATTTCATTTTGCCTGAATACTCTTGAAGTTATATTAGTTATCTATAATTGCTCCAAATTTATCACTTAAAACAATAAACTTTTATAACAGCTTCTGTGGAAGATCGATCTAATAGTAGCCTAGTTGCAACATGTTATACTAGAATTTGTTACTGTATTTGTCCAGGAAAAGGTGTGAGTCTGGAGGTTTGAAAAATGGATTAAGTTACTTGGGAGATGAGTCAACATTTTCAGATGGAGTAAAGCAAATAAACTTATTGGCACTTTGGATATAACCAGGAAGATAGGTAGCTTCTCTTCCTGGACCACACAAAGAAGTTATGATTTTCCTGTAAGTGAAAAAAAAAAAAATCCAAGAAATATGTATGGTATGTGGCAAGTCTGGTTTACAAATCCACCCTTACTCTGCAACTTTCTCACATGGTGTGAGTCAATTTCTCTCTTTAACTGAGATGGAACTGACAAAGAAAAACTAAACAAAAAAGTACAGGGACAGTATAAAACCTGTACTTGGGACAATATAAAAACTAAAAGTTCCCAACATCTATGTGCTTCTTTTATTTGTTTGTTTATTGGTAAATATCTTTGGGAGAATCTAAACTTTACTTTGTTCTAATCAGTAGCTAGTATCATCTTTTATTTCTTCACTCTTTCTCACTACCCAAATTGGCTGCTGTCCTTGACCACACATAAGGCATATACCCATTCCGATCCTGTGCATCTTATGCTAAATTGTCACTGGAAATAACACCTTTTTAATCTAGTGCTCATGGTGTTAAAAAGTTTCTCAAATTAAACCCCAAAAGTTGCAATGGAAAACGTTCCTCAAAGAAAGGTTTTCCTAATTACTGTTACTGATGAATATAGAACATTTTCTTATATTATCAAAGCTGTTTTTTCCCGTATATATATATATACATATATATATAATGTAGTATATGGCTTGCTGAAAACCTGACTTTCTAATTTTCCTTAGAGAATGATTTTATGATTTTTCTGTAGTATTATGTTAATGTTTTGGCTGGATAAGCTATAGCTAACTTGGAAAGGAGCAAATATTCTATTCATCTTTTCCCTGCATCAATAATTTTATGGTATTATCTTTATAGTATTCTTTTCTGTTAGGAGGTTATTACAAACAAAGAGTTATACTGAGACTAAATGGGATATTGACAAAAAAGTGCAGGAACTATAAAAATCTCTATAGAACTGGATAGATGACAAGAGGCCACCAACTTTTTCTTGTTTGACTAATGAAACCTTCTCATTATTTTCCTAATTATCCTGCCACTTTGTGATCCCTGTATTTAAATTTTGCAGAAAATGATAAGAATAATCATTAAGTGAAGTGAGAGAAAAACTAATAATCTCAAATGGAAATAGATAAAAGGAGATCTTCTTAATTATAAAAATTCTAAAAAAAAAAAAAGCACACACATGCTCATTGACTTAAATGATTTCTATTACTCCTCACTAGTATTAACACAATTAGAGATTTTTCTCAGCATGAAATTCTTAAATGTTCAAAGTGAATATAGACATACTGGAAGGTGACCCTCACATGTCCAAACATGACTGACTATAAACAAGAATAAAGTAGAAAGGATATAGAAATAATTCTATTCCTAAAGGCTCCTGTTTTCTCTTGGTAAAACTTTAAATCAAACAAACAAATAATTAGAGTTACAAATTTAATAGTGTCCTATTTTTACTCACTGTTTATTATAAGTTAAGGAAACTTGAGGAATATAAAATTGACAATCATTCTTGAAAATTACATTCCAACATGCATTTCCATTTCTATAGCTACATCTGATACTCCATAAATGCTCAGGCCTATATTATTTTTGTCACTTCTTTAAGTATTTGTCTTCTAGATATAACTCTGAAGAACTCAGCGTTGTAGAAAACCTTGTTATATATCACTCAGGTTTTATTTATAGTTAACTGTTTTTTCATATTTTCAAAGAGCTAAATGTCAAATTATATAAAGTCTTTATATGTGACACAACAATGTGATAAATATTATTAAATTGTATTTGAACTAAGGAAAACTGTTTAACCGATGTATAAGTGTTTATAATTTTATTCCTTAAAAGCTAAAATTCCTTGGTCAAAGTAGGACACTTTAATAAATTATGAATCATTGTTATTAAATTTTTATTGTTGGCAAATTTCTCAAGTACTTATTGGTTTACAAGTGTTAAGTCCTAAGTCTTATTTGTGAACAGTCTTGTTAATTTTATTACATATTATATTTATGACATGCAATTTCTAGAAAAATACCAAATATATAATAGTTATTCAATAATAGTTTTCACCATTTTCTTCCTTATTTCACATGGGTATTTAAATAATCTTACTCTCATCAAAATCAAATTTTTTCATCATGAATATTTTTCATATTTATAATTTTCTTTCCTTTTAGTTTGTGCTTGTGATACATATGTTCTTGTGATATATAATAAAAAAATTCAGAGATCTCTCCTATCATGGTCAGTGCCTGCAATCCTATCTTCTACATCTGAAATTCTGCCTTCATATTGGCTAATTCTGCTGTGAATGCTTTCAGTATAATTTTCAATCTGAATATCTGTTTGAATCTGTTTCATGAATTCCACTTCTTTCCTATGTTGGGCATTCATGTTTTCTATTTCTTTCCTATGCTGGGCATTCATGATTTCCATAATTATCCAGAGCTCATCTATTATTTTTTATCTGTTTCTGTTCTAGAGTTTCTAATCATATCTTTCATTCTGCTCACCATCTCTGTAGTTATCTGGGAAATTATTTTGGTTTAGAATTTTTTCGAACCTCATTCATTTGTTTTGTTGCTTCCTGCACTTAGTTCAGTGTATGCAAGTGTTGATTATCAGACTTTTGCACATCATTTCCCCAGAATTTGTCTTTGGTGAGCAGAAGATGGGTTTGTGCCTTGCATTTTTTTTTTTTTTGGTACTGTTTTTGGTTCAATTGCTGGGTTGATACTGCCATATTGCTTATTGTAAGTATCTTTGTTGCTTGTATTTAGAACCCTTATGGAATGCTTGCTTCTCAGAGATAGCTTACAGATATAGCTGATCTTTAGGTTTTGAATCTCTAATGACACTTAGGCAATATCATTTTCATTATATCAGGAGGTATAACTGATTAGGTCAATCACAACACCTTAGCCCAAGTGATACAGTCAGCAGCAAAAACAGCATGAAGCACAGCTTAGAAAAATGACAATTTGTGATAGTTATTAATCTATCACCTTTAATGATGTGAATTAAATAAAAATTGAGGACTAGGCCAAAATATGTTCATAGTGAATGAACTCCTCAAAATAGAAATTTTACCCTCAGGGATGGGGGGCTTAGAAGGAGTTGGGGAATAAGGGATAGATAGGTACAAAGACAGGGAAGGTTAGAAGGTTAGAAGTGAGTCCAGAGGACACAGGAAGATTTTGCAAACTGTAGGAATCTGTTGAAGACAAGAGGAAGGGACAGAAGGAAAGAACAAAGACAAGAATAGAACAACATAACAACAACAGGGAAACTAGAAACTGTATTAACTTTCCTTTAAAACTAATGACAATCAAGGGAATGAAAAAGAGAGAAGAAAAGGAAAAGAAAGAAAAAAGAAATCTGAATTAGGACAGTAGAATAAAAAAATGAAATTAAAAAATAAAGATAAAGGGCCTCCTTCAGGATATTTATCTACTGTCACAATAGACAATATGGGCAGCAGTATGAAGACCTGAGTCAATTATTTTCAGCAAGCCAGCAGCAGTCCCTTGAGATTCAGGCTAATTTCTATCTGCAAGGCCAAAGTTGAGCTCCCTGACTCCCTATTGAGTTAAAATCTGCAAGGTTTTTTGCAGGTTCCAGCTGCCCTTCCCCTGAAGATAGTCCAGGTTCTAATAGGAGGTGGCAGTTCCTCCAACTTACCAAATACAGTGGTCTGGTGTGCCTTCAGTGAAGTGATTTTCTTCATTTTTCCAGTGGGCTTCAATTTTCATCAAGGAGCCTCAGAGAGGCCCTATTTCTGTTGTTCACTTACTCTCTATGTTCTGGAGCTCAGAACAATGGCTTCTTGACCCCCTGCACCTCTGCAGTATGGATCCAGGCACCAGCTCATCCCAGTCATGGTGTTTCGGGGTGCTGCTTGTGCCCACATAGCTCTGCTCCTCTGTACTCCATGCTATGATGGCCCAAGCAAAAACTGGGATCTCATCTTATTAAAAAGCTTCTGCACTGGAAGCGATGCCACCGACAATGTGGGAAAATTTTTACCAGCTGTTCCTCAGACAAAGGTTTACTATGCAAAATACATAAAGAACTAAAAAAAAGCAAAAAATCAAATTATCCAAATATAAAGACCCAGTCCAAAAATGGGCATCTGGAATTAAAAGACAAAGAAGTAAAAGCAGCAAATAAACATATAAAAAAATGTTCAGACTGGTCATTCAAGAGATACAGATAACTTAATAAAAAGCATTATATAGAGCATAGTTTTGTTTCATTTGAATATGTTTTAATTTGGTGATTTACTGACATTTAATTAATTATTTTTTCATGAACCTGTAGCTTAACCTGAATTCATATTGCATGTACTGAAATTGAAGAGTCTGAGTACTCTAAGAATTACCTCTATTTTGAGAGAACTATTGTGTTCACTAGCTCTCTTGTGCATAATATCAAATCATTCACATTTGTTGTAGGTCGTAGCAGGTGTATTCTAGGTAGTATAATCTAGAAGGAGACTGTTAGTAAGAAATAAAAATCACATGTTACCTTGACAACCACAGGTAATGGCTGGTTGTTCAGCATGTGTCTCCACAGGCTCCTAGGTAACTTCTCATATATTAACAGTAACTTGTTTAAAACTTATATCTCTGAAATTCTGATTCTTATGAAAAATTGAATATTCTCTCGGGTTCAATGGTTATCTTGTAACAGAGTTGTGTTTTTACAGTTTCTTGATTTATCTCATAGTTTAAAATTAACCACTCAATATAGAGAACATGATTTCTGAGAAAGTGTATCTGAATGGTGTTTTTAAAACAATCATGTCCATGGGCATATGTGACATATTTGTGTATATGTATGTGCAAGTTGCATGGCTATTTATTTCAATGAGGAAGAGGGTAGGCATTTTCTATGATTAATAAAATGTTAAGTAAACATTATGGCACCAAGACAAACTTTATTTTTTAAAGAAGTTAGTTGGGGATGTTATTGTGGCAGGTCTAAAGAAGCAAATTACATACTTGAAACATTATAATTTGCTGCACATTTTAAACGTTAGTAGGTAAAAGTATCTAAGAAACAATGATCAAAGGTGATTGTCAGGATTCAGTAAATTAAGCATGTAAATCAAAATTAATTTATAAAATTATGTAAATGAGTCCTAATAACAGATAAATCAACAAGTGTGATATTTGAAACATGCATTTTCATTATATATAAATTATGATATAAAAATTTCTGTCTTCTTTTGAGACTGTATTTCTGAGAACCCTGACATAGGATAGTCATCATTGGATAAATTAAATATTAGATAAAGTAATTTGTATGTTCAAATCAATTATGAATGAATAAAAACATTTTACCTCAAATTTTATTACTCAACTCTGTTTCTATAGCACACAAATATGCATTAATAATATTTGAAACACTTGGAAAATGTTATTCTGCATTAATACCAGATAACCATATCAGATGCCCCTTTACCAGAATTTTATCAGTACATATCTTTTTCTTTAACACATCTCATTTGTAATAGGCTAGCTGATGTTGTAGTAGAAAATAAAGCAAATGGTGCTGGTTACCACAACCACATCATATTTTGTTCATGTTATATGCCCATAACAATTTAGTAAGTGAATCTGATCATCTTTCTTACTCAGTGACCTGAGCTGATAATGATTCAGTCTCTCCATGTGTTTTCATGACCATTGGTATGTTTTAAATGTGTATCTCAAAGTTCGTGTGTTTAGAAGTTAATATTTAAGGCAACAATGTTGAAGGTGAAACTTTTAAATAATGCCTTAATGAATAGGTTGATAAGCTTAAGATGAAAGCCTGATCTTGGCCCTGTTCTCTCCCCTCGCACATTATCCTGCCCTTGTGCATTCTGCAGACTCCAACTCCATTCTTCATAATAACTCAGTCTCAGGTTTTCTTACTGGGATTAAACACACTTTTAAAAATTACAAAATTAAACTGTACTAGAGATCTTAAAACTTTTAAGTGGGATTAACTGGTAAAATTTCTGTGCATATTCTGTACACCAAAGCTACTCACACGGCTAAAGATAAAATTTAAATACCCCCACATTGAAGTGGACTGTATGGTTGAAAACAAGGACCGGTATGCCAAATTTTAACTGAATATATGCTAATAGTTATTTTATTTGATGATGATACATGCTCAAATTAATGTACAATTAATACTTTTGTATACATGCAAAATGTTATAATAGTAAATTGTGATATAGAATATAGAAATCAAGATATTGATAACTTTGTTTATAGGGAAAACAAAGAAGAGAATGCAAAATACTTTACAATCAAGTTGTATAATTCTGAATCACATTTGTATTTATAAAAACACACTATAACAGATGTAGCATTACTGTCTTCATCTCTTGAGCAAACTTGTGTGTTGGTTGAAATGTTATATTGGGATTCACAACAACAAAAATAAACTTCAAATTGTTTAGAGCAATAAAAGAAATATAAGAACTGATATGTAAGGAATGTTGGAGGTAGAGGATGCTAATATTATATGTACACTTGACTCACATGTGTAAGGAAATGTTAAAAAATCCAATTTCTCTATATATTCCTTTCTGTGTGTGTGTGTGTGTGTGTGTGTATGTGTGTGTGTGTGTGTGTGTGTGTGTGTGTGTGTGTGTGTGTGCTGAGACAGGGTCTCAGTATATACTTGAGACTGACCTGGAACTCACTATGCAGCCCAAGTTGGTCTTGAACTCACAGTGATCCTCCTGCCTCAGCCTCCCGAGTGCTGGGATTATAGGCATACACCACCACACCTGGCCTTCCTTTCTGTGGTTTTCATGCCTATTTCATTCCAACATTATTATGTCTGTTAATGGATGAATATGTACAGCAATGTTGCATTACACATTTGATCACCCCAACAATCATTAAGAAAAAGGTGACTAACAGTAGGAGTTTCCAGCAATATCTATATCTATCTATATTATATATTATATTATTTATATTGTATATCATCTATTTAATTTAAGACATATAATTGATTCAAATCCAAAAGCTGCTTCTAGAAAGGCACTCATTTCTATAAAAACTGAAAGACACATTTTACACCGTCAAATAATTTCTGAATTTTCTTTTAAAGATGATTTATATTATACAATATATTAAATTATGTTTACAAGCATGTTTCAATCTGAAAGGAGAAAACACTATTATTATACATATATTTGTCTAGTAAAAATTTGAAAATGAAATATAAATAAATTTAACGTCCACTATACCTGAACAGGCCTATAACTGATAGAAATCCTCAGCTGCGATAAAGTTGAATACTAAAAGTATAGATTTACTGAAGGGCATGGACAATACCTGAAAAAATGTATTTATTTTGGGAGAGAGTGGAAAGAATGAAAGGGCCAGTTGATAGTGATTTACCTATACGTATATTCTCAGCCTGAGGACGGAGCGTAGTTAGAGCATGGCAGGCAATAGCTAAACCTCTAATGGGGTAACGCCCTATCTCCAGCCAGAAGAAGCAGAGAACAGACACTGGGGATGTATAACTTCTGACAAATGAGGGAGGGACAGTAACTATCAGCAAGGAATAAGAGAACACAAACTGTGTTCATATATTATACAAGTGTCCAGGAAAATAGTGAACTGCACAGGAATGATCCAACTCAAAACTGTGTGTAGCTAAAATGACAGATAGAAAGAAAGCGATGAAAAAAGAGACTGTGATTTCTCATCTGCCAAATAACACAAAAAGTATCAAACTTGATTTCAACATTAGTTGTCTTATATTACAAAAAGATCACAACTCTTTGCTGAGTACTGTGACAAAATCTGAAATCAAATGTAATAGTATTTAAATTCAAATTTATGTAAGCACACACAAAGTAGAACATAACGTCTATTCAGGGGAAAGGAACGGGCCATTCTTTAGAAGTTTTAATTATTCATAAGATAAAGGGATATACATGTGTAATATGTAAAAAGTTGGCAAACCTCGAGAGAAAAATATTTTATGTATTGAAAACAAATACGAACCTGAGGCACAGCTAGTTGTCTGTTAAAATGTGTTGACCAACATTCCATGTTTATTTAAGAATTTACTTGATATAATTGCTTCATTATTAAGTATATTAACACTAAGACATTTATATAGAATATGTATTTGTCAAATTTTCAGTCAACTTTCACAAATGATTTATTAAAATCTTCATGTGTGTTGGATGCTTAGTGGTTATTCTCTCAAATTTTATTAATTTTCCACAGTGATATACAGTGATATATTTGGTAGTTGACCATTTTTTACAAGTAGTTTTAAAACTTTTGGATAAAAATATATACTTCTTGATATTATGGTCTCAAGGTATATTCATTTTGCTACAATAATTCAAATTTACTTTTTTATATGGCAGAGTAGTACTCTCTTATGTGTAAATACCATATTTTCTTTATTATTTCATCTGTTATTTGACATATAGGCCACTTTTAAAATTTAGGTATTTTTGAATTGTGCTTATAAACAGGAAATAGGCCCACCAGGTTAAGCATCACATCATTTATTTTATCTGAGAAATGCAAAGCAAAAAATAAAGAATAAAATAAAAGGCAGATAACAGGAAATGAGAAAGATCTTTCTAAAATCAAGGGGGATCAAGGGATGGAGGGCTATGAGAATACAAATCATATATATTTTAAATCATTGTTCAAACTTTTATTGAGTACAAGCTCTCAGTATAAAAAGATCCCTAGGATTGTGCCTTTTTTTTTAAGTGAAGACATACTATGTAGTTTAAACTTTAGCAATACTTTGCTCAAATATTCTTACCAAACCTTTTTATCTTCTGACCTAATTTCCTTGTCTCTAACATATAGATAATTTGATAATTTTTATACTGTTTAATATGGTTATTATTATGAGGAAATAAAGTAATGACTGAAAATTGAGAAGAAACTAGTAAACAGGAATCAATGCGACTTATTTGCTTCTAACAGGGCAATTTTAGCCAATTTAACTCTAAGAAGAGAATATTTTATGTCACAAACTTTGTCTGTTCTCACATTTTATAGAGTAAAGAATGCCTTGATCTTGATATCAATCAAATATTGAACTGCTACTGTTTCTCCCAAGACACACAAGAGTGTGTGGGGGGGTAGTAAGTATAAGCATAAGTCAGTCTTTTGGGGGAATGCACTACTTTAGAAAACAGGGTAAAGTTAAAAATGGGAAATATCAGGAAATAAGGAACATCTCAAGAAGTTGTAAAATAAGGAAGCAGAAAACTCAGCAGGTAAATATGAAAAACTAATACTAACACAAGCAATAAAAAGAAAAAGTGCCAAAAAATTGGGAATATATCAACTGGTAATAAGCTCCAGGAGATCTAATAATCAATAAGCACACAAAATATTATAGGCAACTCTCTTTCTACAAGAACATTGGAAAAAACCTTCTTGAAGCTATCATTTTTAATATTCTTCTAACCCTGACTCCAAACTTTTTTTTTTCCTTTGACTGAATAGAGGCTGCAAGCCACCAAAAGTTCACAGCAATCTTTTATTTAAGAAAACAGAGCAATAACAATGAACAAAATTTTGAATGTCTCTTCTCCAGTAGGTTTCTGAATGATTGCTACAAATAACCCATCTGAACTTCACAAGAGAAAAATGGGAAAAACTTGATAGGCCATTTGTAACCCTTTAAAATATTATTTAGTGATTTGTACGTTGCCAATGAGATGAAAGTCAGACATTAAATTAAAGATATGACAATATTATTTCATAGATTCTACTCACTATTAAAACTACAATATTTAAGCAGAAGTTAAATATTAAATAAAATAATAATATTAAGCTATTGTCCTGTCATATTTATTTAAAAGTTTCTGTAATTCTATAAACATATAATTAAGTATTTTTATATTCCTGGTGAAATATTTTTACTCTTTCTCTATCATATTACTTCAGTTTTTAAAATACACATTGTGCAATTCATATTTTGTCATATCCAAGATACTTTTATAGAGATTGTTGCTTTAATTCAAGATGATCATCTACTTGATCATCAAAGATGTGTGACTTAAGTTTACTTAAAAATTCCTCCTATCTCCATCGTAGTATTCTCAGTATTTATTTTCAGAACTGTTCTATCTGGATATTTAAGTACCTAAACATTTTTCTAAAAAGAAAATATATATCATAGGCTTCTGAACTTTCACACATTGTTGCCTAAAAATGTGATTATTTTCTGTTAAATAAAAACAATTTATAAAAATCTTATTAAAAAATTAAATTTTTCATATATTACATTTTTATTAGAATTGCCTAGATTTAAAATATCTCTGAACTTTTGTGCTATTAAACATAATACAAACAATCTTACAGGAGATTTATAAGTAATTATATTGAATTACTGCTTAATTAGTGTTAGAAAATACCCTAGCATAATCTCAGCTAAAGTAAATACTAAGACATAGATGCTCAGAATTCAACAAGTGTGAGTACTTTTATGTGCTCTAAAGGTAATATAAATCTGATCATAAAATGGTATATATAGAATATGTGTGATAATGAACTGAGATGTTTTGATTAAAAATTGGAAATAGAGCTACAAAATATAGTCTAGGTAGGAAGCAATAACATAAAAGTTTAATATTCTTGAAGGAGTATATTCTAGGAGTTATAATTTTATCCATACTCTGTTATCTTGCCAGATGGAGATATAGGCTGGGGTGGGAAATAGACCTTCAATTCATTATGAGGATTGGATACAGGTCACTAAAAACTAAGTGCATTACAAGCTACATATTTTACGTGTCTCTCAGGAGTATGTCTGGAATCTGTTCACTGCTTATACAATAATGGATAGCCAAGTGTTTTCTCTATTAAGAATCTTTGAATAGAGATAACTCTTCTCTCATGAAGGAATATAAAAACACAACACTGAACTTGTAAAAAGAGACTGAGGTGGGTTTAAGAAAGAAAACATGGAACTAAGAATACTGAAAATTAACAAGCTTTCTTGGCGAAATTGTTAAATTTCTCACTTTGTCAGAATGTTATTAACTACAAGTATGTAATGATCAATCTGTCACCTTACACATTTCATATTTCACAAATATTGGCTGTTTTTACAAATCTTGTTTTCTAAAATATTTCATCTACATGTTTAGATTAAACATATGATGTGTTTGCTATTTATTAGCACATGACTTGCTTTTTTTCTCTTTATAGATTTTTAAAAACTGTAAAACTAAAAATGCCAGCCAGCTGTCACTTTTAAAAGTCAAAATGTATTTCATTAAGTACAAAGGGTAAAAAGCTACAATAGAAATTCAATATTGGTAAATTAATCATTTAGTTGCAAAAACTCATATTTCCCCTGTTCTCATGTGTCAAGCATCATTTTTCCAGACATATAAAAAATAGAGATATTCTAAACGTCTGCATTTGGGGGAAAGTTTTACATGGGTATATAGTGTCTTGCAATACTATTTTCATCTGAATACATTTTTCGTTATACCTTTAAAATTTTTACAAAAAATATAAAGCTGTCACTCAATATATATTTGAAATTCAGTCAGACTGAACAGATGAAAAAGATCCCAATGATGAATGTACCTAAAAATACCAATAAACTTAATGATTAAAAAAATTGTTTATCCAATAGGAAATAATGAGAGAGTCCTACAAGAGATGTATTAAGAGATGGCTGCAAAAATTCATTTGCTTTTTAGGACTTGATGATTATGACTGGTAATTAAGGTTAAGTATTAATGCTAGACACAACACAAAAACATCACGTTACCTTGTCTAAACTATTAAGTAGCCACCATATTTTTTCTATTATCAAGAAATACAGACTTCTGACGATTTGGAAAAAAAATCTATTTGCATGGTTATCGTTTGACTAGCCAAGGAAAAGTGTGTATTCATGTACAAGCTTGTTTTATGCATATAATGTTTAGTAAAAGGTGAAAGGTTTGTATGATCTCAAGAGAAATGAAAATATTTTACATATAAAGTTTAGACAAATATGTAGGCCAAATACATTTTTAACAGTACAAAAGGCAAAATAAAAAGATTGCAATGAAAAGATTTGTATAAGTAAAGAAAAATTATAATTATTGTATTAAAATCAAAGACAAAAAGACAATATGAAGCAATTTCAGTGAAGTTCAAACAAGCAACATGCAGAAAAATATAATATTGTTTTAATAACATTGGGATAATAAAAATAATTTTAAATTATGATGGATAAGAAGGTACAGACAAATTTCAGAGGACAAAGTATGGTATCAGATAATTATCATTTCTGAATTACAGATCAAAATGAAGATAAATGTAACATAGTTATGGCCATTATTATCTTCTAGTTTATTCTATTAAAAAATCTTAGTTTGAACATTAAATTTTTCATACAAAATTAAGTTATGGAAAAGAGAGGACATGTGTGGTGGCACAATCACATAATTCCAGCACTCTGGCAGGCTGAGACAAGAGTATTTCAAGTTTCATCCCAGCTTGGGCAACTTAGCAACTTAGCCTATCTCAAAATGAAATAATAAGAAAAAAATAACAAATAAAGTGATGGTCAATGTAGCTGTGCAAAAAGGCCCTAGGTTTGATCTGTACTGAAAGGAAAATAAAAAAAAGACATATGCATGGAGCATAAATCCTTAACAAAATTGAATACAAATATACATTTAAATGACTTTAAAACGTATTGACAAAAATTGAAGTTATTGAAAAAGGAAAAAAACTCAATTAGATCACATAATTAAGCATATAAAATCATAGAGTAAGGGTTAGATAATTATGATAAATATTTACGATTATAGGGGTGGGAATTTAGCTAAATGGTGCTACCACCTGCCTCACAAGCACAAAGTCCTGAGTTAGATCCCGGTTTAAAAAAAATAAATAAAGGTTACTAGCTCTCAAATTCAATTTACTTTATTTCACAAAAGGAAGCAATTTCCAGTTATAGGAGGGTTTTGTCTTAAAAATAAAGTAGTATTTTGGGACTGGGGATAAAACTCAGGACAGTAAGCTTGCAAAGCAGAGAGCAGAACCACTGACCTATATCTCCATTAAAATAAAATAATTATTAATGCACAATATCCTTTTTTGTTTAATTTTAAGTTTGACTACTGAGGCAAATAGTAAAGAAATGTAGTTAAAATAATGTCAGGGTTTATAAACTATTTTTTAATTGAGTAAATGTAATGAGACTCTGAAATAAGAAAGTAAAAAACAATTATAAATATGATATTTTACCAGGAGACAAAATAATTTTAAATTTATCTAAGTAGAATTTGTCTGCATCAAATGTATTTCAACATTTTAGATTACCATTACATTTACACTACTCATATCAGTAAGAACTATTTTATGGCCTTTTAAATTTAAAATTGTCTATGAAAATATTAAAATATTTTAGTTTCACATAAATTGCTAATATTTCAATTGAGAATAAAACAATGTTATACTATTTCTACCATATTTTATATAAAGATTACAAAATGACCATATACAATGTACCCAATAGAGGACAGAGATGTGATTCAATTGGGAGAATGCATACTGATATGTGCAAAGGCCTGAGTTTGATTACCCAGGAATAATATCAATGGATTCATAAGGGCAATTAGTGCACTACTATAAGAAAACTTTTTCATATTTGCCATGTTATAAATATAGAGATACATATGTATATATGTTTCATATGTATATATAAAATATATATCATGTATAAGTTGTAGACTTATTTTAATTTGCATGTCAAGTTTGTATTTGCAACATTTTAAAATATAGATAATTGGTATAAAAAAAGAGAAGTGTAAATAATTTCCAAACTATATAACTGATAATTTGAAATAGGAAGAAAAGGGCTAAAGGTGTAGAGGAAGTGGGAAGAGTAGGGGAAAGGAAAGAAGAGAAATGAAAAAATATAAGAAAAGGCAAAAATGAAAACAAAGTTTATAAGTAGGGAAGTGTGGAGGGGTGAAGGGAGGGCAGGGGAATGGGTAAAAAATGAGAACCAAGACCTGTCATATAAAGGTACAAGATCCCACTGATGAATGTAACTGTACTGTATGCCTAAGAAGTACCAATAAACTCAATGGAAAAAAAATATGGATACTAAGGTTAGTATATGCTTGTTAAATTTGTATATTGATAATTATTTTTCTGCTTGTTTTCATGCCATTTAAATATATTTTAATCTATGCACTCTCAAGGTATTATAATAGGGCTGGGGATTTAGCTCAGTGGTTCTGCCGCCTACCTTGTGAACACAAGGACCAAGTTCATTCCTGGGTAAAAGGAAAAAAAAATATATAATATATATATATATAAAGTAAAAGATGAAAAGATGAAATATTCTAAGCTTGAGAGAAAATCTTAACATGAGATGTAAAAATGTTGAGTAACACTGTTGTGAATTTTATGTAATTTTGAATAAATATCAGCCTCTTAGAACACACTTTTTTAAAGTAGTCATCACATTTTGAAGAAAATAAAATAATATTTTTAACATTGTATATTAAGGTCTAAACTATTTATTTTACAATTTCATCCAAAAGGGAGAGAACTAAGCTATAACAACCATAGAATTATAATTGTTTTAAAATAGTTTTGTGTGATATAAGAGCAAATACAGAAATCAGTGTTATTCCTTATGGTTTCAAAATCCACATAAATTAATTTATATATTAATTTATATAAATGCATAGGCACACATATATGTGTATGTATTTATGTATGTATTTGTCTATTGGTAAGTGTATACACTTACCCACAATAAACATAATACCCAGAGATACGTGTCTTCAAATGTTTTCCCAATGACTGTTTTTTCAATGAAACAAAAATAATATGTGCAAATTATCAAAAAAGACAGCCAACATATTTATTTAGTTAGGTTAAGAAAATACGCATTTCCAAAAAATTTCACCAAAATACTTCTAGAATTAATTAACACTTTTAGAAGATTAGCTGGATACAAGGTCAACACTCAAAAATCAATAGCTTTCCTGTACACAAATAACATACTCACTAAGAGAGAAATTAGGGAAATAATTCCTTTCACAATCACATTAAAAAAAATGAAGTATCTAAGAATCAGTATAACAAAAGAAGAAAAGACCACTACATGGAAAACTACAGTACTCTGAAAAAAGCAATTGAAGAGGATACAAGAAAATGGAAAGATATCCCCTGCTCCTCATTAGGAAAAATTAACATAGTGAAAATAGCCATACTACCAAACCTGCTATACAGATTCAATGCAATGCCAATTGAAATTCCAACACTATATTTCAAAGAACTAGAAAAAAGAATCCACAAATTCTTTTGGAAATACAAGAGACCTAGAATAGCAAAAGCCATCCTAGGCAACAGAGACATGGCAGCTGGTATAGCAATTCCCAATTTGAAACTATACTACAAAGCCACTGTGATAAAAACAGCACGGTACTAGCAAAGAAACAGACTTGAGGATCAGTGGAACAGACTGGAAGACACAAAACCAAATCCAGATGTACTCAGCTACCTCATCTTTGACAAAGGAGCTGGCCATCCTCACTGGAGGAAAGATAGCCTCTTTGATAAATGGTGTTGGAAAAACTGGATTTCAACTGTCCAAAGATTAAAACT
Source organism: Fukomys damarensis (assembly GCF_012274545.1). NCBI lineage: Eukaryota > Metazoa > Chordata > Mammalia > Rodentia > Bathyergidae > Fukomys > Fukomys damarensis. Next base: position 58,380,546 of record NW_022900950.1, on the reverse strand, counting down.
ATCTTTCACCATGCACTAAATTAAAATCCAAATGGATTAAACATCTAAATATTAAAACAGAAACACTAAACTTGCTGGAAGATAAGTTAGGCAGAACTCTTGAAGACATTGGCATAGGAAAAGACTTTATGAACATATCCTCAGGAGCATGGGAACTAGCAAAAGAATCAAGAACTGGGATCTCATCTTATTAAAAAGCTTCTGCACTGCAAAATAAACCATCAACAGAACTAAGAGACAACCTACAATGTGGGAAAAAATTTTTACCAGCTGCTCCTCAGACAAAGGACTATCATCTAGAATATATAAAGAACTCTAAACAACCACCCCCCCAAATGTAAGGACCCAATTCGAAAATGGGCATCTGAAATGAATAGACATTTCTCAGACAAAGAAGTAACAGCAAATAAATATATGAAAAATGTTCCACATCACTGGCCATTCAAGAGATGCAGATGAAAACAACACTGAAATTCCACCACAGCACACAAAGGATGGCTGCTATCAAGAAATCACACAATAACAAATGTTGGCGGGGTTGAGGGGAGAAAGGAACCCTTCTCCATTGTTGGTGGGAGTGCAGACTGGTGCAACCACTATGGAAATCAATATGGAGATACTTCAAAGTGCTGAGAGTAGAGGTTCCATTTGGCCCACCCATCCCTCTGCTGAGTATCTTTCCAAAAGAACTAAAAGAATCATATCACAGTGATGTATGTGCACCCATGTTTATAGCAGCACAGTTTGTAATAGCTAAAATTTAGAAACAGCCCATTTGCCCATCAGTTGGAGACTGGATAAAGAAGATGCAGTTTTTCTATAAAATGTAATACTACTCACCCATAAAGAATGAGAAATTAGATTCATTCATAGCAAAAAGGATACATATTGAGGATATGCTCCTAAGCAAAATAAATAAGTCACATGTGTGTAAATACGGAACAGTTTCTCTGGTGTGAATAACCTATAATAGTGCATAGATGCTAATGACATAATTGACAATGTGAAGTAGGAAGAAAAGGGCTAAAGGCATAGGGACAATTGGAAGGGTAGAGGTAAGGTAATAAGGGAAAGGAAAAAATATGAGAAAATAAATGAATGGAAAAAATGTTTGTAAATGGGGAGAGGAGGTGGGGGTGAAGGCAGGGCAGGGACAAAGGGAATAAATGAGAACCAAGACCTGTCATGTATAGGTGCAAGATCCCAGTAATGAATGTAACTATACTGTATACCTAAAATGTTCCAAAAAATTAAATGAGAAAAAAAGAAAAGAAAATACTTTTGTAACTCATGTATTTATTAAGCATAAAAGTCAAGGGGAAAAAAAATAATAATAAAAGAGCAGGAAAAGGGCCAGAAATTTAGCGCAGTGGTTCTGCCGCCTGCCTCACAAGCACAAGGACCTGAGTTTGATCTCTGGTACCAAAAAAAAAGGGCTAATAGAGTAATTTTCAAGACAAATGGATTAAAAAATGCTAGAGAATACTTGTTCTTAATCCAAGAAATGAATGTGTTAAAGTTTGAACCAAAATTGATACAAAAATGAAAATTATTTTATTTTTATACTTTAATAAAGATTTTATTAGGCTGATTACAATTTCTAAGTGAAAAATCATTTGAAAGGTCTGTATTTTTTTATTATAAGAACAATAATAAAGTCCATGTTAAAGAAAACAAATTATTGCAAAATTCAAAAAGTTCAGATTGGCAGTTTTTTACTAATAAACTATGACAAAGTTTTATAGACTACTTTCATATAAAAATACCATCCAATTATTTTTTATTTATTTATTTTTTCTTCCACTTTTTTTTTTTTTGTACTGGGTATCAAAGTCAGGGCCTTGAGCTTGTGAGGCAGGCAGTGGAATCACTGAGCTAAATCCCCAGGCCTCCAATTCTTTATTAATGTCCTTTATCATTCTAAGAATGTAGGCAACTTTCTGATATTTATGTTACAAGCTCAAATGTACCTAACTGAGTACATATCCTTTATAAACCAAGATAATTTAAATGTTTTCTCTTACAAATCTTCAAGTATGTATGATACAGGAAAATGAGTGTTTCCAATGCAATCGATTATCTTAAACACAATAATATTCTTCATATGTAAGTAACAAATATAGAGAATATAAGCAAATTTAGATGGTTTTAAGTAATAGCATGTTTCTATTCTAAATACATTAATATATTTTATTAATTTAGGCAAAATACATATGAAATGTGATAATTATCCCTTTAAGACAATATTAGCCAAAAGATGCAAGTATCTATTAATGTTTTTTGCTAATATAATCTAGTGTAATTTAATTTTTATTTTTCAATTTGGCAATGGTGGCATCTGCATGTTTTATATTTCATTTTTCTTGAAAAACATAGAATTTGAGGATTAAATGTTTGCTTGTATTTAATTTGATTTAGTGATATATTTCTCCAACTAAAAAATATTTCGAAACATTAGTAATTCAGATGAAATAAGTATTGAATTTGCATTGTGACTTTTAATTTGAGAGTCATACTGAGTTTCATGAAAAGCAAAATGATGAATTTCAATGACTTCTAGAATGAAAGTAAAAAGTCTACAGGTATACATTTGATCAATATTTTAAATATGTTACTCACTTTATATAAGTAAGATAAATTTATATTAATATGCATACTAATTTATTTAATTAATAAAACTTGAACATATAATTTCCAAGTTCAGTTCATGTACTGGCCTCATATGTGTGACCAAAGAACAGAACAAAATAAATAAATAAATAAATATATAAATAAAACTAGAAAGAGTTTCATTTAGATAAATTTTAATAATTAAATTTGAAGAGGAGCTGCTGATTTAGGCTCAGTGGTTCTGCTGCCTGCCTTGCAAGCGCAAAGTCCTGAGGTCGATCTCTGGTACCAAAACATAAAAGTAAAATTAAAAAGTTGACTAGCATCTATTATGCTTTTATTGTTTAATTTGATGTCACATCATTTTTCTATTTCAACAATTGTATTTATAATTGCATTAAATCACCATTACCAATAAGTAAATTTTAAAAAACCAAAGAATAACAGCTTAAATTTTCATACAGATTAAAGGAATACTCTGTGACCTTTTGGATTCACTCCATCTTTCAATTACATTTTTTGGTAAAAATTAGCTTTCAAGTAATGCATTTTTGCCCTTAAATAAATGAAATGTTTCAGTACTTCAAATAAAAATTAAGTAAGTTTCAATGGTTTTTACACACCCTCAGTGAAAGGCTGCTTCTGCAGCACACGATGATGTCATCTTTAAACCATTCATCTGTGGTAAAGAAATAGAAAATGAGACACGGAACATTTATTTTCGTGTGTTGATTTGGTAAAGGTTGTGTTCTAAGACAAATTGTCATTATTCAGAGTCTGTGTATGAATGCTCCAAGCCTCAGAAAAGATATTATTCTGAGTTCTTGCCTAAAAACTAAGTCCAGTTAAAAAATGAAGTAACTTTTTAGAAAAAAAAAATGCTTTAAGAGAGAATGTTGAACAAGATATAAAATAAGGACCAAACTATCTTCTCAATTTATTATGCATCAATATCATTACTGTTTTTATATAACTATATTTAAATTTTTTGTCTGATTTAAATCACATTTTCTTCAATTATATTTTAATACATTGTTTATTATTTCCATTTATCTAAAGTTCATCAAAAATAGATGACCCAAATTAACATGTCCAGAAAAATAGCATAGAAGCAACACAATTTGTATTAGCAAAAGTAAATGCTGAAATATTCCTATAGAAATCATTTTCCAGTTATGAAAATGAACATTGGAAAATAAAAGTCCATGGTTTAAATCCAGGTTTCTCAATTTACTATTGTTGTGATCCCAAATAAGAAATGTAAAGCATTTTGATACACAGTACCCTAATTATAATAAGTTACACTTTTTTATTTTTTCATCTGTGGTATTTTACTCTTCTAACATCATTGATAACTTTTGTTATCTAAGCAAAATCAAACTTATTACTCCTACTTAGATAAATGTGGGCAATAGTTCCACCAGAGATATGAAAGTGCTTCAGTTATTGACATTACATTAAGAATTTCTAAAGGTTTTATTTTTACATGTTTGCAAAATTTAAGATTTACATTTACCTTGATGGGTAGGTACATGTACTTAATGTATCTTATTTTTTATTCCCCTTTTTGTCCTCTTCCTCCCTCCTCCCTCGATCTCTGGATACAATTGCAATCTGCAAAAGATCCATTCACTGTTTTTTATTCAATATATTTAATTTTCATTCTTTTTAACTTTTCTTTTTATTTTGAGTTTCTAAAATAAAAGAAGTTATGTGATATTTATGCCAGCATGTCTGATTCATTGCACTTAAACTATGGTTTAATTCAAGGTTCATCCATTTTCCTAAAAATGACTCAAGTTTATCTTTAAGGCATAGTAGTACTCTATTATATGTAAATACCACATTTTCTTCATCCATTTATCTTTTCATGTATACATAGGTCACTTTCAAGTTTTAGCCATTGTGACTTGTGCCGCTTTAACATGGTTTTGCATGTGTCACTGTAGAATATCTTTAACTAATGTTAGAAGACACCAAAAAGAAGAGCTGATTTGAATGTAACTTCCAAATTTAGTTTTTTGAGGAATTTCCAAGCTGATTTCCATAATGGTTGTACTAGTTTACATTACCAATAATAATTTACATTTCCCCCACAGCTTTTCCAGTATTGCTATTACTTTAAACAGTTATGGTCATCCTTTCTAGAGTAAATGAAATTTCATTTTTGTTTTTAGTTTGCATTCTTCTGGTGGCAACAGATGTTGAGCATTTTGTAATGTATTCATTGTGCATTTGTATGTCTTCTGAGGAATGTCTACATATTTCAGTTGCCCCTTGTTATTGGGGTTTTTGGTTTGAAAATTCTGAGTTTTTTAGTTATTTTTGTTATTGCTTATATATGGATGTTCCCTCAAAACCTCATGAATTCCTAAATGGGGCTTTTTGGAGTTGGATTGGTCTAGGATATGTGATACTGAGATTAAGTATATGATGCTGGGAGTAAGTGTGCATTGCTGGGGTAAAGTGTGCATGATACTAACCTAGTCCACTCTGATTCAGCATGGTTCTGAAGGCCTACCCTGGGTGTAGGTGGCACCCCCCAAAGGATAAGTAGCCTGGATGGAATATAAGGGATAGAAAAACGGCTGCAGTCATTACCTGCTATTCCAGCTACCTCCCTGCTTTGTTGTTGTCTGCTTTCCAAGAACTGTATCTCTTCTGGACTACTCTTCTGGTGTATCATCTGGCCATGGAGTCAGTGCCCATAGACTGGAACCTCTACAAACTGTGACCTGAAATAAAAATTTTCTTGTTTAACTTTGGTTGTTGGGTATTTCATCTCAGCAATGAGCAAAGTAACTAAAATATTTGTAAATTCTTGATACTAGACCTCTGTCAGAGGAAAGCCTAGTGATTTTTTTTTTATTGTTTGTAGGTTATCTTTATGTCCTTTTATCGATTCCTTTGCTGTGGAAATATTCTTAATTTGATAAAATCTCAATTATTGATTTTTGATATTTCTTGTGCAATTGGGGTTGTGTTTAAAAAGTCCTCCACTCTACCCCATTTTAACTCCCGGAATATGAAGGAATCTTATTTTAATATCTATGTGTTTCATTGATTTTGATTTTATTTTCTTGCATAGTGATAGATACAGGTCTAGATGCAATCTTATCAACATGTGTGTAAACAGTTTCCAAGAAACATTTGTTAAAGACACAATCTTTCTGCCAGCATCTGCTTTGGGCCCCTTTGTCAAAGATCAGACAACTTAACGTGCTTTGGGTTCTTTCTTCATCTTCTATTCTGTTGTAGTATCCAATTTGTTTGTTTCTGCACCAGTACCATGTGCTTTTATCATGAGATCTTTGTAGTATTATCTCAAATCCGGGATTGTGGATGCTTCTTGCTTTGCTTTTTTTGTCCAGGATTGGTTTTGCTATTCCAGTTCCTGTGGCGGTCCAGCCATCACACTAACATGCCTGAGTCAGGGAGTGAGGATTGAGAAATGAAAGAACACTCAAGCCTGAGTGGAGACCAAGAGAAGTTTGATTTATTTCACAGAAACAGCTCCTTTTAAAGGTACATCAACAGGAGGCACCTTACTCCTACAGATAACATCAGATCTTTGGCTATCTCTTTGAGTTTCTCCCATGCAGGGTCAAAAACAAGTTTAACACGTGCAGTCCTTAAAAAGGAACAAATGTTAACAAATGCTAATTAGGAACATCCTGACCACACATTGTGTCAATGCCTTGATTATAAAGAAAGAAGTTATCTTTCAAATGTCAAATTCCAGTGGGCCATGACTGGCTCCCACAAGTTCCTTTTGGTCTCATACAAAACTTGTGATAGTTTTCTACTTCTGTGAGGAATGCTGTGTGTATTTTCTTTGAAACTGCATTAAATCTGTATGTTAGTTTTTGTGATATAACCATTTTACTGATATTGATTATGCTATCAAAGAGCAAGGTATATCTTTCCATTTTCACATTTGTTCTTTGAGTGCTATAATTCTCATTACATAAACTACCCAGTATTTTTTTTTTTTTGGAGATTTTATATCTATGTTCATTAGAACAATTGGACTGGAATTCTTTTACTTTTTGTAGGAGGATTCTTGTTTGCTTTTGTAATCGGGGTCATACCAGCTTCCAGAAATGTGTAAGGAAGTACTGTTTTCTTTTCAATTTCATTAAAAAGTTTGAGGATTATTGCCTTTATGTCCTCCCTGAAGTTCTTGTGGAATTCACTGGTCAATCTACCCAGTCCTGGTCTGTCCATAGTTGATAGAATTTTCAGTATTGCCTCTGTTTTAAGATCCAACCACCTCAGTTAATGGTGCAAGAGTAGACTGTGAAAGACTTCTGCCAATGACCTCCCACTTCAACTTCCCTTATTGCTGGGCAAGTGCCACATTTGTCTCCATATCTTCTCTCCAGGAGCTTTTTGTTTCTTATAATTCCTGAAGCTCTCTGCCCCAGGAAACCTCATTTGTCCCTTTATTTTCAAACTCCCAACCATCACTTATTTAAGAGCTTGCTTTCCAGTCCACAGAATTTGGTACACTCTGCTTTGCCTATTTAAGCAATTGGCCCTGTGTAAGATTTATTTTTTTAAGTATCTTAGGTCATTCCAGTGTTTGGGGAAACAATAGGAAACTCTCACTGTGGACTGACTTCATTGAAACTCTTCCTATGTCTGTTTCCCTGTTGCTATCTCTCCTTTATCTGAGAGATAATCACTATCCTTGGACCCAAGTGTGGTCCATGCTGGATTGCCACCTGTAAGTGGAAGGAAGACTATATAGGGAGGCTATACCAGCAGTCTACCCTATGCAGCTCTTTATCATTCCCTCAGCAATAAAACTAAAACTAAGTGTGCTTTCCTTTTCAATATAAATGCATTTTTTTGTTATCCCTTTTTCAAATATCTCCCATAGATTTCTTTTTCTAATTGGGTTTATTGGAATATAACAGAGTTGAAGATATATACAGAGATTTAGAACAAAGACTTGATACATTTTCAAATTTATTTTAACTGACCAATAAAAATTGTATGTATTTGTGTGTCCAATGTCATTTTAAATTGTACACTATTTTTATGGTTGTATGTATATGTTCCTTCAAAGCCTCATGCAAACCTAGGAGAACTTTTTGAAGTTGCCTGGATCTAGAATGTGTGGCACTGGGATCAAGAATATGATGCTGGGATTGATTCATAGTGTGATGTTAAGGTTAAGGGTATCTCCCTCAGTTGGGAGTGGGTAGTCTGAATGGAATATGAGAGACAGATGATAGCTGGCTGCAGTCATTACTTGCTACTTGCTACTTCACTGTTTTGCTGCCTTCTTGTCTTGTGCCTATCATGAACTGTTTCTCATCTGCAATGCCTTTCTACCGTACCACTGTATCCTGGAGACAACAAACTATGAACTGAAACCTCTACAAATGGTGAACTACCATAAACTTTTCATCCTTTAACTGTGTGTGTTGAGCATTTTGTCACAACAAAGAAAAGTAACTAAGACTTCTATTTATGGTACAATGACTAAATCAAGCTAATTAATATATGCATTACTTCATCTATTTATTTTTTGGTAGGTTAGTACATTTAAAGATAATTTTATAAGGAAGGCTACTGTTTGTAATTTGCCAGAATTCTTGATGTAATTACTTTGCATTGCTAGGCCTAGAACAATAAGAATCTTAAAATTTGTGACAATAAAGAAGTTAATTTTACTAATTAAGTTTTTTATTGATATTCAAAATTTCAAATCAGAGATATTTCATGAAACAGATTCCTTTATTTTTGGTCCAGATTATGTAACATATAAACAGGAAATGTCTGTATGTTGGGAGGAGCAAAAGTTTTAAGAATAATGTTGGTTGAAGATTTTATCATTAGAAAATGTAAATAAAATAGCATGCACTCATCAAGTTATCTGATGTTTGATTAATAATAAATGTTAAACACATTAATTTCTTCTTCCTAATACAACACAATAAAATTATGTACTGGATGTATAAAATATGATATTTAATGTGTGATTTTTACATGTGATTACCAATTATATATAAGAATCATATTTATATAAATAACCATATTAGCTAATTCCTATGACCTGTATCCCTCCCTCTCTCTTTTTGTTCTTTCTCATTCTTAAAATTGAAGAAATGTACTATTTATGTTTTATCAAACAAGCTGTTACATAAATAAAACAGATTAGGAACACTGGCTTATGTCTAGAGACATTCCTAGGTTAAAATCAAGTAATCTATAATTGCTTTAGTGAATAAATACTCCCATCATAGATTACATAATCTAAACAATTTCCTTTCGACATAGGAAATGATAATTAATTTTTCTTGTGTGGCCAAATTCACAAAAATTTAGTGATATGCCTTTTAGTATGGAACATAAATAGGGTGCTAGTTTTGTCTAAATTAATGCCAGTTAACACTATAATTCATAAATATTAAAAACCTTGTACAATTTTGAATGTGGAAAGTATACTGTAAATCTCATTTACTCTTTCATCATGTATTTTCTGGGATGACTATCTTTTCTCATCTCTATTTGTCTCCCTCTCTTTTTGGAATATGTTAAGTATATATGAGCAGCAACTCATGGAACTAGGAACAGCATGATGAAATTTGGCCTTTTTCTGCAATCTTGAAGCTATATAAATATAACTCAATATTTATAAATAATAATTCAAAAATCACAAATTGTTTTTTTTTAATTTTGCTCTTTTACTTTTCTGTGCATAATCGCTCCTTCCCAGGCACCTAGAATGTGGTTTGCCATCATATCCTCATACTCTCTTCATCTCTACTGGCTTCTGCATTATGTTGCTACTTCAAAATTCATCTAAACCTCTTACCCTCTTACTAATATAATCTCTTCCATTCTTTTCTTACTTATATCTACATCAAAAGAATGTATAGATTTCTTAATTAAGTGCAGAAATGGCATAAATCAATGACAATGATCAATTAAAATTCTGTCTGTCATTTTCTTTTTTCCTGTTTTCTTTTTTTTTTTTTTTTGAGATGGGGGTCTCACTATGTAGTTGAGACTGACCTGGAACTCACTATGCAGCCCAGGCTGGTTTTGAACTCACAGCAACTTTCCTGACTCAGCCTCCCAAGTGCTGGGATTACAGGCATTCGCCACCACACCCAGCCTCTCTGTCATTTTCTGGGAGAAAGCCAGCGAAGAAGAAATATATTTTATAAATAATTTTCAAATTATAAATTAGCTCTGTTCTATAATTTAGAAAATATTAATTTAGACAAAACTAACATCCCATTTATGTTGCATAATAAAAGCCATAGCACTAAAGTTTTCTGGATGTGTTCACACAAGAAAAATTATTTATTTATTTTTATGTGGAAAAGAAATTGTTTAGATTATATAATCTATGATCAGAATATTTATCCACTAAAGCAGAAAATTTGTTAGTCACCCTTGTCCCTAATTCTAGCAATGTAACTCATACAACTGTGACACAAATATACAATAAAAACATGAAAGAACAAACATATACACACAAATACTGCACATTATCACACTGTACAATGAGCACACAGAAGTACAACTGTGATAATGCCCAGAAGAAATGTGAGTTATTTCTGTGATTCATTCACATATATGAATGTTTGTAACACAGGTATGTTCTTACCTGTGAAAGTTGGCAACTTGAATATTCATAAATTGGGGATATATATTGTATTTATGGACAGAGAGATCCTATTGCATTGAAACTTTTCAGTTTTTATATTTACCATATTACTATGTATAAATACAAGTCATATCCTACATAGTAAATTAATTCCCAGAAAATAATTCTCTAACAATATGACTTCATAAGATATTTAAACTACTTTTCCAGAAATAAATTTTAATCTTCATTTTGATTTGTATCTTATTTAGATTTTTAATATCCTCTCATTTTCTGAAAGCATACATTCAACTGAAACTGAAAACCTATGTTGAAATAAGAACAAATATTATATCATTTCACAGTGCACTATGATAAAGGGCAAAAGTTATGTAACTACATAACCTCAATTAATTAAATATTCAAGTTAATTTAACAAATGAGGGAAAATGTGAAACTATAATAGTGTACTGAGACATTTCTATGGCTGATTTGACAATTAATTTCAATGAAGTAAATAACTGTTATTACATTATTTTAACGTTTCAATTCTGCATATTATGATGGTAAAATTATTTAAAATTTTGCTACATTTAATAGATAAAAACAGCGTTCTTTCCTTTCTATATTCATCTTAGTATTAGTAATGATATAAATTATTTTATTTATGTGAATAAAAATGGAATGTCCAATTTGGTAAGATTCACAATTAATATAGATATAAATTACCAAGCATTGTCTCTTTTCCTTACTTTGTTTTTGAGATATAATTGTGGTATTCTTCTTTCATTGTAGATCTTCTTTCCTTTAATTAGTTTTATGTAATATTTTTTTTAAGTTTATAAAGAAACTAGAGACTTTTTAAATTCATCAATTCATATAGAAAAATGTTCTTGAACTCATACAATTTTGTGTGAATTCCTAAAGATAATACAAAATATTTTTTCTTCTACTGTCCCGATTAATGCCCCTTTCATTTCTAAAGCTGCTGTTATTTTTGTAAGATCTGTTATAAAATCAATTTAGGTAACGTATCTCTTATGCTTGAGTCAAGGAATTTGCATCTGGTAGGGAATCACATATGTTATTAAGTAAATATTATTTCACGGCTCACATTTGCTGACAGCTGTTCTTTCATAGTTCCCCTAAGTTGGACCCCTGTCCAAGCAGATCTGATATCGACATCCACAGGAGCACAGATATAACAAGAAGCCAGCAGCCACCCTGCTGCTCCCACCAGCACCCTGTTTATCAGCCAGCCCCAGGCCCATTTGCCATAGGGCTTTAAAATTTTTCACTCTGTTGACCAGTGCCCCTTCCTTAACTAAAATGCCTTTATCAGCCATGAGCACCCTCCTGTCAGTGCCAATGGCCTTCTTGCTCTTGGCCCACCTGCACCCAGATGGCAATAAGCTCATTGCATGTTGCTTAGACTTTGCCCACCTCAATGGTATCAACCGTGCCTCTGCCTGACCTTACATTCTTGAGTGAACTTACTTCCTCAGTTGGGTCCCATTTCACAAGTATATAACAAGCTAAGCATATTGGAAGTTTTGGGTTCATGTCTAATTATGTTTTCACATAGAACTTAGAAGAGAATTATCTGTATAATTTTCTGAATAGTTTTGAAAAAATTTTACAAAATGCTAAATCACTCTCCAGGCAAGTTGTAACAATTTACATTGACACTAACAGTATATAATGTTGGACTTTTTCATTTTTTGTATATTTGGCTAGAATCTACTAATGAGAATATATTCTTTTTTCTTTTACTAATGACTCAAATCAATTATATGTATAAAACTAATATTAGTTTTCATAACTAAAAGTCCTTGAGAAATTTCATTTGATGTAATTATTAAACTAGTAGCTATAAATTTTCAATAAAATCCAGTTTCATTCCTTCATTGGCCCTACCTTTTTTGTTTGAAGTTTCCCTAAACTTATCTTCTTATATATCTAACTTCCTATAACAATAAATGCACATTTGAAAAGAAAAAGAACCTTTTTATCCGCTCTGAGAAGTTATAGCTTTCCTTAGAAGAATAAATTCACAAATCGGCTCAACACAGATAATGTACTACACTCATTTATAGAATGGAGATTACTTACTACAATTCAGATTAACAAATAAAGGACTTGAGCTATGGAAAGAAGAAAATAAGAAAAGTAATGTAAGAGGCAATCAAAATAATTTAGCTTATTAATTACATAAGCAAAAATTTTTTACATTTAAATTTCATTTATGACATATTCTTTGGTGTTTGCTAACATATTTATTTTTTTTAAAGACGTATGTCTAGGTGTAAGTTTAAAATGCAAGTTGATATTTGTATGGAAAAAATTGATTGTACAGGAAGGTGTTGTGTTTAAGGAAATATTACATGTACCCTTACATTCATTGTTCATATGGCTAAACAGCATGTATTTAACAAGTTGCAAAATAACAGATATGAAGCAATCAATTAAAATAGTTTTAATCACTTCTAATTCCAGTTCTTCTTCAGAATATATAGTATCTGTGTGGTAGAGAAAGACATAGTAACTTGATGAGTGGCAATAATATTCTAATGATTACCTAAGGTCAAGCAAATTATTCCTCCTGTAGATGAATTATTAAAAATGTCTTTCTTGGCCAGGAAAGGTGGCATATACCTATCATCCCTTCTTGAGAGGCTGGGGCTAGAAGATTTTGAGTTTGAGACTGGTTTGTGCTGCATAATGGGATGCTGCCCCCCCAAAAAAAAACAAAAGTTTGTTTTAGGTTAGTATGAAGTATAAGCTAAGTTATATGGATAAACATTCCCAAAAATACTAAATGAGAGAAAAAAGAGAAGAAACTTAACTAGGTACCAAAGATACATTGGAGGAAATGCAATGCTAACATGTAAAACATAACAAAGAGACCTAAGGAAATAACATTTAAAAACCTGGTTATTAGAGTGGTTAAGAATAAATTTTATTTTAAAAAGCACACATGATAACTTAAAATAATAAAATCTAAAATTATCTTAATTAAATATTAATGGATATAATTACATGGAATATTTAATAATTATATATTTAACACATGTTGATCATTGGAAGTCAGACCTTGGGCACCATTAATATTGATGAATAAAATGAAGTGTTTCTTATATTCATGAACTTATTATTATGAACAGGAGACTCCTGGTAAGCCAATGATAAATAGAGTGTACTCTGCATACCTGTAGAGAACTAGCTCTTTCAAAATAAAATGTGGATGTTAATTTTAATGATATAAACTGTGGGATCAAAGATAATGCCTCTGAATCTATCTTTGAGGATGACAGCTAAAATCCTTCCTTTCTTAAAAGCTAGTTAAATGGTGCTGCCAGCAATCAGGTTTAAAAACAATTGGTGTCTACTAGATGTATGGGAATGACTGCTTTTCAGAAAAACTAGGGAAATTTTAGTTTGCAATCTGCATAATAATGATAGTAATATCAACGAGTTCTTACCAAGTTGGGGGCAATAATGTAAGTCTTTATATTGGGAATCTTATAACATTAGTAACTGAGTTATGCCCAATGTTTATTCCCATTTTACATGTACATAAATTGAGTTTTAGAGAGGTACATTAATAACAAGACTCACAGAGTAAAACTCAATTCTGTGCTTTTTGTTTTTCTCTGTGTGTGTTTTATATTGAAAATGGAATGAATAATAATATTGGAAATAGGAAAATAGATCTCTGGTGAACAAAAGAAGCCTACCAGATCAAGCAACACTATTTTCAATGAAAGGAAGTGCATTATCCTGATGTAATAATTAAAAATGACTCAAACACCAGAATATAAAATCATGAGGAAAATATTAAAAAATATTTACCATTAAATATGGAACATTATCTGTACAGACCTTATAGACTCTTTTGTTTAATATTCATAGGTTCTTGATTTTTGAAAATGAAATATAGAATATTTCCTTCAAATTAACATGCTTGTAACTTTTTACATAGGCAAAATCATCATTGAAATACTGCACAGTTAAGAGATTAGCAAAATAGATATTTTAGGATAAAAAGAAATAAACATTGTAGAATTATATCATTGGAAAACCTGCTAAATGCCTTATTCTAAATTCCCCTCTGTGCAGAATCCATGATGTCATTCCTGAACCAAACTCAAAATTCCCATATCCTGTACTTTTCCCTCTCTACACAATCTGGGTTATAAAACAAAAAGTTGGAAAAAATTTGGCCAAAAGAGGGCTTGAAAGGAAAGCCAAGATGAAGGAACCTTAGAACAATAATTCCCTGGCTCCATGAATGCGTGATTAAAGATTAAAGCATATAATAAATAAGCAAACTAACAAATAAATAAATAAACAAAAAAACAGGGCTGGGGATTTATCTCAGTTATTTCACCAACTGCCTTGCAAGCACAAGGACCTGAGTTTGATCTCTGGTACAAAAAGAAAAAAAAAAAAAGGAGAAAGAGAGAGGGAGAAATTAGAACAGATATGCAGAGTCAATAAGATGAATAGAATCAATAAGTTATTCTCAGAGATGTTTGCTCTGGGCATGTGTTCCTCCTTTTCTTCAATAATCTTTCTGCCTGATAAATTTATTTCAAATAGGTCAACATGTGTCACAGAGCAAACCATCCTATTCTTTCTCTGTCCCCTGAATAAAATTCCTATACAAATGTTTCAGATGTTTTTCTTCTTCATCTTTGATTTCATGTTTTTGAGTTACAAAGAAAAGCCATGGAAGTTTCAGCTTGATATTTTTTTTCTTGAGGATTTGTGATGTTAAATAGTTATAGTCTTGTGGGCCCTCTGGGCCTCTCAGTGATCTAATGAATCTCGACTTAGAGCGATCACTTATCCTCTGTACCACCAGGTTGCACTCTGGAATAGTGGACAAATATTAGAGAAAACATAATCACTTCTCATGACGTGAACCACTTATCCCAAGTTAAAAGGTCAAGTTAGGATGGATGTTTGTTCAAAACTACTGGAATTTTATCTAAATGGAAGGTGTAAATTTTATTGTGGTATTGATTAATGTAATAATGGGAGATGTTTTGTATTCTTAAGGATAATTAATTACATATTAGAGCTGCCACCTTATCTCAATAATATGGAGACCTTGTTACACCCAATTCAGGGTTTCATAAGTACTAAAAAACAATGTGAATTATATCAAAGTAGTGACATATGTTAAGAACATACTATAATTACTTTGATTATATTTATCATTTATGTAGAATGATAATTTTTAATTATTTTACCACATTTATGTAAACAGCACTCAAATGTGCTCTGTATATTTGAGTAGTTGTCACATTATATATATTTGTGTGTGTTTTATATATATATATGTGTGTGTGTGTGTGTGTGTTTGTGTGTGGGTGTGCATGTATGTGTATATTATATGTGTTTCTGAATAGCAATTTGAAAACAAGTTACTTCTATAAGGTTAAACATTTAATATCAGTGCCACTATCTGCTTACTTTATTTAGAGAAACTATGTTTTCTGGTTGTACATAATAGAAATCCCATTTTTGTGACACGTTGGAATTATTTTTTAAAGCTTCCAATTACAAAAACTATGTAAAAGCCCTATGTAAATTCTATAATACCATACCAATTGATATGTTTGTTAGTAAATAATTAAATTTAAAAGATAAAACCGATAAATGTGAGACCATGAAAATTGTCCAATTTAGAATATCTTTCATTAGAAGAACTCAGTTTTTTAAATAAGCTTATTTATCAATATTCTTGAAAACAAATATTGGCTAGTAATCATTAGTAAACTAGCACATAAATATTATCAATTGAAGTTATGTCTCATGGATGAGAACAACTAGACCTAACTCATTCAATATTGAAACTCATTCAATGTTGCTTATGATTAGTTAGTTCAAGGACTAGTCATAATAGTTCCAACTCATAAGTTTTCTTATTCATTCATCTATTTATGCAAAGAAAAACACATCAGTGAAGACATAGTTTGTTCAATTGATGAACAAAAAAATGTTGTACGTGAACACAATAAAATATTAATCTGATGAAAAATGATATATAGTCATTTGCTACAATATGTATGGAAATGAAGATCATAATGTTAAGTGAAATATGCCAGGCTTATAAAAATCAATACTGACAAATGTCATTCATATGAACAATCTAGAAAATTTAATTTTATAGAAATTTAATCTTATATAATGGTAGTTACCAGAGGCTAGATAAAGTAGGGAGAAAGGAAGAATGAGCAATATTTGATTAAGCTATAGTTAGTTGGGATCAAGATATTCTGGCATTCTATTGCACAGTAGGCTGATTAAGATAATAATACTATACTGATTATTTAAAATAAATAGAAGAAGCCAAAGATTTTAGCTAAGTGGGTACCATGGCTGCCTCACAAGTGCAAGGTCCTGAGTTTGATCCCCAGTTATAAAAAATAATAATGAATAAATACAAAATTAAAACTAAAATAAATATAAATAATTTTGAATATCGCCATATAAAGACACAGTTTAAATAATATTTCTCTGTCTAGTAAAACTACAAATGAAGGAAATAACCATAGGATCAGAATATTGTAGCTCATTATATCAAATGGAGTATATGGAATAGACACAACAATCATTTAATGAAGCAGCAGCAATAAATTATATTGTCATGCTCACTTAAAAATAAAAATTTTCAAGCAAAGAATTGCACTTTAATTATTTTTATGGAATATGAGTATGATCATTACAACTACACAATAACAGAAAGCTGTTAAACCAGACATGGTGGTATTGCCTTGTCTGAGCAATTTGGGAGGCTGAGGCAGGACTATTAAATGTGCAACCTAGTGTAGGCAATTAAGAAATTTAGCAAACAATTGCTCTAAAATAGGCTAAGGATATAGTTCACATGAAAATAATGGGTTCATTCCCTAGTACATTCATAAAAGAGCAAAGTTAATTCTTGTAAATAGAATTAGTGTTAAATAAAGAATGAATTAAATTGTGAAAAAAAATTAAATAAATTAGCAATATATACTGTACCAAATTTTGGTTGAAAATAAAGAACACTTAGAATGTGTAAACTATTAAATTTATGCTACAAGGAATTAGAAATGAAAAAGAATCCACCATTGCCACTTTAGTTTGGTTCTGGGACCAATACCTAGGGTTTAACAGATGCTAAGCACTCCACCACTGAGCTATAAACTCATTTTTAGTGACATATCTAAAACAAAAATGCATATTATGCCTTCATTACAAAAATGTAAAATAAATTCTAAAGGGAATTAAAATAATGAAGTATATTTTGTCAATATTTTGAAGAGACAGTTTTAAGAAACAAAATGCCTATGCTATGGAAATCATAAGATTAGTATACTAGAGTAAAACAGTTTCTATATTTTGATCATATATTGAGAGAGAGATAGAGAGAATAAAATTACCAAGTTACACATACTGCTCAATGAATAATAGGCACTGGATGAAACACTTATTTTTATTTTTTTAAGCAAATACTCAATTCAATAAACTCCTTTTTTTGTCTCATTGAAAAATAAACTCCTTTTTTATTTTCTCATTAGGTATACAGTACAGTAACATTCATCATTGGGATCTTGTACCTTTACATGACAGGTCTTGGTTCTCATATTTTCCCCTTGCCCCTACCCTCCCTTCAACCCTTCTTCTCCTCCCCATAAAGAATGAGATTCATTCATAGGAAAATCGATACATATTGAGAATATGCTCCTAAATGAAATAAATAAGTCACGCATGTGTAAATACCTAATAGCTTCTTTGATGCAACAAACTATTTTAATATATCTACATTACTAAAATATTTTCTCTTCTTGTAGTCTGTGCAACAGATCACTATAGCCATGTTCTGTACAATTTTATGAACTGAATTATTAGTTTATACAATGATAATAATATAATGGAGCCTGGAATCTACATACTGTGGTTTTGTATATGTACTTGTATACTACAATCCTGTATACTATAATTACATGGTATATGAACATAGAATTATGAAAATGAAAGCCAAAATACAGAAATGCACTACCTATACCAAGTGAAACAGTGAAAAGCAAAGTATGGTTTTTCATTTTTTCTGTTTTGCCAACATGATATGCACTTGGTTCTAAACAATTAGTTTTTTTTTTTCCTAATAATAATTTTAAAAAACCCTAAGGACAATTTTATATCTAAGATAATACTTATATTTTTGACACTATTATCTCATACTACAAGAGCTATATTTACATAGAACAATCTTTAAAAATTCAAATAACATCACTTCAGAATTCTACTCTCACATAGGCACATAACTTTTTCAAACCTAAAAACAACAACAACAAAGAAAACATCATTAGTATAAAATTGAACCTTTTTAGCAGATAAAACTCTCAAATCAAAGAAAGATAAAATTGTATTTTGTTTCTCTGTATTTCACTGGTTCTTTCTCATGTTGTATAGGGATTTGATAATTATGTCTTGCACTGAAAACATTAACTTGCTTGGATTCTAAAACTATTTATTGATGTTTATCTTTGAAAAAAAATGAGCCAAATACACCAAAGCTGCATAAGCAGCTTGAAAAAAAAGTTTCCTATAGTAATAATTTTTAAACAATATTATTAATGAACAAGTAAAATAACTAATATGTATTGCTTACTTCTATTTTTAAGTATTGATATGTATTTACTTTTTTCTAGCCTGGAAATGATCATATATATATATATACTCAAGTAATTCTCATGGTAGTTGATTTCTGTTATTTTATTCCTATAAGAGATAGAATGCAGTGAACAAACCTCCTTATTATCACTATAATCTATTATTTGACTATTAAGCTCATAATCATTATACTGGGAAGATCTGGTAACCAGCGATTAACAAAGAGTAGAATGTATATTTAGGTTATTTAAGTGGATATTTTATACTTATGAATCTCCAAATATAACTATTAGAATTGCATGGATATTCCAGGAAGCTCTGACAGGTTAAGATACAAATAATCAAAGTACTATAATAAGAATAATTATAAAATCAAGAACTAGTCAGAGTGCAGAATCTGAGCACATAAACAGATAAAAGTTTTGTTTTTGCTTTTGTTTTAAAATTTTTTCCAAGAAAGCGATTAGAGAATGGTGATTATAAATGTTGACTGAAAATAGAGTAAATCATAAATTTGGACATATTATCATGAGCCTGGTTGCTTTTTCTTGCACAAAAATCACATTGGACAATGTCAATCATTAATTGCTTAAACACATTTTCACAAAAAGCAATGAACCTTTTCTCCTACATGTTTTCTATTTAATTTATTGTACTCTGTTCAAGGTTTCTTTTTATGAGGGACAAAGTCCCTGAAAACTTCATGTGTTAGAGCTTGGGCCTTTGGAAGGTGATTGGAGCATTGGTAAAAACCAGGAAAATGCGTTATCCTTCTTGAATCATCCTTACTCTCTCTTTGCTTTCTGACCATTATGAAGTGAGTGGGTTTCCTCTGAAGCAGGCCCTTCCATCAAGATGTTTCTTCATTTAAACCATGGTCTGAAACTTCTGCAACAGTGAACCAAAATAATATTCAACCTTAGGTTGTGGATATCTGGCATTTCTGTTCCAAAGACAAGAAAATGACTATGGCAGATTCACATCTTCTATCACTTCATAGATTTTATTAGGTGATCTCCTACATAGACTTCTTTCTCTTCACTCCTTACTAAAATTATTAAAGCAATCTTTCAAATTGTCTATATTTTACATGACAGTTTCAAATATTTCATTGCCTTTGTCTTTTGTTTTCATTTTTGTTTTTTACTTCATTGCCGTTGTATATCAGACATCTTACAGTTTAAACCTGCAAAAGATGGAAAACTTATTTTCTCTCAAAAACTTGCTTCAGTTCATGCAGCAACTCCTGGAATTTAAGAAATTCTACATGGCTAAGGATTATAATCACATATGCTAGCATCAAATATCAACACACCAATGTTAACAGACAAGATCTGTCTCTCTGTCTACAATGGCTGTTTGAATAAACACTTTACATTTTAAATTACTGACTTAATTTTTAATGAAAATTATTTCTTGCAGGTTGTAGTTTGAAACTGTATGTCACTGAATTGATAGTATTTTTATAATCACAGAGAAAAATACTGTAAGGATGCATATTGTGAAATTGTTAGATAAGTAAAAACAATAATTAACATTTTTCAAATAATTAAATATGGAAATAGGATACACATACAATTAACTGAAGCGCTTAGAGTTAGGTGGATAATTTCAAATAAGCTGTTACATTCATTTTGAGATGACAAATACTTAAATATGAATATATAAAATTAACACTGGAGATTATGAATATAAGAATTTTAATATTTCTTAAATTGCTTAGAACATTAGCATTGATGACAATAAACAAAATATCCTTTATGATGTAGAGCAATTTAATATTTCTTATGTTATGAGTTTCAGGCAAAAAATCCTCATTTTTTTACATAGCTAGTTAGTTAATATCTTGTTCTGCATCCAATTAAGTTTTTAAAAGTACATAATAGTCTGTAGTAATAGCAGGATAATGGTAATGTCAGGCACTTTTGAAAAATTACTGATCATTTACCGCATAGAAATACATTTAGATATTTCTCCTTCATTTACTTAGTCAAAAATATGTTTAAAACAGAATTTCAGATGTGTGCCGGTAACTCTCCCTGATGATGGATTTAGGCCTTTTGAATTAAGAGTATTATTCTGGGCATTTGGTTTTTCATCCAACTGCTTATTGATACATTTCTACTTTATCATATCCTAGCACAATGCCTTGCTCTTAAAAAAATATATATAAGTTCATTAATTTAGAACAAGCCTAATGTAAATTTGGTTATCTTTTCATTGTATCCCCCACTGCTGGTTTTAGGTCCTATAAATTACAGAATGCTAAGACATTACTTCTTATAAGTATACCTTTTTCAGTCTCAAAATTATAACAATATGATCCAGAGGAATTCTTTATTTTTGCTATGATGGCTTCTCTCAAATAAGGTAACATATATAAACACAAATTTAAATTTGCAAAGTGTATTGAGCCAAACAAATTATAAAACATTTACTCTAACCACATCAGGTCTGATCATGCTAGCATCAAGTGAATCTATTTTTTTCCTTTCTATATGAAATAAAACCATCTACTATAGCCTAAGGTATATGTTAGTAATTAAAATATGCACTACAATCCTTGATTGAAAGGTAGAGATTTCATGTAAAAAGAAAAAGTAACAGAAACTTCTTTGAGCTAAAGTGAGGTGATAAGATGACTATTTTCTTAATATTTCAGATTCTGAGTTCAGATAACCAGGCATGCAATACCTGCTATCTTGTAAATCTCCAATTGCAGAAGTAATATTTTGTCTTATTTATCTAAATTCAGAATCAGAGTCCTAAAATGGAATCTGTATGCAAGGTGCTATATCTCAAGCATCAAAAACTGGTGTTGGGATTTTTCAATGAAGCTTTGATTTATTACAATTCCAAGTAAGACTTTGGACTAGAAAATAAACAAGAAAATGCATATAATGTTTCCAGGACATCTGAGATTAGTGCATTTTATATACTACTTCATTAAAAATATATAAATATAAATGAGTCTTTTAAATAGTAATCCTTTTCCCCGGATTTAAAAGAAACTTGACATTGTACACATTATCTCATATTATTGAATGGCATTATTCAAAGTATCGTTAAAGATTGTCTAAATTATCTTTGTCCCACAGCAAATTTAGAAAAGAAAAAAAAAAAACATATGCGTAGGTCTCAAAAGGAAGAAGTTTCCACTGTACCCTTACTCAACTAGATCTAGGGATCTTTCAATTCTCTGGAGTTCTTTTCTGTCTAATAGCTTTTGGATTAATTTAAATAAAAAGTAAGATTTGGAATATGTGACACTCGCCAATATCTTTGTGTACAATTGTGTTTCTATGAAAGCACTAGAAAAATGCATATTTAATAAGGCACACCATTATTAAATGCAAACGTTTGAAGACTTTCCTCGAATATGATTCCAGTTTTCCTTGCTCACTCATTCCTAAAATCATTGGCCCCACAAGTGCCCTCCTCATCCTATTTCTGGATGCTTAGGTTGAATGGAAAACCACACGTTGTAAGGAGTACTTTTCAAACTTGCCTAAGTTAAGATTTCTTAGGAATAATATGTAAATGTTGAAACTCAGAATTCTTTCCAGATATTCTTGTGGTACTAATTTTAGAAATAGGCAGGCACTTGTATTTTAGTCCATTTTCGAGATAATTCTCTTGCACTATTAAAGGCATAATATTAACCTTTGTTGTCTCTAAAATAAGGATAGTAAAGCTTGCTGTACTGCCATATGAAAACGAAATGATGTTTATACTCTTTATTTATCATTTTGTACAATTGCAGCATATATTCCTTAAAGTAAGCAATAGTACTCTTATACGTCCAAGCATGATCATATGCTTTAAGATTGGTGTTCACCATATTCAATTTGTCCAGAACATATTTAATAAATATTTCAGCCTCTTATAAATCATGCTCATGAACATTTTACAGAGGCAATGAAAAGACAGCACTAATTTGCCTAAATTAGCCGATCAAATAGATATTAAGAAACAAAGAAAAGCATGATGATCCCTAAGTTGAATAAAGAAAAATATATTACTGTATCTGTATTGTGAAGACAAAGCTTTACCTAATTCTTCAGACACCCGGAGTTTATTCTTAAACAATTGAGTAATTAAACTCTGTCAACTGCTCATGTAGAACTTTAGAATATTATTACATGTTCTTTAAAAACTCATCAACAATGTAGTAATTCAAACATTGTAGACATTCAGATGGAAAAAAAGATGAAACTGAGGGGTTTCCATTTGGTGCATTAGTTTTAATCAGGCGGCTAAGTTCACAAAACTGATATGGCAAATTAGTTCCAATGGTTCTTCTGGATTCTGAAATGAGAGTGAATCCAAGTATCTGATAAAGGCAAGAAAAATACACAATGAGAACCTCTCACCATAAAGGCAACAAGCAGTGGCTGAAACATCCTAGTTATGCCCTATTAAAGAACACAGGCTTTTTTTGTTCGAAAAGTTTCAGCTCATTTAACACAGTGAAAAGAACTTTGATAATGATCTAATGACATTACTTTCCATGAAGTGGAATGGAGGCTATGGCTTTTCTTTTTCTTTATCTTTTTGTTTCTTTTTATTTTTAAGCAAGGACACCGTAGCATACATTGGAATCTCTCAATTGCCAAATACTAAAAAACTTTGAGTTAAGAATTATTCTTGATATTGGGAAATGGCCAGACAGTATCTTGCTATCTTGTTTAAGGCAATTACGGAGAAGTGTGTTTGTTTTTACAATATTAACACATTTTGTAAAAGTGGAGGTATTTTATTCAAGAAGAGTAATCTAACATTATATATTTTGGGAAATAGTAGTCTGTGTTGCAATCATGATTGCTTTCTCTATGATGACATAAATAACTACCTGAGATAAATGCAGTAATACTGAGAAAAAGTTAAAATTAAAATGTGTCAAATACTTTATTCTTAAGATTTCTATGCATAAATATCTTGCAACACAAAGACTAAACATCATTTTTTGAGAATTTTCACCTTTTTTAAATTTGGTAATCAGAACTTTAGTTTGTATGGTGCAACTTTATATATATATATATATGTTTTCCTCCACCTCCTTCGTGTACTCTTATAGCTTGTGTCTAAGTGAACCCTCAAAGCCTCATGAGGTCATAGACGGGGCTTTCTCGGTGGTGGCTGAAATGAGGATGTGTGATGCTGGGATGAAGGGTGTAATTACTCAATCATTTCACTGATTGGTTTGGCACTACCCTCGTCCTGGTAGTTCAGATAGAGTATAGTGGCCGAAGGAAGCTCCTAAGGTCCTTTCTTGCTTTGATACCTTCTGTCCACCATGAATTGTTTCTTCTCTGCTATGCCCGTCTGCCATGCCACCCTGCCTTGGAGCCAGCCAATCATGGACTGAAACCATATATAT
>NW_022900950.1:58354047-58356234 GCF_012274545.1 Fukomys damarensis | reverse complement strand
ATGCTTCTAGTAACCCACAACCAATCAGGTCCTACATTCCGGCAAATACTTATGTTTTGTACAGATAGATAATTTTTTTTTTTGTATTGGGGATCAAACTCAAGCCATTTCACTTGCAATGCAGGTGGCAAAACCACTAAGCCAAATCCTCAGCCCCACATAGACATGTTAATGAATTAAATGAAAATTCACATTTAAGCAGTGGCTATGGATATTATACTAGTTTAATCTCAAATATCTCAAGGTTAAAAATTAGTATAAAAATATTCC
Organism: Fukomys damarensis; assembly: GCF_012274545.1. Classification (NCBI taxonomy): domain Eukaryota; kingdom Metazoa; phylum Chordata; class Mammalia; order Rodentia; family Bathyergidae; genus Fukomys; species Fukomys damarensis. The sequence goes on along the minus strand of NW_022900950.1, from coordinate 58,355,964 downwards.
ACATCAAAGATATACCAAAGATGTCTGTTATGAAACAATGTGTAAAACCAGTAAGTGCTACTATTTATGTTACTCGGGGACCTATAATTTAAATTAGATCAGTGCAAATTTACAAAAACATAGATTTTAATTTTTAGATAAATTTTAGTGTCACACTAAAATTGAACAAAACTCTCACATACCTCCTTTGCCACATATGGATAACAATCTAAATTATCAGCATCATTCACCAAAATATTTCATTTGTAGGCCAGGGATTTAGCTCAGGGGTTCTGCCGCCTATCTCAAAATATTTCATTTGTTTTAAACAATGAAACCACACTAGAACCTTAGTCTTACCGTAAGTCTGTAATTTACATTAAATCTATATTTTCTATTATAAATTCTATGGCTTTCAAAAATTTATAAATTCACTACCATATTATCATATAGAATATTGTCACTGGCCTAATAACTCTCTTATATTCATCTCTTCTTTCTTCCAATTCCTGACAACCATCTTTCCATTTCCTCTCTACTTTTGTTATTTTCAAAAATATCATGAAAGTATATACTGTGTAGAATTTTCAGATTGACTTTTTTCCCTTAGTAACATGCATTTAATATTCAACTTGTCTTTTCATGACTCCATAGCTCATTTCTTTTAGCACTAAATAACATCACTTTTGTGCTTGTACAGAAGTTTATCTACGTACCAAGTGAAAGACATTTTTTTCTTCTAAGTTTTAGTGATTATGAATGTAGTATTAGTTGGACCCTTATGGCTGCTTCAATGTTATAAATTAATTCCAAATGATTATCTTTCATAGCTGTTTTGATTTTAGGGTGATTCAGAAGTTGCATAGTGCCAGGTCTGGCAATTAAGGTGAATGGAGACACACTTTAATATTTTTATGAACCTGCCTTTCTATTTAATGTCATTCAGCAGCAGCATTCATTACATTTTTGGATCAAAATCCCTAATGACACACTAAAGAACTTCCAGGACTGCCTAAGAAAGTGGAAAAAATGATAGAGCAAGTGTTTCTAAGTAAGGAGAGGATTTTTTAGAGAGACTAACTGAAGCATATCTTATTGCAATAAAGGTCTTTTATTCCAAATGTAAACTTTCACCACACATATAAATCATCCCTTGCGTACACATATTGAAATTTGCACTAATTCTCTAAGTTCATGTGGAATCAGTGCTTAGCCTATATTTGTGTATAACAGGAATGGTAACAAATCCCATGTACTTTTGTAAACTAATGTGTTTATTTCCAAAATGATTTTATACTATCTAGAAGAGGTAGATAAATTTTGTATATTTAAGTATTGGAAAGATCAGAATACATCTACTTTTAACTGCTTTGTATTCATATCATACTACTAAATGATGTTATAAACTGTTTGTGAAAACTCATCAGTACTTGAACCCATCAGTTATATATTTCTACAGCTTTTTTCCTTAATGCAGAATTCTGCTAAAGGCTTTATGAAATAATAGAGTCTCATTGCCCAATTTGGCTCAGATTTTAGAGAATTTATATCTACAAAAGATATACGGAATGAATCTTAATTTTCAGTATAGAACAATAGAAGTCATAGATTTAATATATCCATGAAATTTTCTATGTTTTATTCTGTAACTGATAGATGATACTTATGTCCTCAAGTAGGTATGGTTTTATGGACAATATATTTTGCAAAAAATGGGGTAAATAATTTTGAATGTATGGATTTTATGCTTCTCAGCTCTATAAAGTTCAAAATCAAGTACTTGACTTTAGATAATATTGATCAATGGCAAAAATCTCTATTTTCCTTTTCCTGAATTTATTTATCCAGTACAAGGGTCATCTCATACCTTAAAAATATTATTGAAAAAGTACAAATATGTGTGGATACACACACACACACACACACACACACACACAC
>NW_022900950.1:58327283-58353909 GCF_012274545.1 Fukomys damarensis | reverse complement strand
ATATATATATATGAAAAAGAATAAACCCTGGATACTATAAATGTGTTTGTGTTTCTTAGAACAAAAAAAAATGTCTACATGATGGTATGTGACATTGATGTTATAACTGCACACACGTTTCTTTTTGGAAATTACTGCTAGTATCCACTCTGAAATTCCATTAAAGAATAATAAATCCCAACTCTGTTTGACCTTGGGGTAACCTTTTACCATATGATGGTATCACCGAAGTTTACCATTCTGAAAGTTATAATCTTCATGAGATCTTAAACTTTGATAGGAATCTGGTAGAGGATAATTTCTGGCATCTGAATATTGCTTCCCCCAAATAGCAATTGGGAAATAATTTTTTCAGGTTCTGTTGCATTAGGTAACATAAATATGTTTAGGGCTCATCAATCAGTTTCATCCATGGAATATGTCAGTTAGAAGCAAACACTCTGAGGATGCTGCAGTCACAAAGTAACTATTTTCTAGCCATAGTTCTACAAAAGCAGTTTGGATCCCAAGGAAAGGGGGGACTAAACTCATGAATTCCTTGTAATTAATATCAACCTTGAATGCTCTGGCATTTATCATTAGTGCTGGGAAATGGGGCCTTGGTAGCCAGCTTAATACTGACTCAAAGGCACTTCTGGAGATTATTCTGGATAGTTCAGATTTATTGTTAAACTAGCAAAAGTTGATTATTCAACTTTCCACTATGGCATCTATTTACATACATATTTAAGCACAAGAACCTAGTGCAGCTGACAACTATGTAAACCCCATATGAAGAAAAATCAGTTTAAGAAAAGAATTTTAAATGTAGAAAAATATTGGTAGAAGATGCATCAGAGAGATGTGAATCTCTAAAGCATGTTATACTGTACGATATGACTTACCTTTATAAATATATTTTTACTTACATTAGTGTTGTTTTGTTACTTATGAATTAAATAATAAATGAGTAATTAAATGAATAAATGTATGTTTGACTACATCAAGGTATGCATTTAAATTATTATCAATTTATTTTCTGTAACTGATAGATTTCATTGTGGTCTCAGCTAATACCTAGCCCTGAACTAAAGTGTGATTTAGAATCCAAAATGAAGGTGTAGAAAGCTCCTGCAACTGAACATTATTTCTTAGGTTCTAGTTCTGATTATCTTATTTATTTGAATAGAAGATACAGGCTATATGCTGTATGTCCTGTGTTTTTGTAGTAGTTTAATAACAATAATACAGAGAAATGTCATAAAATATCCAGAAAATCATAGAATTATATTTTTAGCCTGCTATGTATTTTGTCAAGATTTAGCAAGTAAGATTGGATGAGTCAATACTATTTTCTTACATTTTACAGCAAACCTAAAGTAGAATTAAGCCCCTTCCTGTGATGTAGAAATTATCAGTGGACACCACAGAATATGTTTCTGTTTTGATGGCTGAAATAAATGTAATATCAAAACATAAACTGAGTATTCTTAGGAATGAAAATTTGAATGTTGAAAGATCTACTAAGCATAAATATGAGTAATTCTTTTTCTTTTATGGTTTACTGCATCACCGGTAAATATTCCTTTGTCATTATGTAAATAAAGCCAGGTATAATACAGCATAATTTCAACCTAATCTGATTAGTGTTTATAAGTAATTTAAATGAGTTACATGTCATAAAATAGCCTTATCTTCTCAAGACAGAAATCTAGGGATAGAGTAAACTGGACATTCAACTGGGCAGAATGTATCAAAGGTTGTAAAAATCTATTGTCAACAGATTGTGTGAGATGTTTCCTAAAAAGAAAAGACACACGCAGAGCATGGGACCCACACTGATACCAAGTTTACAGCTCCTGTACACTTAAATCAATCAGAAAAATGTTATTTTCAATCCTCCATTTTTATTTGAATCTGCTGCTGTTAGCAGGATCAATAAGATGCTATCCTCAATCTTTTATTTATATGTGCACAGGACAAATCAAAACGTGCTCTTTCTGATCCTTCCTTTACATCTGGCAAGAAACGAAGCAAACAGTGGAATAGTTTAAATCTGTCACGAAGCTAAGTGAGTTTTTCATAGGACAAAAATTGCAATACTTTTTTTTTTTCTTGAGATGAACGGCAGACCAGGTATTTAAGAAACAGAATACACAGTTCCCTTTATTCTCAAAGCAGTTCTGAGTCTTTCCATCGTCCTACTATTGCTATGGAGAACTTTCTTCATTTCCGCTTTCAAGTGTACACCCTCATGGCCTTTACTATGTGTGCCTCAAAAAAGTCTTTCCAGGACATAAAGGACCTGGAAAGACATCCCCCAGAATGAACCCTTCATCTGTTATATTCTTATTTTTGTTTTGCCACAGGCCAGCGATTTTTAAAATTCATAGTACAAAATAGAAAGAAGTATTACCATTTGAGCAATTAAATTCGCTCAATTTTTTCTGATTTTACAAATGACTGCTTAACAGCAATTCACTTGTCTAAAACAGAATTAGTACTGTAACTTTGTCAATTGTTTTAAAGTGAAATCTAATCACCTTTTTTTGTATGAAAATGCACCATAGAAATAATCACTTGCATCAAAGATTATAGCAATTTACCTGTTTAGTGTTACTACTTCTCCTTTGTGAAATTTCATACCTATTGTTTGTGTTATAGCAAAAAGGAAATTATTTCAAAGGAAATTATCTCCAGTTAACATAAATTAATTTTCCACTATAGGATTATTTCAAAATAGAATTATGCTACTCTTAACCATTTTTTCATTTTATTATACACATAAAAATATAGACTTCTCTATTACTTGTCAAAGAAGCTCATTCAAATGTCATGTTGCAGAAAGGTTACTATGCTGTACACTCAAAAGAACTAAAAAGAATAACAACACACCTATACTGGTGTAACACATGGAATTAAGGAACGTTTGTTTGTTTGTTTGTTTCAGCATGCTTTGTTTCATTACTCTAAAATACAAAGGAAAAAGTGCTCCATATTTAGGAAGTTTAACAAACTATTACTTAGATGGAGAATTAGATGGACAGTGAGATTCTGGCTCACACTATTGAATCACCATAAACAAACTCTCGCATGTGCAATCAGAAAAGTTTTGAATCAAGAAAATGAATATCCGTATTTCAGACACACAATGTGTGCTTCAGATAAAAGTAATTGTGAAGACCTAAAGGGATGATTATGTAGATGAATAAAGTTTCCAAAACTCTGGATTCTTGAAGAACAAAAATCTCTCATCCTTTGAAGTACTACACAGATATAACTTAATAGCATGAGTGATTTAAGAGAAACTTTAGAAATGCAGTTCATCAGGCATCTATTGTTTTCTGACTCAATCTTGTACTTGAGAATACTTAAAGTTCAGAATGTTCTGCTCTTCCAGTAATTTACAAGTTCCCTTTGAAAAATGTTGTTAGTATTGTAATATACTTTCACAGAAAATGAAATAAATAAACTCAGGCAATATAAGTGTGACTAAAATATTACAAATCAGATAATTTGTACTTTTTATTAAATACCAACATTGAAAATAGTAGAATGAGTTTTGTATTTTTATTTTATCCTAACATGAATAGTAAAATATACATCTCAAGTATTTTATATTGACCTTTTCCCTTTATTTTAGGGCATATAAAAATAAAAGCACCTGAAAAAAATTAATATCCTATTATTGTCATAAATTAGCATCTATGATGTTTTAACAATAACAATTTACAAAGTTAGGTATCTGCTGCCAAAGGTTCTTACATTTGGTTTTAATTTCATTAAAATTCAATTTCATTACTTCAGTACAGTGTTCATATGCTAAGTAATTACATATAAAGAAATTAAATAAATTCATTTTCCCCAAATTTTGTGCACAGCTGTAGTCTCACTGTTTAGTCCTCAGAAAAGCTGGATAAAGAGGACAAAGCTACAGTAGGAGGAGTTCACTAAAAAGCCACAAAGATTCTTTGTGTTCTCTTTTATGTGAGAGAGTAAAGACTTACACCAAGAAGCTGTGTTTGCATAGAGGGAAAGAAGAATATAAGAGAAATAATGAAGGAATAACATCATTCTTTAGTAAACATACCTAGATTTGGGCTAAGATTTTTTTTTTTTTTAAACTGGGGCTAAAACTTGTGACCTTGTGCTATGGGGCAAGTATTGAAACCACTGAACTAAACCCCCAGCCCTGGGCTAAGATTTTAATAGGTACATCACTCTTTAATACTCATGACCACTCTTTGAAAAATAAATGATAATACTCTTTATGTAGTTAAGATACAGCTTTGGAAATCAATTTAACATCTAGAACATAAAAATAGCACCTCTGGTATTTAAGCACTTGAATCTGAAAATGAACACTGTGTTCAGTACTGAACAAATTTGGCTTATTGTTTTGCCTTCCCACCATGAAAATAAAATCATCATCTATTAGAGCAGGAATTGTTGCCTGTGAAAGAAAACCTGTAGTTTGGAATTTGAAATTAATATTTTAATAGCTTTTTTCAAAATTTCAGTGTAGTTTAGCTGTTATAAATTTGTGGATTTTGTTTTCATGCACAAAATTTTAGGAACAAAGGTGTCCCTAAGCTATTCTGCCATTCTTCTTTTACTCCATTTGCTTAATAATATGGATTGAAAAATTAAAGTTTTTAATGTTATTTGATGTAATGTTTATAACCTTGTTTCAGCTTTTGTCCTTTATATGTGTGGAAAGTGGAGTTATTTGTAATAGTAATCAGAATTTAGCTACCTCAGACTTCTTATTTTCTCCAAAATGTTATAAAAAACATAAAAGAGACATACTGCTTGAGTTGAAGTGACTTTTGAAACACATTTCTTAAAATTAAATGCACTATCACACAATCCCTGATACTATCACTTAAACCCAAAAAAGGTTTGAGTTTTTAAATGTGAAAATAAAATATCAGGTTTTCATAGAATGTCAAACTCTAGTGCAGATAGTAAACGCTTCTTTTCCTCATTCATCACAGAGAGCCCACAGTGTACGATTCTATTTAAAGAAGATTGTTGAGACAGATTTTTGTGCAATTTGGTGCATTTTCTGTTCATCTGGAACTTTTACAGTTGTAGGGTCAGACTCAAACCGAGGCCTCATGAACACTACGTAAGTATGAAGAGGGACCCAGAGCTCCAGCTCTATATATTCTTAACTGAGCCTTGTTCCTTCCAAACAGTATTAGTTTTTAATACAATGTAGGAATCAATTTTTTGTTTACGTTATTTGTCCTAGTTACAATTCATGTGATTGTTGATATATCTGCATGCCAATATACTATTTTACTTTTTGTTTTATGTATCATATCTTTTAAAACCATATCCTGTCTTTGTAACCTCACTAGTATACGGTATATATTTGCTATGATCTTTGTAGAAACCCTAAATATTTCTGCTTCATTACTGAATCTAGCCTTGACATAGATTATTGCTTTCATTGCGGTTTGCATAGTTTATCAGAATCCTTTATATTCGAACCCTTGCTCAAATACATACATGTACTATATATGAAAATGAAGTATTGTACTTAAATTTTACTAATATCACACATAAAATGTAAAATAGTGCAGTTTTGAGTGAAGGAATGTCAATAAAAATGAATGAACTACTTGGTCAGTATTCATAATTGAATGCCTTTAATAATTCATTCATAGCAAAAAATAAAATCTCACATTGTGAGAAGTAATGAGTTCCCAAATATTAGATAGGCAATAATTTTCTAATATTACTCATTTAAAAGTTACAAGTGTTTCCTTATTTTTCTCTTATACATAATATTTTAATAAGTATACATATTTATGTTGCAAAAATGTGTTCTCTAATGAACAAAATAGTTACTAATCCATAAACTCTATAGCTGAAGTGAAATAAATTTAATCAAATATATTAATATAATCCTAATTCAGATTTAAATTGAAAGAAAAATAATTAAGATATTCCTTTCAAATACAAATGGTGATGCAATATCCAGTGTTTTTCTTGTTTCTGTACTTATATAGGGTTAGCAAGGCACATTTCAGCTCAGAATCTATAAAGCTCCCCAAGCCTTCTTAACATCTAAATATGGTCATAGAATTGGTACCTACTAATGAAAGTGAAGGGGAAATGATGTATACAACTTGCTCATGACTAGCTACAAAGAAGTGACTCAATTCTCTAAGCAGAAACACAATACGAGAGCTAACTTAGCTCTAAAATGCAAGTGAGAAAATTATTCTGATGAAAAAAGAGATAAAGAAAAAGAAAAATTATTGTCCTGTGAAAGATCTAGTAGAGCTCAGACATACTACAAATCTGAAGCAAATGCTCCTCTGGAATAATCACAGAAAAATAAATTCCTACTGTGTTTTCTGGAATACATCTTGTTTTTTGTGAGTCTGTACTAAATTTGCTACATAACCTTTAAAGTGTATAGTAAGGCAATATCATGTAATATTTACATGCTACTATTACTTTAATAGCAAAGGGGAGACCTTTATGTTTTCCAATACTGTAACTTTTGAGACATATGAGTGAAATTTCTTGCAATAAAAATTTAAATCTGTGGAGATTGACCTATTCAAGTTCTCTTTTAATTTTCAAATCCCAAGATGTTAATATTCCAACGTTTTCATGAAGAGGATTGAGATGATGACATGCTTTGCAAAGCTATTTTCTGTGTTCTGAATGCAGCATTGTACAGGTGAATCATCCATTCACTAATCCATGCTGGTTTCCTGGTAGAATGGCAGCAGTGGTTTCAAGGTATCTCTGTGATACTACAGAAATCTAGATCATTATTCATTTTGATTTCATATTTACCGCAGACATCCCTCTTATGCTTAAGTTCATAATTCTTAGGAAGTAGGTATCTTCTAGAAAAACACTGATTCATTTAGTATTTAGAAAGATAATGAGTGGTACCAAATTTAATTGCTATTCAGCCAAGTAATCTGGTAAACTATCTACATCAGTAATCTTTGACATAAAAACTTACAAAATGTAGGTCTAGTTGACAAATACTAGTTTAAAAAGTTTCCTCAAAGAGATTATTTTATTTAAATAACAAAGTCAATTAAAATTTTGGATTGGTACATAGTGTGAGAATGTCAATATTTGAGTTTTTTGAAATCCAAACAGAAATCATATTCCCTAATTTTTCTCTTGTCTATGTCAGTATTTTTCATTAGAAAAAGATAGTTCTCTCTTCTCACATTTAAGTATTAGTGATTTATTTGTTAGGTCCTTTCTGGCTTTTTTCTATTTAGAAAATAGCATTGTGATTTACTATTGAGCCTTACGCAAAAATATACATTTTTAAATTAACTAATTAACTAATTAACTTATTTATTTATTTATTTATTTATTATTTATTTATTTATTTATTTATTTATTTATTTATTTATTTATTTATTTTCTGGTACTGGGGATTGAACTCGGCTCCTTGCGCTTGCAAGGCAGGCCACTGAACCGCTGAGCTAAATCCCCAGCCCCTAAAATAGAAAATTTTAAAAATTCTTAGTGAATTATCTTGTACACATCATTCATTACAGTCTTATTTCTCTTCTCTGCTTCTTGAAAGCTGTTAATTTTCAGAGATTTTGATTTAATTTATGTGGGACTGCCATTGCAATTTCAATGAAATTGTCTAGCATGGTGGCATAGACCTGTAGCCCCAGCAACCATCATCAGGAAGCTGAGGCAGGAGAATTTTTAAATGATCATTTAAGTATACTTAAAGCAATATCTCATACCTATGTCGTTTTCCCAGCCTATAAAGAAATCAACACATACTTTTTATCTTGAAATATTTCATTCAAAATAAAAATATATATTATTGTAATAAATAACAGATTTTATTAAAAGATTCTTCGTATGAGCTGATAAATAATGTGAAATAGACAAAACCAGTATGCTAGAAGCTTTTTAAATAAAGATATACAGAAGCATATAGAACAATTGCTTTTATATAGCGTGTTTGAAGAAGGCAGAAAAAATTTTATTGGCATTTTATCACAAATTAAATTTTTAAAGTCAAGCACACTCTAGTAAATCAAGAAAAATGTGTATGTGCTGTTGGGCCTCAGTGGAGACAAAGAACACTAGTATTTCTCTGGAAATTTCATGTAGAAGAATCATATTTTCATTTAACATTTGAATTCCAAGATACCAAGGCAAGGAATTAATTTGTTATTTTAGCAAAAAACTACGTGGAGTTAATGGGGATAAAGATTGTAATGTGTTTAAAATGTAAAATAATACAATATATTTATTATTCTATTAGTAGAAACAAAGCATACACAGAAAAACATGCTGGAGAAAGAGCAGTGCTGCACCTTTTCATGACTCCAAGTGGAGACAAGGAGGAAATTAAAATAGACGTAACGTGAGTTTTAAACAGGCAAAAATGATGCATTAGGTTTTTCACTGTATGATATAATTCAACCTGCTCAAGAATGAAATCACAATGGATATTTTCCTTCTAGCAGTAAGAAATTACTTACTTCATTTTCACTGTGTGTTTTTGAACATTCATGCAAGATGATTTAAATGTAATATTATTTTATTAGATAACCACCTGCATTTTAAAAATAGATCTTATTTTATATAAATGAATACAATGTTTGATAAAATATCTGTTGTATGTATGACCTTATGGAGGATTTTCTTGCTGTAATGAGGAAGCCCCAACCGATCTTCATGAAATCTTTGTTTATACTATAATTATTATTTGGTCATCTACAAATATTTGTTGAACACTAGATTCTATAAGTAAAATAAATATCACTAAATAAATAAAAAATGAGTAGACTGGCAAAAAGCCCTGCCACCTTACAATTTGTATTCTAATTGGGAAATTTAACTGGACTATTCCTAAAATGCGTTGCATAGTGTGTAAGAAGTGGTAATGTCAAAAGTCCATAGGAGAAGGTGTATTTAAGTGGAAATTAATGGGCATACATATAAATATTCATCATTTTATGTTTTTCTTTCAATTAAGCTATTTATTTATAATCTACTAATGTATAAATGGGAGTTTAGTCTGTATTATTCATGAATTATGACCATATATTCATCCCATTCTGTTGTTTATCCTTACTTATACCATAGTTTATACAGATATGTTATCTCATTACCTTTTTTAGGAGCTGTTTATACATAATATATAGAGAGATTTATTTTTTCATTTCATATGCTGCTGTCTTATTTTGAAACAGATGTATCTGATCACATGAAGAAAGTAACCACCTATTTTTTGTATTATTTTTGTTTTATTTAAGACATATTTAGTTCTCCTGCAATATATTTTAATATCCATGGAAATAACTCCATTTTTCCTATGGTAGATTATAGTGACCTGTGCTAGTGATTTTCCTACTAAGGAAACATCCTTGCATTCCTCAAAGTTGTGTTTCTCCATGTCTGATTCTTCCATTATGCTGCTAATAGATGTTCATTAAAATTTTATTCAGGACATTTACTTCAGTATTTATGGTAAAATTTGACTGTGGAATGTTGATTTTGATTAAATTCTTTCAAACCCGTACTCTAACAATTTTGTTCTTGTTTTGGAAGTCTATTAACATCACTGGTATTACTTGTTTTAAAAAGCATGTGAAAGGGGCTGGGGATTTAGCGCAGTGGTGCTGCTGCCTGTGTCACAAGCCCAAGATCCCAAGTTCAGTCTCTGATACAAAAAAAAAAAAAAAAAAAAAAAAAAAAAAAGCATGTAAGATTTACCCAGTAACACCATGGAAAACATGTTTTCTAAGGGGAGGTATAGAAACTTTGACACTCTTATTTCCAATTAAAGAAATTTCCCTCTTCCTGCATTGTGTTGAAAACTTTTATTTTATCTTATTTATTTTTTTCTTTTTAATTGAGTTTATTGGTACATTTTAAGGATACAGTACAGTTAAGATTCATTGTTAGGATCTTGTACCTCTACATGACAGGTCTTGGAAGCTGGGTGTGGTGGCGTATTCCTCTAATCCCAGCACTTGGGAGGCTGAGGCAGGAGGATCGCTGAGAGTTCAACACCAGCCTTGGGCTACATAGTGAGTTCCAGGTCAGTCTGAACTACACAGTGAGACCCTGTCACACACAAAGCAACAACAACAACAACAACAAATCAACAAAACATGACAGGTCTTGGTTCTCATTTTTTCCCCTTACCTCTGCCCTCCCCTCACCCCCTCCTCCCCTCCCCATCTACAAACACTTTATTTTCATCTTTTCATTCTCTCACATTTTTTTTTTCTTTTCCCTTTTTTGTAACACATCTTCTTTATCCAGATTCAAACTGATGGACAATTGGGCTGTTTGCAAGATTTAGCTATTACACACTGCTGCTATAAACATGGGTGCACATACATCACTGTGGTATGATTCCTTTAGTTCTTTTGGAAAGATACCCAGCAGAGGCAATGGCTGGGTGAAATGGAACCTCTAGTCCTAGCTATTTGAGGTATCTCCATATTGATCTCCATAGTGGTTGCTCCAGTCTGCACTCCTACCAACAATGGAGAAGGGTTCCTTTCTCCCCACAACCCGCAAACATTTGTTATTGTGTGATTTCTTGATAGCAGACATTCTATGTGGGGTGAGGTGAAATCACACTGGTGTTTTCATCTGCATCTCTTGAATGACCAGTGATGTGGAACATTTTTTCATATACTTTATTGCTGTTTTTATTTCTTGTTTTAGAAATGTCTGTTCATTTCAGATGCCCATTTTTGAATTGGGTCTTTATATTTAGGTGAGCTGATTGTTTTGAGTTCTTTATATATTGTAGATAAGAGTACTTTCTGAGGAGCAGGGGGTAGAATTTTTTCCCACATTATAGTTTGTCTCTTAGTTCTGTTGATGGTTTCTTTTGCAGTGCAGAAGCTTTTTAATAAGATGAGATCCCAGTTGTTGATTCTTTCTGCTAGTTCCCATGCTACTGAGGATTTGTTCATAAAGTCTTTTCCTATACCAATGTCTTCCAGAGTACTGCCTAACTTACCTTCCAGCAAGTTTAATGTTTCTGTTTTAATATTTAGATCTTTAATCCATTTGGATTTTAATTTAGTGCATGGTGAAAGATAAGGATCCAGTTTTAATCTTTGGCAGATTGAAATTCAGTTTTTCAACACCATTTATTGAAGAGGCTGTCTGTCCTCCAGTCAGGTTGTTCAACACCTTTGTCAAAAACGAGGTAGCTGAGCACATCTGAAATTGTTTTTGTGTCTTCTAATCTGTTCCACTCATCCTCAGGTCTGGTTTTTTGCCAATACCATGCTATTTTTATCACAGTGGCATTTTAGTAGTGTTTCACATTGGGAGTTGTTATAACCGCAGCCATGTGTCTGTTGCTTAGGATGGCTTTTGCTATTCTAGGTCTCTTATGGTTCCAGATGAATTTTGGATTCTTTTTTCTAGTTCTGTGAAATATACTGTTAGAATTTCAATTGGCATTGCATTGAATCTGTATAGCAGGTTTGGTAGTATGGCCATTTTCACTGTGTTGATTCTTCCTACCCAGGAGCAGGGGATATCTTTCCATTTTCTTGTATCCTCTTCAATCGCTTTTTCCAGAGTTCTGTAGGTTTCAGTGCAGAAGTCTTTTGCTTCTTTTGTTAGATCAACTCCTAGCTACTTCATTTTTTTGGATGCTATTGTGAAGGGAATTCTTTCCCTAATTTCTGTCTCAGTGAGTCTGTTATTTGTGTATAAGAAGGCTATTGATTTTTGGGTGTTCACCTTGTATTCAGCTACTCTACTGAATATGTCAATTAAGTCTAGAAGTCTTTTGGTAGAGGTTTTGGGTCTTCAAAGTAGAGTATCATATCATCAGCAAACAATGATAGTTTAACGTCTTCCTTGCCTATCTTTATTGCTTTAATTTCTTCTCTTGTGTAATTGCTATGGCAAATGTTTAAAGAACTATATCAAAGAGGAGTGATTATAGTGGGCATTCTTGTCTTGTTCCTGATTTTAACATGAAAATTTTTAATTTTGGGGTATTTAATATGATGTTACCTCTTGATTTTCCATAGATAGCCTTTATTAAGTTGAGATAGAGACCATCTATTCCAATTTTTTGCAAGGTTTTTATCATGAATGAGTGTTGAATTTTGTCAAGTGCATTTTCTGCATCTATCGAGAGGATTATATGTTTTTTGTCCTTGACTCTGTTTTTATAGTGTATTACATTTATCGACTTACGTATGTTGAACCACCTTGCATCCCTGGAATAAATCCGACTTGGTCAGTATGTATGATAGTCTTGGTGATCCTCTGTTTTCTCTTTGCTAGTATCTTATTAAAGATTTTTGCATCTATATTCATTAAGGAGATTGGCCTGTAGTTCTCCTTTTTAGTTGTGTCTTTCCCTGGTTTGGGAATAAAAGTGACGCTTCCACCAATGAATTTGGAAGTATTGCTTCCCTTTCAATTTCATTGAAAAGTTTAGAGAGTAAAGGCAATAATTCTTCTCTAAATGTCTTGGAAAATTCAGCAGTGAATCCATCCACACCTGGGCTTTTCTTTCTTGGTTAATTTTTAATTACATTTTCAATTTCACTGATTGAAATTGGGGTATTTAAATTGTTTTTACCTTCTTTGTTCAACTTTGGTAATTCATAAGTATCTGGAAATCTTTCCATTTCTTCTGTGTTTTTCAATTTATTAGACTATAGGTTCTCAAAATAGGTACTGATTATCCTCTGGCTTTCTGTGCTATCTGTCGTGACTTCACCTTTTTCATTCTTGATTGCATGGATCTGAGCCTTTTTGATAAGACTAGCTAAGGGTTTATCGATTTTATTTATTCTTTCAAAAAACCAATTCTTTTTTTCATTTATTTTTTGTATCTTTTTCTTAGTTTCTATTGCATTGATTTCTGCTCTAATCTTTATAATTTCCTGTCTTGTTCAAGCTTTGGGTTTTTCTTGCTCTTGTTTTTCTAGGAGTCTAAATTTCATCATTAGGTTGTTTATTTGAGGTTTCTCTGTTTTCCTAGTGTGGGCATTCAGTGCTATGAATTTTCCACATAAAACTGCTTTCATTTTGTCCAATAGATTCCTGTATGTTGTATTGGCAATTTCATTTATTTGTAAAAACTGTCTGATTTCTTCTTTAATTTCCTCTGTGATCCATTAATTGTTCAGGTGAGTGTTGTTCAGTTTCCATGTGTTTGTGAAGTTCCTAGAGTTTCTTGTGCTACTGATCTCCAGGTAGATTGCACTATGATCTGATAATATACAGGAGATAACTTCAATTCTTTTACATTTATTTAGACCTGTTCTATGAGCTAGTATGTGGCCTATCTTGGAAAATGACCCATGTGCAGCCAAAAAGAATGCATATTCTGATTTTTGTGGAGTGGAATACTCTACAGATGTCTATTAAGTCCATGCGTTCCAAAGCTTGATTCAGTTCTAGTACTTCATTGTTGATTTTCTGCCTAAATGATCTATCTATTTGTGATAATGGGGTATTTAAATCCCACACTACAATTGTATTAGTGCTTATTTGGTTTTTCATGCTATCTAGTATTTGTTTTATATAGTTGGGGGCATTTATATTTGGTGCATACATGTTTATGATTGTCATCTCGTCCTCTTGAATTGTTCTCTCTACAGCGATGTAGTGCCCTTCTTTGTCTCTCTTAATAAATTTTGGTTTGAAATTTACTTTGTCTGCAAATGAGATTGCTACCCCTGCTCTTTTCTGGGCTCCTGTTGCATGGAGAATTGTTTCCATCTTTTCACTTTCAGTCTATGAACTTCTTTTTGCACTAGGTGTGTTTCTTGTATACAACATATTGTTGGATTTTGCTTCTTAATCCATTCTGCCAGTCTATTTCTCTTGATTGGTGAATTGAGGCCATTAACATTGATTGTAATAACTGATATGTTCTGACTTATTATTGTCATATTATTATCCTTTTATGACTCTTTTTACTTTTCCCCCCTCTCCTTTTAGGTTCTTGCCTTGCCTATTTGATTTGCTCTGTTGGACCTCATGGTGTTGTGACCTTCATTGTCCTTTTCTATGATATTATTTAGAATTCCTTGTCGTGCTGGTTTGGTGTTCATGAAGTTTCCCAGGTGCTCTTTGTCATGGAAGTATCTTATTTCCCCATCCATTTTGAAAGAGAGTTTTGCAGGATACCTCAGTCTAATTTGGAGGTTATTTTGTTTAGGACTTGAAATATCTCACTCCCAGCTCTTCTTGACCTAAGGGTTTGTGTTGAAAAGTCTGCTGTGATTCTGATGAGCTTTCTTTTGCATGTGATATGTTTCTTTTCTCTTACTGCTTGTAGTATTTTGTTCTTCTGTTGGACCTGGGATCTTGATTATTATATGTCTAGGGGTAGTTTTTTGTTTTTTTTTTTTTTTTTTTTGATCGTGGCTAGTTGGAGTTCTATATGCCTCACTTATCTGTATTTCTAATTCTTCCCCTTTGTCTGGGAAGTTTTCTGTCATTAATTCTGTGAAGAGCTTTTTTAAATCCTTTGTATTTTCTCTTGCTGCTTCATGAATTCCTATCAGCCTTATGTTATTCTTCTTTGCATCATCTAGAAGTTGTTGAATTGAGTTTTCATCATCCCTTACTGTTTTTAAGAGACCTCTCTTTTCAGGGTCACTGATTGCAATCCTATCTTCTATATCTGAAATTCTATCTTTGTAATCTTTTATGCTGTTGCTTATACTTTCTATACAGTTTTTAATCTCCTGGAAATCTGTTTCAATCTGTTTTATGGATTCCATTTCTTTCCTCTTTTGTGCACTCATTGTTTCCATTTCTTTTTTATTCTGTGCTTTCATGGCTTCTGTCATGGTCTTGAACTCATCTATTTTTTTTTTTTCTCAGTTACTGTTTTAGAATCTCAAATCATGACTTCCATTTTGCTCACCATCTCAATGGTTATCTGGGAAATTATTTCTGTTGTGAATTTTTCTAGAGCCTGATTGAACTGTTTTATTACTTCCTGTGCTATCGGTTTGGGGTGTCCTGCTGGTTCACTATCAGACTTTTCAACCTCATTTGCCCTAGTGTTTGCCATTGGTGAACTGGAAGTCTGTCTTTGTGTCTTGCTTGAGTGTTTTCTCATTTTTATTTTTGTTGTTGGGTTGTCCTTGGTTTAACTGCTGGGTTATTACTTAGTTCCTTCTGATATAGTTGCACTTTGGCTTTTGAGTCTGTAATGCCTCATAGACATTCTCATTTTCATAATATTGGAGAAGACAACTCATTAAATCAATCACAATCCTTTATCCCAATTGTTACATTCCACAGCACAATAGGATCCAGCACAACTTGCAATTTGACCACTGTGGTAGTCATTAATATGTCACCTTTAGGTCATGTGAATTAAATTAAAATTAAGCAGCAACCCAAAATATGTTTGCAGTGGATATGCTTTTCAATATAGCAACTTTGCCTTTTAGGATGGGGGCTTAGACAGAGTTAGGACAAGAGGAGTAGTTAAGTGAAAGTATTGGAGGAGGTTTCAAGTGAACCAGAGGATGTAGAATGACCATACAATCTTTACAAAACTATTGACTTCAAAGGGGATAGACAGAGTGCTAGAGTAAGGACAAGAATATATCCCCTTAACAGTAACAGCTTTCCCTTGAAACTACTGACCCATGAGTGAGGTAAAATGACATAAGAAAAGAACATAAAGAAAAAATAAAATGATAAAAGGAGAAGTCTGTGTTAGGCCAGGAGCAGGAATAGAAAGGGAGATGAGGGATGATATGGTGGATCAAGAGACTTAGTTGGAGAAAGAGAACAGAAAAAATAAAGAAATTGCAGGGTGGAATGAGGAAAAGAAAGAAAAAAAAAGAGTTTGATGGGCCTCTTTCAGACTATGTCTCTGCTGTCATAATATACCATGCACACAGCCATGTGCAGAACCAAGTCCCCTGATCTCAACTAGCCAATGGCAGATCCCACAACTCAGACCTCAGGTCACAAGGCCTAAATTGATTTCCCCTACCTGCAGTGTTGAACTCCACACAGATTTCACCCACACTTTCTTTAAAGATGTTCAAAGTTGGCAGCTCAGAAAAATACCCTTTATGAACACCTATGCCTCTGCAGAGTGGGTCCAAGGACTGGCCCAATGAGGAGGTCTGAGAGTGGGGGGGGTCATGGGGGTGTTTCACTCTGCTACCTTCCTCACTGGGGCTAGTGGCAGTGCAGGCAGGGGATGGCACGGATCCATTGAATGGGCAAAAACTTTTATAAAAGTATTCAGTTTAGGGGCCAGGATGTATTCAGTGTTGAGGTGCGTGGTCAGCATAAGGCCCTGAATTCAATTCCCCTGTGCTGTGGATTTTAAAAGGGGGGAAAAAAAAAAAGCATTCAGTTTAACCAGACTTTCAGATTAACATGCATGAACTTGATAAAAACTTCATTATAAATTTCCTTTTCTAGCTACCAGTTTATTTCTATCCTTAATTGTATAGTTTAGAACTTTGTCCCTGTAATACAAGCAAAGGCATTAAGGAAGTACAGTACTATGCTCATCAAGAACCAGAGTAATGTTCATGGGGAAGGGCTACCTGACACTGAACCAGTTGTAACATTTTAAATTATAGTTCACTGTAAGCATCACTATAGTGTCTGTATGGGAGAGATTTCAGGTGCCACAAAAGGAAATTTGACCTATGGCTGTGAAGTCTTAATTTGCATTTGGGATGTATTAGTTTCTCTCTTATATGAATAGGATTTAGTAATCAGTGAAATTAATTGTGTTGCATATGCTTTCTGATATCTTTTGCATTAATACCCCATGTAAGACCCTCACTACAATGCTCAAATTAAAAGATAAATAAAGACATTGTTGTCCAATCTTCTTTTTTTTTTTTTTTTTTTTTTTTTTTTGAGACAGGGTCTCACTATGTAGTTGAGGCTGAACTGGAACTCACTATGTAGCCCAGGCTGGTCTCAAACTCACAGGGATCCTCCTACCTCAGCCTCCCAAGTGCTGGGATTACAGGTGTGTGTCACCACACTCAGCTTCTAATCTTCTGTTTTTGGAAGAAAGTGTTTGGTGTTTTCCTATTAAATATCATGCTATATTTTCATAGATGTCTTTATTACTTTCAGGAAGTATGCTTCTTTTTCTATTTTGGTGATAATATTCATGCGGAATTGATATTAAATTTCTTCTAATGTGTTTAGTAGTTTTTGAATGTCCAGAGGAAACTCTGCTTTTTAATTCCATGATTCAAGATTTCATTCTCTAGTATAATCTTTTATTTTTGTAAATATGCCGAAGAAGTGCACAGTTTTTTAGTTTTGTTGTGGTGCTTATAACTACAGTCTTCCTTTTGCATTTTAAATATACAAATTGTACTTTATACTCTCAGATGTATCTAATCTTTTTGTAAAAAATTTTCACTTTATAAATGCATTCAGTTGATTCATTAAAATACACAGGAAAAATATAGAATTCTGACGCTATTTTATTTTGTTAGAAGATGAAGCTGAGTAACTTTTGAAAGAAAAGAAGTTATTTGGACCCATTGCCTGGTGGCTGGGCAGCCCAAGATCTGGCAGTTCCTCTGGTGAGGGCCTTTTGCTAGGATAAACTGTGGTGTGCGACTGAGACCAATAAATTGGGCAAAGTTAATGCAAAAAGAAGAGTTTATTTCAGCCTAGGTGTAGGTGGAGCAAAGGGAAAGATCGTTGACCCCCAAGGCAGAAGAAAGGACCCATTTATACCTTCATTTGAGTATGGGAGGTCTTCTCTGGGGAGAGTGGAAATTTTTGAGACTTGAAGAGAGGGAGGTGTGTTGGGACATAGGATGTTTCTTGTGGTCATTCAGCATCCAGGCCTGCAGGTGTCACTGGGTGCGGTGGACACATTCTTCTCCAGCAGGTGTTTTGGATTAGTGTTGCTATACATTTCTTGGAGGTGTTAAGAGCTCAGTGCACAGCTGCTCTGAGATTTTTTTTTCTTCTGTTCTGCTTGGGCAGGAAAACTAACACCTTCTTCCTGCTTCACCTGTTATGGAAGCAAATGGAAAAATGGGCATTTTCAGAAGAGGCACATGAAGGACAGCTTCCCATTCAATGAACCTCCTCTCAGCCAGACATGGTGGTGCATGCCTGTAATCCTAGCACTCAGGAGGCTGAGGCAGGAGAATTGCTGTGACTTCGAGACCAGCCTGGGCTACATAGTGAGTTCTAGGCTAGTCTCAACTACATAGTGAGACCCTATCTCAAAAACCACCACCACCACCACCACAACCACCACCACCAACAACAACAACAACAAAACCGACAAAAAAGTTAACCTGCTCGCATACAAAGTAATCAAGTCCTGGGAAAAAGGATTTGATTTTTCTTAATGACTTAGTCACTTTATAAAGACCTCACTGTCTCTCATTACAACTCCACTGGGCACAAAGCTTCAAAATGAAAATGTAGCCCCTAGAAAACCCAGGAGAATATGACCCATTGTCTTCTAAATTCTTCATCTTGAATGAGCCTCAGATATTGATTCATATCACTCTGTCTTGAAACATTATAAAAATTATTAGCCTTTGGTGATTTGCAAATACTTTCAGGGTAAAAAGTGCCTTTGGTGCTTTGTTCCCCTGTCTGGGGTTATTTTGTTTTTCTTAATAATAGGTTAGGACTATTTTTTTAATTTTCTTTTTGATATGTCAATATTTTTAAAAGGTATCCTGCAATATTTTATTCATGTTCAATGACAGTTGTTCCAAATAGCTCAATCTGTTATATTTTCAGAAGAGATATTTGTTTGTATTATCATTTAATCTGAATCACTTAAAGTACTTAATATGGTATTTTGCTATGTACGTCCTTGAAAACCATCTACAGTATTAAGTGAATCAGAAAATGGTTCTTTTCTTATTTTATTGATCCTATTTTGGGCAAAACTTCTCTTTCTTTCACAAATTGTACATAGTGGTACAATAGCAACTTATGTTAAGCTGGAGTTGTGTTTTGCTTGTTGCTACACTTGATAAGTCATTACATTAGGGTTAGAATTTAAGTCACTCATTGAAAAGCATTAGCAATAAGCAATGAACAACCAGATTTTATTAAACTTCAGTACTGTGATATGAATTAGAAGGGGAAGAAAAGACTTATCTTTTAAGAAGTTTTTAAATTTTTTTCCATAAGAAATAATTATACTTTTATTGCTCGTGAGGGTATAGCATATAGAATAAAGTTATGGGAGACTGGTTCAGAAGCACTTAGGAAATTACAAGTAAACACAGTTCCAAGCACGGTAGCACATGCCTGAAATGCCAGGTACTCAGGAAGCTCAGACAGATCTCAAAGGGAATGCCAGCCTGAGTGATTGAGTGATACGTGATCTCAAAAAACAAAACAAAATAAACAAACAAAAACAAAAAACAAGACTGCAGATTTGGCTTAGCTGTCTCTGAATTCAGTCCCTAGTACCACCCCCCCAAAAGAAATGTTCTTATTTATATTGAAGAATAAAAATAAAATAGACCTAGTCTAATTCAGAAAACAGCAGAAATGTATTCAGATGAATGATTTAATAAATCTAATCTATATTATAGAAAGCATTATTTGGCAAAGGATTCTCTGAATTATATCAACAGCTAATAAAGAAGTAAAACAAAGGAGGTTTGGAAGGCACAAAAAAGTTTATTATTTGCCTATCAATATCTGGAAAATCAAATGACTTAAGGAATAATTTTATTTTTATACTCAATAAATCTTTGTTAAATCACAGAAAAAAATGCATGTCTTGAGAAATTCTATCAAGGATACACAATTTGAAGTTGAATTTCAAACATATATTTTGGCTTATTGTTAAAATGAAATAAATATGCACTAAAAATTTTAATGAATACAATATAGTAAGAATTTGTTTTGTACAGTATAGCATTTTATAAAGCAATGAAATGGAAAAATATATGATATAGGATATAGGATATAACAAGGCTAAATGAAAAAGTTTATAAATTAAGTTTATATTAAATACAGGCTTTGCATGAAAATACAGAAAGCAAATGACCCTTTAAAAATAGTTGTCAATTAAACAATAAACCTAAATTACTTCATGGCTGTCATTAATTACTTCTTTATTGATAAAATTGTTTGCTATGCTAAGTAATCCATTCTTCCTTTTTTAGTTAAATTGAAAATTGTTCTTATTCGATATAAACTTTTAAGGCCAATTAAAGAACAAAACCCTTCATGCTTTGTATTGAAATTTTAGTCATCTTTCATTATGCAAAATTGCAGTCTGGGAGAAAACAGAAACAGTACAAATATTTATAATGTCAGATCCAGCCTAAAATATAAACAGAATTTCATCTTCTGCTCTCATAAGCATTTGAATGATGTATTCCAAATTGTTATGATGATATTTCTTTACCTTCTTATAAATCACAAAAGTAAAGGAATCATCTTATTATGTGTGTTCAATCATTAAAAAGTCTCTATGTGATCATTATGTACTTCAAACATGTACCAATTAAAAAATCTTTATAAAACTAGTTAGGCAGGGAAGTCTTTTGAAATTGCCTTTTAAAACAAAATAATTATAGGAATTAAGGAAATTAGAGTGAAAAAATATTTTATTGTGGAATATTCTTGACAAATTTGGTATTGACATATCTCTGGAATTGACTTACATGTATTATGCAGTTCAAAAGAGAAAACTTTGAAATAACATGTTCACAAACACCATTTAAATGTTCAATTTAGGATGTCTCTTCAGAAATAGGAAAATAGGAAATCCTCCACTCAAAATAAGGATGACTCTTAATATATCTGAAGAAAGACATTCTTAATTAGGGCTACTGTATTATAGCATTAGCTGTTGAATTGCCACGAAAAACATGTTTAGTTAGTAGAGAAAGCATACTTTAATATCACTATCAATGTTTCAAATACAATCAATTAAATTTCCACATTCAATATTATTTATATTGTAAATATTTATTAACTTAAAAATATATTCTATTTGAAGAGAATTGTAACACCTGACATGATTAAATTTGACTTAAGCTATTTATTTATTTATCCTTGAGTTTATTGGTACATTTTAGGTATACAGCACAGTTACATTCATCATTGGGATCTTGTGCCTTTACATAACAGGTCCTAATTCTCATTTTTTGCCTTTATGCCTGCTGTCCCTTCACAAAATCCTCACTTCCCTATGTACAAATACTTTATTTCCATTTTTTCATTTTCTCATATTTTTTCTTTTCCCTTACCTTTCCCCTACCCTTCACAATTCCCCCGCACCTTTTGTCTTTTTCTTCCTATTTCACTTTGTCAATTATATCATTAGGATTCTGTGTACCATTATAGCTTTTCACACCAGAGAAACTATTCTGTATTTATACAGGTGTGACTCATTTATTTCACTTAGGAGTATATCCTCACTATGTATTCATTTTCCTATGAATAACTCTAATTTCTCATTCTTTATGGCTGTGTAGTATTCCATTTTATAGAAAAACCACATCTTTTATAACCAGTCTCCAGCTGATGGCCAAATGAGCTGTTTCTACATTTTTGCTATTACAAACTGTGCCTCTATAAACATAGGTGCACATATATCACTGTGATAAGATTCTTTTAATTCTTTTGGAAAGATACCAGCAGAGGGATGATTGAGTCAAATGGAACCTCTAGTCCCAGCTCTTTTAGGTATCTCGATACTGATTTCTATAGTGGTTGCATCAGTCTGCATGCCCACCAACAATGGAGAAGGGCTCCTTTCTCCCCACAATCCTGCCAACATTTCTTATTGGTTAATTTTTGATAGCAGCCATTCCTTGTGAGCTAAGGTGGAATCTCAGCTCTTGCAGATGCAGTTTACATCTGCATCTCTTGAATGACCAAAAATGTGGAACATTTTTTCATATACTTAATGCTTTTACTTCTTTGTCTTATAAATGTCTATTCTTTCAGATACCCATTTGTGAATTGGGTCTTTATGTTTGGGGGGCTGATTGTTTTGAGTTCTTTATATATTTTCGATAAGATTCCTTTGTCTGAGGAGCAGCTGGTAAAAGCTTTTTCCCACATTGTAGGTTGTCTTTTAGTTCTGTTGATGGTTTCCTTTGCAGTTCAGAAGTTTTTAATAAGATGAGATCCCAGTTGTTGATTTTTTCTGCTAGTTACCATGCTACTGAGGATTTGTTCATAAAATCTTTTCCTATGCCAGTGTCTTCAAGAGTTCTGCTTAACTTATCCTCCAGAAAGTTTGGAGTTTCTTTTTAACATTTAGATCATTAATCCACTTGGATTTTAGTTTAGTGCATGGTGAAAGATAAAGGTCAAATTTTAATCTTTGGCTGGTTGAAATCCAGTTTTTCCAACACCATTTATTAAAGAGGCTATCTTTCCTCCACTGAGGGTGGTCAACTCCTTTGTCAAAGATAATGTAACTGAGTACATCTGGATTTGTTTTTGTGTCTTCCAAGTTGTTCCACTGGTCCTCAGGTCTGTTTCTTTGCCAGTGCCATGCTGTTTTTATCACAGTGGCTTTGTAGTATTGTTTCAATTTGGGGATTGTTATACCTGATAACATGTCTCTGTTGCCTAGGATGGCTTTTGCTATTCTAGGTCTCTTATGGTTCCAAGTGAATTTTTGGATTATTTTTTCCTAGTTCTATAAAACATACTGTTGGAATTTCAATTGGCATTGCATTGAATCTGTGCAGCAATTTTGGTAGTATTTTCACTATGTTGATTTTTCCTACCAAAGATCAGGGGATATCTTTCCATTTTTTAATATCCTTTTCAACCTTTTTTTTCAGAGTGCTGAAGTTTTCAGTGTAGAGGTCTTTTGCCTCTTTTATTAGATTGATTCCTAGATACTTCCTTTTTTTGGATGCTATTGTAAAATGAATTGTTTCGCTAATTTCTCTCTCAGTGAGTCTGTTATTTGTGTAGAAGAATGCTATTGACTTTTTAGCATTTACCTTGTATCCAGCTACTCTGCTGAAAGTGTCAATTATAAGTCTATAAATCTTTTGGAGGGATTTTTTTGAGTCTTCAATGTAGAGTATCATATCATCAGCAAATAATGACAGTTTAACTTCTTCCTTTCCTATCTTTATTACTTTAATTTCTTTCTCTTGTCTTATTCCTGTGCCTAATATTTCCAGTACTATATTGAAGAGGAGTGGTGATAGTGTGTATCCTTATCTTGCTCCTGATTTTAACCTGAAGGTTTTCAGTTTTTGGCCATGTAATATGATGTTGGCTGTTGGTTTTTCGTAGATAACCTTTATTAATTTTAGATATAGACCATCTATTCATATTTTTGAAGGTTTTTGATCATGAAAGGGTGTTGAATTTTGTCAAATCTTTTTTCTGCATCTATTTATAGTATCATATGGTTTTATGTCCCTCACTCTGTTAATAAGCTATTTTAAATTTGAGCCTTTAATCATATGTACCTGCCATGAAATAGACTACTTTATATTAGCTTAATTCTCTTTAAAAGATAAATATTGACATGTCATTTATTCTGGGTCTCTCTGTTTAGATATCCTTATTGTGTCTTACAAGTATACTTTAATATAGCTTGTATATTACCTGTCATGACAGATATTTGTCAGTGTTTTCTAAGAATTTGATCAGAGTTTTGCAGCACCACAGTTGATATAGAAAGTATTGCTGACTATTGCTCCAGTCTGAAATGCCTCACAAAGGATTTAGAACCACATGCAGTAATTGCCTGAGATTTAAGTTTCAAAATTATACATTATTGGCAAATACAAAATTTTAATTTTCGATAAACTCTTATTTTCATCCTTATATTTTACTGTGCCCTAAATATGTTACCAGTGATTTCCTCTTATACAAACTCTAATAGGAATGACCAAGTATCATGCCTTCAGTAATACAGTATTATTAATCAAGTTTTGATGTATAAAATTAAGAAAACACTATGGAGAACTGAAAAGCCATTCCATATAAACATAGCAAAATATGTTCTTGTAAAGTGAAAAAATGCCAACAATTTTCTTGCAATTAATTATGAACATAAAAACCTACTATGCTATTAATTTCAATCATGTTTTATATAATATTTCAATGTTTATTTTGACATGCTTTTCACCCATCTGAAAGATCAAAGCATAAAGAAGTGAAACTGGATATTTTAAATTTTGATGTATTATTATTGAGTTTAGATATTTGGTAAAGAGCCTTTTCATGTTTTGCTTACATATTTTTACTGTTTTACTTTTTTCAGCACAGTGCTTATGAACTTTTATATTTTTCACATTCTCATGAATAATTTTGTATAACCATACAGAGGAGTTTGTATAGTCATATACATAAAGCAATTATTTTGTTTATCTTATCTCATCAGAAGTAGAATAATGAAAGATAAATCTCCAGAATTTAAATGCACTGAGTTGTATGTGAGTCATGACTATAAGTGAATTTCTAATAAAAATAAACAGGTATAAAATCAAGTTGTCAAATGCATATATATCCCCAAAGTACTAAAAAGTAGTGACCAGTAATTCAGAGAGAGAAATTTAGTTTTCCATGTAAAGATATAAGAAACAGTAACAGCAAAGTGACCTATTCAAGCAGAGTGCTAGAAGGTTATAATTGATAGTCATTAATAATAATAATTAATGGCCTGAGATCACCTGGCAGGTGCGCGACCTCCCGGACTGCGGGACAACAGACCCAGCAAGGACCCAAAGACCCTGGAGGGGGTCTCTTCAGCTGCCTGCCTGCCTGAGATCACCCGGCGGGTGTGTGACCTCCCGAACTGCGCCACAACAGACTCAGTAAGGAAGTTAGCCACGTGGGCACCCTTGAGACACCCCCACGGATTTCCTTCCCCCACCCCATTCTCAAACCTCCTGATTGGGCCAATCCTTACACCAACTCTGCAGAGACATAGGTTCTCATGAAGGGTAGTTTTATGAGCTCCAAACTTTGAACATCTTTAAAGAAAGGGCAAGGGAGACCTATAATAGAACTGAGTGGAGTTCAACCCTGAGGGTAGGGAAACTCAAGTTAGGCCTTGTAGACTGTATTCAGTCTCAGTCATGGGGAACTCCCATTGGCTAGCTGAGACCAGGGGATTTGGTTCTGCATATGGCTGTACATGTGGTATAATATGAGAACAGAGAGAGTCTGAAAGAGGCCCTTCAAATTCTTTTTTTCTCTCTCTCTTTTTTCTTTTCCTCATTCCGACCTAAAATTCCTTTCTTTTATCTGTCCCCTCTCTCCAACTCAGTATGTTGCTCCACCATATTGTCCCTCATCTCCCTTTTTATTCCAGCTCCTGCCCTAACTCAGACTTCTTCTTTTATTATTTTTGTTTTTAGGAGGGTTTTCTCTTTATGTTCTTTTCTCCAGTCATTTTACCTCACTCATGGCTCTGTACCTTCAAGGGAAGGCAAGCGCCTGTTATTCCTAAGGGGATGTATTTTTGTCCTTATTCCTGTACTCTTTCTATCCCCCCTGAAGTTAATAGCTTTGTAAAGATAGTAAGGTAATTCTACAACCTCTGGATTCACTTCAAACCTGCTCTAATTCTTTCACTTATCTAATACTCTCATTCTAAGTCTAACCCCCCATTCTAAATGGTAAAGATGCTATATTGAAAAGCATATTCACTGCAAACATACTATGGGCTGCTTCTTGAAATTAATTTACTTCACATGAGTTAGAGGGAATACATTAATGACTGCCACAAGTGGTCAGTTTGCAAGCTGTGCCTGATACTATTGGGCTGCTGAATGTATCAATTGGGTTAAAGGGTTGTGATTGATTTAAAGAGTTGTTTTCTCTGATATTATGAAAATGAGAATGTCTGTGAGTCATTAGAAACTCAAAAGCTAAAACGCAACTATATTAGGAAGATTTAAGTAATACCCAGAAATTAAAGAAGGACAACCCAACAATAAAAATAAAAATGAGAAAACACTTAAGCAAGACACAAAAACAGATTTCCAGTTCACCAATGGCAAATAGTAGGACAAATGAGGATGAAAAGTCTGACAGTGAACCAACAGGACTCCCTGGACCCATAGCACAGGAGATAACAAAACAGATCAACCAGGCCCTAGAAAAATTCAAATCAGAAATAATTTCCGAGTTAACCAGAGAGATGATGAGCAAAATGGAAGTCATGATTCAAGCCTCTAGAGCAGAAACTGACAAAAAAATAGATGAGCTCAAGACCATGAGAGAAGCCATGAAGACTCAGCATAAGAAAGAAATGGAAACAATGAATGCACAACAGAGGAAAGAAATGGAATCTATAGAACAGATTCAAACAGATATCCAGGAGATTAAAAACTCTATTGAAAGTGTATGCAACAGAATAAAAGATTGTGAAGATAGAATTTCAAATGTAGAAGATAGGATCACAGTCAGTGACCGTGGAAAAAGAGGTCTCTTAAAAACAGTAAGGGATCATGAGAAATCAATCCAACAACTCCTAGACAATACAAAGAAAAATAACATAAGACTGACAGAAATTCATGAAAAAATAGTAGAAAACGCAAATGACATAAAAAAGCTTTTCAAAGAATTAATGACAGAAAACTTCCCAAACAGAAGGGAAGAATTAGACATACACATAAGTGAGGCATATAGAACCCCAACTAGCCATGATCAAAAAATCTACACC
>NW_022900950.1:58279088-58326847 GCF_012274545.1 Fukomys damarensis | reverse complement strand
AACATGTCAATAATAAGTCAGAATATATCAGTTATAACCATCAATGTTAATGGCCTCCATTCACCAATCAAGAGAAACAGATGGCAGAATGGATTAAGAAGCAAAATCCAATAATATGTTGTATACAAGAAACACACCTAGTGCAAAAGGAAGTCCATAGACTAAAAGTCAAAGGATGGAAAACAATTCTCCATGTGTCAGGAGCCCAGAAAATAACACAGAAGAAATGGACAGATTTCTAGATACTTATGAATTACCAAAGTTGAACGAAGAAGATAAAAACATTTTAAACACCCCAATCACAATCAGTGAAATTGAAAATGTAATTAAAAACTTACCAACAAAGAGAGGCCCAGGCCCTGATGGATTCACTGCTGAAATTTACAAGACATTTAGAGAAGAACTATGTCTAATACAATTGTAGTGGGGGATTTAAATACCCCACTATCACAAATTGACAGATCATCTAGGCAGAAAATCAACAATGAAATAATAGAACTAAACCAAGCTTTGGAACACATGGACTTAATAGATGTTTATAGAGTATTTCACCCCCAAGAATCAGAATATACATTCTTTTCAGCTGCACATGGATCATTCTCCAAAATAGAACACATAATTTAAGAAGATCATCCATCCTGACCAAGTTGGATTTATTCCAGAGATGCAAGGGTGGTTCAACATCTGAAAGTCAATAAATGTAATGCATTATATTAACAAAGTGAAGGACAAAAACCATATGATCCTCTCAATAGATGCAGAAAAAGCATTTGATAAAATTCAACTCCCATTCGTGATAAAAACCCTGAAAAAATTGGAATAGATGGTCTATACCTCAATTTAATAAAGGCTATCTATGAAAAGCCATCAGCCAACATCATATTGAATGGCCAAAAACTGAAAAGCTTCATGTTAAAATCAGGAACAAGACAAGGATGCCCATTATCACCACTTCTCTTCAATATAGTTCTGGAAACATTAGCCACAGCAATTAGACAAGAGAAAGAAATTAAAGCAGTAAAGATAGGAAAGGAAGAAGTTAAACTGTCATTATTTGCTGATGATATGATACTCTACATTGACTATCCAAAAAACTCCACCAAAAAACTTCTAGACTTAATTTACAGATTCAGTAGAGAATCTGGATACAAGGTGAATACCCAAAAATCAATAGCCTTCTTATACATAAATAACAGACTCACTGAGACAGAAATTAGGGAAACAATTCCTTTTACAATGGCATCCAAAAAAAATGAAGTATTTAGGAATCACTCTAACAAAAGAAACAAAAGATCTCTAAACTGAAAACTACAGCACTCTGAAAAAAGAAATTGAAGAGGATATAAAAAATGGAAAGATATCCCCTGCTCCTGGGTAGGAAGAATCAACATAGTGAAAATGGCCATACTACCAAAACTTCTATATACATTCAATGTAATGCCAATTGAAATTCCAACACTATATTTCACAGAACTAGAAAAAAAATCCAAAAATTCATTTGGAACCATAAGAGACCTAGAATAGCAAAAGCCATTTTAGGCAACAGACACATGGTAC
The DNA here is from genome assembly GCF_012274545.1 of Fukomys damarensis. NCBI lineage: Eukaryota > Metazoa > Chordata > Mammalia > Rodentia > Bathyergidae > Fukomys > Fukomys damarensis. The sequence continues at coordinate 58,325,290 of NW_022900950.1, read as the reverse complement.
CAGGTGTAACAATTCCCAATTTGAAACTGTACTACAAAGCCACTGTGATAAAAGCAGCATGGTACTGGCAAAGAAATAGGCCTGAGGATCAATGGATCAGACTGGAAGACACAAAAACAAATGCAGATGTACTCAGCTACCTCATCTTTGACAAAGGAGCTGACCATCCTCAGTGGAGGAAAGATATCCTCTTTAATAAATGGTGTTGGAAAAACTGGATGTCAACCTGCCACAGATTAAAATTAGACCCTTATCTTTCGCCATGCACTAAATTAAAATCCAAATGGATTAACGACCTAAATATTAAAACAGAAACATTAAACTTGCTGGAAGGTAAGTTAGGCAGTACTCTGGAAGACATTGGTATAGGAAAAGACTTTATGAACAAATCCTCAGTAGCACGGGAACTAACACATAGAATCAACAACTGGGATCTCATCTTACTAAAAAGCTTCTGCACTTCAAAACAAACCATCAGCAGAACTAAGAGACAATCTACAATGTGGGAAAAAATTTTTACCAGCTGTTCCTCAGACAAAGGACTATTATCAAGGATATATAAAGAACTCAAAACAATCAGTCCCCCCAAATATAAAGACCCGATTGAAAAATGGGCATCCAAAATGAACAGACATTTCTCAGACAAAGAAGTAAAAGAAGCAAGAAAATATTTGAAAAAATGTTCCACATCACTGGTCATTCAAGAGATGCAGATGAAAACAACACTGAGATTCCACCTCACCCCACAAAGAATGGCTGCTATCAAGAAATCACACAATAACAAATGTTGGCGGGTTTGGTGGGAGAAAGAAACCCTTCTCCATTGTTGGTGGGAGTGCAGACTAGTGCAACCACTATGGAAATCAATATGGAGATACCTCAAAGAGCTTGGACTGGAGGTTCCATTTGATCCAGCCATCCCTCTGCTGGGTATCTTTCCAAGAGAACTAAAAGAATCATATCACAGAGAAGTATGTGCACCCACGTTTATAGCGGCACAGTTTGTAATAGTTAAATCTTGGAAAAAGCCTATTTGCCCATCCGTTGGAAACTAGATAAAGAAATTGTGGTTTTTCTATAAAATGGAATTACTCAGCCATACTCCTAAGTGAAATAAATAAGTCACACATGTGTAAATACCGAATAGTTTTCCTGGTGTAAATAATCTGTAACAATGCATAAGATTCTAATAAGATTACTGACATTTAGAAATGAGAAGAAAGGAGCTAAAGGTGTAGGGAAGATGGGATGGGTAGGGGAAGAGTAAAAAGGGAAAAGAAAAAAATGTGAGAGAATGAAAAGATGAAAATAAAGTGTTTGTAGATGGGGAGGGGAAGAGGAGGTGAAGGAAGGGCAGAGGTATGGGGAAAAAATGAGAATCAAGACTTGTCATGTAGAGGTACAAGATCCCAACAATGAATGTAACTGTACTGTATCCCTAAAATGTACCAATAAACTCAATTAAAGCTGAAAAAAAAATAAGAATTAACTTGTAGTGCGGGGGATCTCACCTTTAAAATGAGTGATCCTATTTCATTCATAATTCTGTACTGTACAGAGCAAGTTTTAAACAAAATAACAAGAAAATTCAGCTGTACATTAAGATATATTACCAAAATATGAATGAATGAAAATATGCTCAGGTGTTATGGATAATTACAGTGTTCAAAGATAGATAATACACATATAAGCTGTTTATGAAAATGTCCTCATTTCAATGTAATCCAAATATTTTGTGGTTAATATTTCAACTTTAAATATTCTAAAGTTATAAAATTTCATTTTAGTTTTCATTTCAATTACAAATAAATACACCTTTCTATATAACTTGCTATAAATTTAAAAATAAAATCACTATGTAGGTGTACATTAATTTGGAGATACATCTTAAAAATATTGAGAATTTTCATGTATAGACAGGAAATATTCTTTCATTCTGCCCTTTGTACAATTTATTGCATTAATTTAAAAATGTTGAGGGCCGGGGGCTTAGCTCAGCAGTTTGGTGGTCTTTCTGGCAAGTGCAAGGACCTGCGTTAGATCCCCAGTATAAAAATTTTTTTTAAAAATAATAAATAAATAAAAATGTTGATGTAATTGAATATAACGATTAAATTTACCATTTGATGTATTTTATTACATATACTATTGTAAATTGTATCATTAATTGCATAACTTGTTTATTAATAAAAATAAGTATTTTTCAGTAATTAAAAACAGTCTTCAAGTCTTCTTTTAGTATTTCAACTTTTGATAAAAATTACAATATCTGTATTTCAAAATTATCATATATTTATCCCAACATCACATAGTAAGATCAATATCAAGAGTGATTGCGGTTGTAGCATTTCTGGTTTTGTTCTGAAAACATAATATTTGCATGATGCTAGATACACTGGACTTTTTTTCCTAGCAGGTATCTAGTTGTTTTTGCTTTTTAAAAATATTTTACATTCTATAATGTCATAGTTGGATAAAAGAATTACTGTAGCTCTGCTGTAGCAATCTGCAAATGTAAAATAGAGTACTAAAGATAATTAATAGTGTGAAATAGGAAGAAAAGGGCTAAAGGTTTAGGAAAAGTGGAAAGAATAGGGGAAAGGGAATAAGGGAAAATTTAAAAAAATATGAGAAAATGAAAAAAATGGAAATAAAGTGTTTGTAAATGGGGAGAGAAGGAGGGGGTGAAGGAAGGGCAGGGACAAGGGGAAAAAATGAGAACCAAGACCTGTCATGTAAAGGTACAAGATTCCAGTAATGAATGTAACTGTATTGTAAACCTAAATTGTACCAATAAACACAATTTAAAAAAATACTCTCAGCAGTTAGATAGCCATTTCCAATTCTCAAATGGAATGGGAGAACATTAGTAATGAATCTTCTCATATGAACTATTTTTAAACGTGGTTGCAATCCATTTTAATATGCACACAGTATATCCACACATGATCTAGCAGTTATATATTTAAAATAGCCATATAAGATTTGAAAACCCTTGAAATGATTTGAATGAGTTGGAATAATGTCAAGAAGTTCAGGATTATTCAGTCAAATTTAAATTTGCTGGAAAAATCAAGACATCCTTCTACTGAAAAAATCCACTACATGTAATTTCTATTACTGTTCAATATATCATTGACACTTATGGGTAAGATATATAATTTTATCAGAATACAAAGAAATACCATTTTTCAACTCTTTACCCATTCTTACTTTGCTCCATAAAAGAAAAATCCAAGTTTATATCAAATTCAGAGTTTCCATATAACATATTTGGATTCAACTAAGTTCAGCTAAGTATCTATGGAAATATCTGAGGGACATACGCATATTTCTACCCACTTTTACTGAAAATCTTTTGCAAATGTTGTGGATGACTCCTGGGAAAATAAAGAGAAGAGAACTGAAATGGTGCAGTAGTGGGTACCCCATTTTCCTTCATAAAGAAACCTGTAAGTTTGTATTACAATTTTCACGCTCAGCCATCACCAAAGAGCAGGGCGTTAAGTAAGAAGCGTGAGTGAAATACCTGAAATCCTAGCAGGCAATCCCAGTCATTCAGTGTATACTTATATCTTTATGCCTGTCTCTCCACACCTCGCTCTTCACACTGCTCAGTGAAGTGCACAAAGAAGGAAGATGCATAAATATTTATTGTATGTAAGATACTGGTTTTGCACCAATAAGAAAAAGGGGAATTTTCTCAGTTTTTATCCTTCTGCAAACCCTCCTATCTACCCTTCAGCTGTAGAGGATGCAATATGAAAGAGAATAAGAAAATTTGTGAAAACCAACCCAGATTTGGAAAACTAACAATTTTTATAAATTGCTTCAAAATGAATTCCAACCATTTTAGAACACATGACAAATTTAATTTTTCATTTTTTTCAAATCTCAAAAATGTTGATATTGCAAAGAAACAGGGCTGTACAAACTTTAGAAAAGAGAAAAGACAAGTCTTATTGTGGAGACTATACATTTCAATGAATTGTAAAAAAAGTTCACAAAGATTTGGGAAAATGAGCTGCTGTAGCTAAATAGGAGGAAACTGCGCTAATACTGGATTCAGAGCATGGGATGTGTGAGTGTATGAGTTGGGGAGAGGAGACCAAGTCCACCTTGTACTTGGGGAGAGGCTGGAACAGAGAGTAAACGGATAAAGAAATCCATTCAGGTAAAATAGTTAATTTCACAACTGAACAGATCCGTCACTCCCTGTTGCGAATGTGCATTTGCCAATTACTTGCTCAATCCAAGTTGGCTTTATGGTCGGAAGGCTGAAGGTGGCATGAATCCTACAAGTAGAAATGCTATTTAAGAAACACATATAATTGAACAAGGAGTAGTGAGGTTAACAATGCTGAATTTGAATTGATATACCATCTTCAGATGAAAAGCAGACATTAAGAGAATTATTTCAGGTAATGGTAGATGAATGAACTGCAAACTAGGTGCAGCGGGACCCCTACAGAACTAAATGGTAAAACGTGTTTCTCTGCTTCCAAAATAAATGCATTAATACTTCTTCCCTGTGAAACTAGAAAGATCAGTGGTGCAGTAAGCAGGTACAGGACAGCCTATAGACAAACTGAATAGACTTGCAATCAGCTAACTTTTTTTTTTTTTTGGTACCGGGTCTTGAGCTTGGCCACTTGCATTTGTGAGGGAGGCTCTGGAACCACTGTGCTAAAGCACTCAGCTGACTTTTTTTTTAAAAAATTAATTTTATTGGTACATTTAAGGTACACAATTTAATGACATTCATTGTTGGAAATGTGTACCTTTACACGGTATATCTTGGTTCTTATTTCTCCCCCATCGCACTGCTCTCCCTTAAACCCCTCCCTCCCTCCCTATCTACAAACACTTTGTTTCCATTTTGTTCTTCATTTTCTCATATTAATTCCATTCCCTTTTTTAATTTTCCCCTACCCTTCTAAATGCCTTTTCCATTTTTCATTTTCTCATATTAATTCTACTCCCTTCTTTCTTTTGCCCCTACACACCCATTTCTCCTTCCTCTTTCCCGCTTTCCTCCTATTTCACATTATCTGTTAAACCTTTTAATCCTTATTTACATTTTCAGTTTCTCACACTGGAGAAACCCTTTGGTATTTACACATGTGTGTCCTATTTATTTCACTTAACAGTATCTCCTCAATGTGCATCCACTTAGCTGTAAATGTTTCTAGTTTCTCCTTCTTTATGGATGAGTAGTACTCTATTTTATGAAAAACAAAAACAAAAACAAAAAAAAACTATTTTCTTTATCCAGTCTCCCTTTGATGGTCAGTTGGGCTGCTTCCAAGTTTTAGCTATTACAAATTGTGCTGCTATGAACATGGGTGCACATAAATCACTGTGGTATGGTTCTTTTAATTCCTTGGGAAAGATACCAAACATTGGAATAACTTGGTCAAACAGGACCTCCAATCCTAGTTGCTGCAGGTATCTCCATATTAATTTCCACAGTGGTTGCACCAGTCTACACTTCCCCCAGCAGTGGAGCAGGGTTCCTCTTTCCCTACAGCCCTATGAACATTTGTTATCGGTTGATTTCATGATAGCAACCATTCTTTCTGCTAAAATGTGTGCAGCACACTCTTTTCAAAGCAGGGGTCATAATAGTAGGCACTAAAGTAAACATGGCAAGGAAATTTTAACACTGAGTGAAGATATTAGTGGTCCTTGCTAAAGGCCATGAGACCTTTTTTTTCTTTCTTTCTCTTTCTTTCTTTTTCTTTCTCTTTCTTTTTCTTTCTTTCTTTCTTTCTTTCTTTTTCTTTCTTTCTTTCTTTCTTTCTTTCTTTCTTTCTTTCTTTTCTTTCTTTCTTTCTTTTTTTCTTTCTTTCTTTCTTTCTTTCTTTTTTTCTTTCTTTCTTTCTCTTTTTCTTTCCTTTTCATTCTCTCTCTCTTTCTTTCTTCCTTCCCCCTCTCTTTCTTTATTGTGTTTGTTTCTTTACAAAGTGAATGTTTTAGAATAAAAGTAGAAAACCCGATAAGTTATACATATGTAGTAACAAAAAACTATTAAAATGTGAAATAAAAATTACCAAATTAAAAAATGTTGCTATTGTATAACAGACTGACACTTTAAAAAATATATATATGTATGTATATATTGGTCTGCATATTCTCTGAAATGAAAACAAATCACATAAAATATTTGCTCAACTGTCCTCCAGGCTGTTGGAAGAAAGCAAGAAAGTGGTCCTGTAGCTTAAATTTCCCCAGATTCAGAGTAAATTAGCCTCTAATCTCCTATTCAAGGTTTATCTATTTGTGGAATAAATCCTCTCCAATTAAATATACCAGAATACAAAAACAGATCACTCCACTCAGTGCTCAATAATATCTTAATAATATACTACTTTCCCTATTTATCTTGTAAAATATCAAACTGAAAACAACAATAGTAGAACATTGAATCTAAGAGTTTATAAACACACAAACACCCTTGTGTACACTCATTCTTCATTTGACTCTTTTTTGGAGGCAGGTAATGGGTATCAAACTAAGGACCTTGCACTTGTGAGGCAGCTGGTGGGACCACTGAGCTAAATCCCCTGCCCAATGTGTGAATCTTTTGGTAAATTGTTAAGCATGAGATTCATTCATTCCTAAATGTTTCAGTTTATGCCGTCTAAGAGCAACATTATGCCCTATAAATTATAGTACAAGCTTTACTCAAGGAATTGATATATTATCTATTATTAAAATAATTATAATATTAAAAGTATAACTAATGCTCTCGGTTCACCAAATGATTAGATAATGTATGTTATAGCTGTTTATTGAATTGTGTTGAGACATAAAATAAACTCGATAGCACTAACAAATTTTAAAAGTACAGTGTATTATTGTTAATTATACATTTGAAACACAGAACTTGAACTTGGTCATCTTGCCTGATAAAACTATACTAATACTATTAATAGCACAGTTACTCTCCATTTTTTCCTTCTAAGTCCTTAGAAAAAAATTACTATAGTTACTAAGTTTGACTTCTGCTGGTATCTCACATAAGTAGAATCATACAATATTTGTCCTTCTGTAAGTAGCTTATTTTTTAATGCAATGTCATTAAAGTTCATCCCTGTTGTAGCAGACGACAAGCCTAATTTTTGTTTTTAATATTATATTATACACATTTATCACAGTCTCTTAACCATTCATCCCTCAGTGAATATTTAGGTTGTTCCTAATTCTTGACAGTTGTGAATTATGCTGAAATAAATACAATAGTGCACAAATCTTTTTGAGATCCTGTTTAAATACTTTTGGACAAATACCCAGCAGTCAGATTGCTGATCATATGGTAGCTCTATTTTTAAATTTTGAAGGAACCTCCATACTGTTATCCACATCAACTGCACTATTTTACATTCCTGCCAACGATGCACAAGGGTTCCCTTTTCTCAACATATTCCTCATTACTCTGTATTCTGGGATGTGCTTTGTTTTGATAAGGGTTCATTATAAAAGGTGTGAGTTAACATCCTGTTGTAATTTTCATATTCATTTACCATATAATTAGTGACATAGAAAATATATGCATATGCTTGTTGGCCATTTGTATGTTTGTTTTTGGAGAAATATTCTTTAAAATACTTCACTAATTTTTTGCTATTTTTGAGGCAAAGGAGGCTCATATATTTTGGTTAATAAATACTTATCAAAAATATAGACTGTAATATTTTCTGCCATTCTAGGCTACATGTTCACTCTATTGATTGTTTTCTTCCCTATACAGAACATTTCTTTGTTGCAATCCTACTTGCTTACATTTAATTTTTTAAAATACATTTAATTTTTTAAAATATGGTCTTGATGTCACATCAAGGAAATCTTTGCCAAGAGCAGAATTATGAAAATACATTTCCTTAAATGTATGGTTTTCCTCTATTTCTTTTTTTTTTCTTTTCTCTTCTCTTCTTACCTAATTGCTCTAGCAAATGGTTCCAGTACTATGTTGCGTAGAAGTGTTGAGAGAAGCATTGCTTCTAATCATATGAGGAAAGCTTTCAGTTTTTAACTACTGAGTATCTGTGGAATTTTTTAACATTTGAATTCATGTTGAGGCAATTTCCTACTATTCCTGGCTTGTTGGATTTTTTTTTTATTATTATGAAATGATTCTGGCTTTTCTCAAATGAGTATCCTTCATTCACTGTATATGATGTGATTTTTGTCTTTTCTATTAATGTGGTGTACATTATTGAGTGGTTGTCATGTTGAACACTTTTCATCTCAGTCATAAGATATGACTCTTTTATTAAGCTAATGAATTTGGTTTGGCAATATTTATTGATAATTTTGCATTTGTTTTCATCAGACATACTATTTGACAGATGCCTGTTGTAGAATCTTTGGCTCTGCTATCAAAATAATATATAAGTAATAAAATGAGATTGAAAACATTCTGATATCTTTAAATTTTTAGAATAGCTATGACCAATACATAGTTGGTGGATAGAAATTTAAAATGATCCAGGTTTATATGGTGGGGACTGGATGTGTTCCAAAGTGAATGGGACAGATATATAATGTCCTACTTGAGGTCAACCCTTAAGCTTGTTGTCATATATTCCTTCTGAACATTGAATGATCACTTCAGGTATGGGCTTCTTGCTCTCACAGTAGATGTCATAGGCATCTACCAACCTTTCGAAGGAATGTTCAGTGGTTAATGGCCATGAACCTAAGGGCTGTCTTTTGTATATTTCACAGGACATTGGGATCTTTGGTCTGTTGAAGGAACACTTGCCTTTTGATCCTTACAGTCCATCTAAGATTTCATGCTTTTTCATTGCTCATGAAGTCCTTATTCAGTATATCCCTTATTTTTCACTTAAGTATATTTTCAGAATGTGCTTGCAGAATATTTTGGCAAAAACTGATTCAAGGAGAGGTCCTTTGGGAGCATGTACTTAATTCTCAACTCAAAATGATACCATGTAATTTAAGATGGCTTGTATAGACCTTTCCTTTCAGTATCTGGGAATTTATATAATAAGGGATGGGGCCTGAATTGGTCTTAATTTTTATGAATTCCCTTATTTATGAGAAGAAGACACTGAAGGCATTGTCCCATGTCTGCAGATTGGAGAATGTCAGAACTCAGCAAAAGCAGCAGCTTCTCTATCCCTTAACTCCATAGGCCCTCAGGTGTGAAAGGAGTGCTTGCATTAACCTAGGTGTTGGAAGTTTTGCACAAACCTAGTCTCAGTGTGGCAGTGAGTTTTGCACAGGCACTCACCAGAGCATTGCATAAACCCAACTGCCAGAGAATGACTCCAATAAGCCAGAACTCCAACAAATCAGCAAAATGGGCAAAATGAATGCATTACTACAAACAAACAAACAATCTTATAATATGTAGTGATTTAGACTATAAGGCATTGGAAATATCTCCAGAGAAGATGGACTGTTGTCTACACTTGCCGAACTTAACATCATGGATGAAGTAACCTAAGTGAAGTCTACCTTGGGTTTTCTACCTGAGGTGTTACGTGGTTCACTGAGCCCAAGAATGGCAAAACATTCTGCTCTAGAAAGAGTAAGGACAGAGCCTAGTTTATTCTGTAGAGTTCCTCATCACAGGCCATCCATGTCCAATCTATTCTATGGTTATTTTGGGAATTACAAATAGAAGAGGAAGAGCACTTTTGCTAATTGTATGAACCCGTTTTCTCCTTTAGTAGTACAACTATATTAGCCAGAATAACTAAAGCAGATTATTTTGTAAAGATTCAATAGGGCCAAGACTGCTACCCACAAATACTCATTGCTGCCTGGCTGCCCGCTTACAGTAGTGTCTACCTTTTCACATGTAACTATATGTGTTTCAAGTATCAGTCATAATTTCATTTTGTATCCACTGCACTGGATTTACCCACTGAATCCAGGAAATGGTCTAGCACATCTTTTTATAGTTTCTATTAGAAAAATGGATATTACTAAAACCACTGACACATCACAAACTTAGACCACTAAGTAGAGTGCTCTATGTTACTGCCTCCAAATTTGCATTAACCCTAGTGAGGAAAGGGAGGTATGAGTTAAGAGACTATAGTCAAGTCACCCATGTTTTGATGTACTTGCAGGGGACTGTGACTATTTTATTTATTTATTTATTTATTTTTATTTTATTTTATTTTATTTTTTAGTACCAGGGATTGAACTCAGGACCCCAAGCTTGCAAGGTAGGCATAGTTCCAATGAGCTAAATCCCCGGCCCTATGACTATTATCTAGCACTGAAATTTCAACAATCTTTCTAAACTCAACTGCTAAATAAATCAATTTATCTCTGCATTGCTTTTAGATTTGAAGGATAAATAATACTATCTCTGAATGATGCTAATTTAATTCCTTTTGTTCTCAGTTTCTATTGTCCTTATTACACAGTTTACCAATTGTAGTGAATTCACTAGGAAAAATGAATGAATATAATAATGGCAGATTCTTTGGCTTGTTTCTGAACAGTTACAAATTTGTCATTTGGCATTATGATTATGTCATGCATTTTTGTAGACTTTATCAGAGTGTGATACTGTCTTGCTCAAATGTTAGCTACAAATAAATGTACAGTTTAGCAAATGTTCATTTTACATCTATGGAGATCATAATATATTTCCTTTATCATTTTGGTGATTTATAAATTGATGCCAATATTGCACTTTGCATAAGAAATATTGCTATTTATTATCTCTAATATTGATTATTTGTAGGAGTATTTAATTTGTATTCATCTGATAGTCCTTTGATTTTTTTTTCTTATATAGTTCTTTTGAGATCATTCTAGCTATTTTAGTCATTGTTCCTGAGAGTAGCAGAATGAACAGGATGTCATTTGTGAGTCTGTGAACAGATCAAGGGATTTATTACAAGAAATTGACTATATGATATGTGCCCAGGAACTCTTAATCTATTATATGAGTTGGCAACCTGGACTGCCAATAGTTTACTATCAGTATAAGTCTAAATCTTGAAAACTGGGGAACCTGATGGTTATCTTTTATTTAGACTCTAATACTGGCATGGACATTCAAAAATAATTCTTCTGCAGAGGTGTAAATGTAAAATAATACAATCACTATGCAAATCAGTATGGTGATTCTTAAAAATATTAAATATAGAAATTTCATCTGACTCAATTACACCTCTTCTGAGTATCTTCTCAAGAGATTTGAAGACATCATATTACAGTGACACATGCATACTCATGTTTATAGCATGCAACTCATGATAGATATATTTTGGAAGAGCTGTATCTACTTGCGAAATGGATGGATAAAGAAAAGGTGGCATGTATACACAATGAAGTACTAGCAAGTCATAAAGAAGCGTAAATTTAAGTGTGAGTTTTAGGAAAATGAATGGCTCCAAGGATCATAATACTAAATAAAATAAATCAGATACAGAAGGTCTAATATCCTACAGCATCTTTTTTGTTTGTTTGTTTGTATTGGGGATAGAGCTTGGTCCTTGCACTTATGAGGCAGGTTCCAGAAACACTGAGCTAAATCCCCGGCCCTCCTACAGTATCTTTTATAAGACAAAGGGAAATCATAAATAATTTAAAGAGCAGAATAAATGATGTTAAGAAACAAAGAGAGAGGTTTTGTGGAGATACAAAGGAATCTTTTGATGAGGGGAACTAGGAGCAAAGGGAGAGTATGGGAAAGTAAAAAGGGTCAAGATGTGATATGTATAAATCAATTCTCCACAATGAATGTATTTATTGTGTATCACAAAAATATATCAATCAAAATTAAACTTAAAATTAATACTAAAACTACTAGCAAGCTTATGTAACAACTATTGTTTTAGTTTCTGTCTGATGATAGCAAAATCCAGTTCATGCAGGCCATTAGGCAAGAATTTATCTTACTAAGGGAAGGATCAGTTCTGTTTTCTAAATCAACTGATTACATTTCCACCCACATTGTGGAGGACAATCTACTTTGTTTTCTTCAAAAGCATCCTCACATAAACATTCGGAATGTTTGAACAAACATTTGGATAGCTAGTGGACTGGTTACATTGACACGTAAAATTAACCATTACAGAACCATTATTAAGTGACCTCATAAATTTGTTCTCTTTAGTTCATGTCAGAATTGACACATTTTGATAGAACCAATATTTTGATAAAATCTTACAATAATCAAGGCAAGTAAGACTGATTTTTTTAAGAAACTATTTGACAATGAATTGTTTGACTCAGTTATAGAATAATTTAAAGTATACTTGTGTCATTTTGCTAGTTTATTTTTCTAAGAATTTGTTATTTTAAATTTAGAATGCAAGGTAACTAAAAAAATTATCATCACGTGCACTTTGTCATCAGGATGGCTGATGATGTCATGTTTCAATATACAGATAGACTAATGTACATCTGCTGATTCAAAAACTGCAGAAAATATTTTAAAAATTGAATATTTTCTCTATTATTATTCCTTAAATGGAATAGTAAATGACAATTACATAGCATTTACATTTTATTAGATATTATAAGTAGCTGGGGATACTGATATTATATTAAATATGCATAATCTGGGGATAATTTATTAAAGTAGAACTTCTTAGATAATAAGCCAATACTGTGCCATTTCAAGTAAAGAAATTGAATATCCAAGGAGTTGGAATCTGCAGAACAGCTTTGAAATCCGCTTCCAAATTATTTTTTATTTTTTAATAATTTTTATTGGTACATTTCAGGTATACAATACAGTCATATTCATCACTGGGATCTTGTACCTTTGCAGGGTGTATCTTGATTCTTATTTTTTTCCCATTCCCCTGCCTCCCTTCACCCTCTCCTCCCTTCCCTATTTACAAAGGCTTTGCTTCCATTTTTTTCTTGTTTTCTTTTCCCTTCCAATTTACAATGAAAGATTATTATTAGGTAGGTTATTTATGTCGGCGGTGCTTTTCCCTTGATGAGATCATCAGCTGTCTATCATTTATTGATTCTTTTAAAATTTTAAAATGTTTATACTTTTGTACCAGGGGTTGAATTCAGGACCTTGCACTTACAAGGCAGGCAGCAGAACCACTGAGCTAAATCCACAGCTGTCTACCATTTATTGAAAATTTTAATAACAATATCTGACTTCAAAACTTTTTTCCTTTTCTTATTTTCTTTACACTTCATAAATGTATACAAATATCAGGTATAAACTCTGAATTATTTTTTGATTTTTATAATTTCTGTATTTTCCCCCTTTGATGTTCAGCTTTGATATTCTGCTTTATTAATTAAATTTAAGAAGCCCTGTCTAATTTATGTCATTTTACTTCTCTTCAAATACTTTTCAGTGTTTATTGTACTATTTATAAATATACTTCTAATTCTTGAAACACATCCAGATTTTGTATCTTTTCATTATTTTTTTATTTTGAGTAATAGAATTTTTAAAATTTAGTGTATTATACATGTGTAGTAATAATGTTTATCTTCCTTGTGGAAAACTGGTACCTGTTCAGAACAATCTTAATTTTATTTTTCATCTGGTTTCCCTTTTCAACCTCTCCTCGCCTCTTTGCTTATTTTTATTGATTTTTATGGGCACCTTTTAAATTACATAGGGATCTCATTCATCATAGGTAATTTGTATCTATACACAATATATCTTGATTCTTCTATTTTTCCTCATCCCAGTGATGAATGCAACTATATTGTATACCTAAATATACCAACAAACTTAATGGAAAATAAAAGAAAAACATCAACTAATTGTAAAAGCAAACATCCCTGCCTTCAACTACTCTACCCTTCCTTATTTTCCTGAGACAATTAAAAGCATCACACCACAGCAATATAAGCACACCCATATTTACAGCAACACAATTTGTAATAGATAAATCTTGGAAACACCCGAAGAACTATCAACAGATGTGGCATTTTTACAAAATGGAGTACTATTCTGCTATAAAGAGGGATAACCTGAGGCATTTATAGTAAATGAGTGCACCTTTAGAACACATTCTGAAGTGAAATAAATCATACACTCCCCTCCATATTTTGATAATTTTTCTTTATTTTTTCCCCTCTTTTGGTTCCAGAGGTCAAAGAATATTCTTTATGTGAATTTCATCCTTCCATTTATTTTTTATATTTCATTTATGATGCCAATATGTTCACTTTGTATAAAGTTCTATATAAACATAATGAGAATGTGTATTCTGTAGCTGGATACAGTATCCTATAAATTTAAATATGATATTTTTGATAATATTGCTTGTGAAATAAACTATGTATTTACAGATAATATACTTAAATTTCTATTTGTTCTATCAACTTCTTAGAATGCTGTATGAAAAAAACAATTATGTTTGTGGAAAAGTCTGAAAAATATATGTGCATTTTTCCTTAAAAGGTGATTTCTCAGATATTAATGAAATATGAAAACTTTCTTTTGAAAAACATTTGTTTAGTATAACTTTGCCTTCCCTAAGGCACAGGCATTATTACAAAATGTTTTATTTTGGAATTAATTGATTTTTATTCTTATTTTTTCATTTAGTTTGTTGATATATTTAAGGTCATTGGGATCTTGTACCTTTACTCGACATATTTTGGCTGTTATTTTCTCCCTATTCTCCCTCCCTTAACCCACTCTACACTTCTCTACTTATAAAGACTTTCTTTCCATTTTTTTTCTTTTTTCATATTTTTTCTTTTTTCTTCCTACCTTTCCCCTCCCACTCCCACTTTGCCTACTCCTTTAGACCTTTCCTTTCTATTACACAATATCAATTATAATTCTCATCATTTTTTACACTTTTAATATTTCACACCAGATAAACTATTATGTATTTACACGTGTGTGTTTTATTAGTTTCACTTAGGAGTATGGCTTTAATGTGCATACACTTAGCTAGAAATGTGTTTAGCCTCTCATATTGGCCAAGTACTCTTTTATATATAAAACTAAATCTTCATTATCCAGTCTCCTGCAGTTGGGCAATTGGGCTATTTCCAAGGTTTAGCTATTACAAACTGTGCTACTATAAACATGTGTTAGCATGTATCACTATGGTATGATTCTTTGAATTCTTTTTTTTTCCCCCAGTGGTTCAAATCTTTTTAGTTTTTTTTTTTTTCAGCGAGTTTATTGGTGCATTTTAATACAGTACAGTTACATTCATTATTGGAGTCTTGCACCTTTACATAACAGGTCTTGGCTCTCATTTTTTCCCCTTGTCCCTGCCCTCCCTTCACCCCTTTCTTCCCTCCCCATTTGAATTCTTTTGGGAAGATACCCATCGAAGGAATAGCTTGGCCAAATGGGACTTCTAATCCCAGTTCTTTAAGGAATCTCCGCATTAATTTCCACTGTGGGTGCACCAGTTTGCTCTCCCACCAACAATGGAGAAGGGTTCCTTTCTCCACACAACCCTGCTAGCACTTGTTATTGTTTGATTTCTTGATAGCAGCCATTGTTTCTCAGTGAGGTGGAATCTCCATGTTGTTTTCATCTGAATCTGTCAAATGACCAGTGATGTTGAATATTTTTCATATGTTTATTTGCTACTGTTACTTCTTTGTCTGAGCAATGTCTGTTCATTTCAGATGCCTATATTTGAATTGGGTCTTTACATTTGGGTGGTCTGATTTTTTGCAGTTCTTTATATATTTTAGATAGTAGACCTTTGTCTGAGGAACAGTTGTTAGTAAAATTTGTTTTTGCACATTGTAGCTTGTTTGTTAGCTCTGTTGGTAGTTTCTTTTGCAGTGCAGAAGCTTTTTAAAAAGATGAGATCCCAGTCGTTGATTCTTTATGCTACTTCCTGTGTTACTGGGGACTTGTTCATAAAGTCTTTTCCTATGCCTACTTACAAAGACGTTGTTTCCTTTTTTTTTTTCATTTCTCATATTTTTTTTTCTTGTCCCTTCTTACCCATTAAGTCTAGACGTCTTTTGGCAGAGTTTTTTGGGTCTTCTATGTACAGTATCATGTCATCAGCAAATAATGATAGTTTAATTTCTCCCTTTACTATCTTTATTGCTTTTATTTCTTTCTCATTTCTAATTACTTTGGCTAATATTTCCAGAACTATATTGAACAGGAGTGGTGATAGTGAACATCCTTGTCTTGCTCCTGATTTTAGTCTGAAGGTTTTCATTTTTTGACAAGGTAATACAATGTTGACAGTTGATTTTTCATAGATAGACTTTATCAAGTTGAGATAAAGACCATCTATTCCAATTTTCTGCAATTTTTTAAAAATCATGAATGGGTGTTGAATTTTGTCAAATGCTTTTTCTACATGTATTGAGATGATCATGTGTTTTTTGTCCTTGACTTGCACTACATTTTTCGATTTATGTATGTTGAACTCCTTGCATGTCTGGGATAAATCCTGCTTGGTTAGGATGTATGATCTTGATGACCCTCTGTATTCTGTTTGCCAGTATCTTATTAAGGAATTTTCATCCATGTTCATTAGGGTGACTGACTTGTAGTTCTCTTTTTGGCTGGGTCTTTCCCTGGTTTCAGAATCAAATTAAAACTTGCTTCGAAGATGAATTTGGAAGTATTACTTCCCTTTTGATTTCACTGAACAGTTTAAAGAGTAGTGGCAATAGTTCTGCTCTAAATGTCTTGTAGAATTCAACAGTGAAGCCATCAGGACCAGGGCTTTTCTTTGTTGGTAAATTTTTAATTACATTTTCACTTTCACTGATGTAATTGGGATGTTTAGAATTTTTATATCTGCTTCATGCAACTTTGGTAATTCATATATGTGTAGAAATCTCCATTTCTTCTGTTTTCCACTTTATTAGAGTATAGTATCTCAAAATTGGTATTGATAATTCTCTGGACATCTGTTGTATCTTCTGTGACTTCACATTTTTCATTTCTAATTGCATGAATTTGAGCCTTTTCTCTCCATTTTTTGGATAAGGTTGCCTAAGGGTTTATCAATTTTATTTATTGTTTCAAAAAGTCAACTCTTAATTCATTAATTTTTTTGTACCATTCTCTTAGTCTCCACTGCATTGATTTCTGCTCTGATTTTATAATTTTCTCCCTTGTATGCATTTTGGGTTTGTCTTGCTCTTCTTTTATCTAGGACTTTAAGTTTCACCATTAGGTTGTTTATTTGAACTTGCTCTGTTTTCTTAGTCCACGTGGGCATACACTGCTATGAATTTCCCTTGTAGAACTGCTTTCATTTTGTCTCAGAATTTCCTGTATGTTGTACTGGCATTATCATTAAATTGTGAAAGCTGTCTAATTTTTTCTTTAATTTCCTGTGTGACCCATTGGTTGTTCAGGAGAGTGTTATTCATTTTCCATGTGTTTGTGAAGTTCTTGTAGTTTCTTATGCTATTGATCTCTTCCTGAGCTTCCACCTGCAATCATTTTCTCCATGCTTCACAAAAATTTAAGAAAATTATTCAGTGCTTCAATCTATTCATAATTTCCAAGTATTTCTCTATATGAAAATGTCTATTCAGTGAATCTAAAATTCTAGATTTGCACATTTTTAGCATGTGAAAAACATTCTGTGATCATTTAACTGCTTGACTCCAATTGATTCTATTGAGAAGTTTCATGTAATAGACTTACAAGCATGATTTAATGATAATCTATCATTTTCTTTTGCTAATTATGAGTAAATAGCCTCTTTTTGAGATTCTCAGTTGTTTTCCTTGTAATTTTTCTGCAATAAGGCCACAATATTTATAAAATGGTATTAGAAAACTTTATGCTAAAGAAAATTATAAGAAATTATTTCTAAAAATATTTATTATTTTCCTTCTGTTTTCCTCTAAAGCTCCAATGATGAACAATTAGAATTGATTTCACAAATTACTCCTCCATGGGGAATTTTGTTATCTCAGGTTTGTTAAAAAACTGTATTCATAATTTCATCTATTTCACTATTAGAGTTGTATTTTCTTTTGAAGTTAGAATTTTTTATCTGGTTATAAGGTAATGGTTTCTAAGCATTTGCTGAATTTTTAAAACCATATTTTGTTTAGCTGAACAATGAATTTTAATATATTAGAGTATATTTCTTACCAGTATAAGAAGTCCTATTGCCCTTTCCGAGGAAAATTGTCCATTGCCCTTTTCTGATGAAAAAACATTTTTGATATAGTTCAATGTAGAATTGGACACTGAATATATGCTGACAGTGATATGTGAGAAATTTTTAATCTATATTATAGGATCTATTTGCATTATTTCAATGATATTTAAGTGTGTTTGAAAATTAAGCAGAGGAAATAACTCTCTTGGCTATATTCCAAAGACAGGTTGATTCCTTGCTTCTTGGTTTTGGTTCCCATGAATGATAGCTGCTCTTGATTTACCTCTACCCCTGCAGGGCATGTATTCATAGCACTAAGGTTTATTACAGCACTTTCCTCTGGACATTGAATTATAATTTGTATTACTGAACTTATCCATGAATCTTCCAAAGTGTCCACACCCTCATTTAGCTATACACTTTTCTGGAATTAGAGGGGTGACATAAAGCCATTCCATGTTTTATTTTCCTCAACTTGACATGTAACTTTTTAGTTAAATTGTAAGTTATACAGTTTCACAAGACACTTTTTCTGGAAACAGATCAAGTCTACTCAATTTGCTATTCCCACATGTATATTTAATTTACTTTTAATTTAAATTTTTATATTAACTATGATACTCAACTTGTGACATTATTTTATAAGTCATGGTGCAGAGTAGAAACTATTAGCTCTAAGCCACTGGATTCTCTCTCTGCCTAATACATCCGTGGGGAGCATATTTTCAGCCTGTGTCTAGAAACAAAAGCAAAGAACAGGTAAGGTGAAACCATGGAAATTAGATTTTTTTTACTAATTATTTTGTGGTGGCTATTTTCCTGAATTTTATTCACATGTATGTTGCATAGATGTTGGCTACAGTGGTACCTGTGTTTATGAACCTTAATTTATTTTACAACTTTGGGAAAAATGGCTGCATTTGTGTTTGGGTGGGCAAGATGGCTGTGTTTGTGTCTGTTGTGTTTGGAGTTTGTGAAAGAAAATGAAATTTTGAGGAATGCTTTTGTTTGCAAGCCAAACTGTTTGCAAACAAAAGTCTTTGTGAACCAAGTTGTACCTGTAGCATATTCCCCCAGAGACTATAGTTCTCCAATGTATCCAACACAGCCTGGATAAATTGATATGATCCTCATGAAACACTGGAAAGAAGCTCTAGAAAAATTTGGCAGTGGTGTGTAAAAATTTTCAAATCCCTGCCCTGACAAACTCAGGTATCATATTATTAGGCAGTGACCTGGGCATTGAGAGTTTTTTTCTGTATATTTTGAATCAAGGTTTTTCATCAGCATCACAGTGAAGATAGATATTTAATAGCTCACTGGGTAATTTGTCTGAAAACAAAGCCTGAGAGTTACAGTAAGTAACTCTCAAAACTATCAGCTCAGTGATATAATATAAATCAGGACAGAAATTTTAATAAACATCAGGAAGGAATCTGAAAAGAATTAAAGAAAGATAATTGAACTGCACTAATATTTGTAATAGCCCACAAAGAAAAAAATATGAAGCAGGAAAGTGAATGAAAGAAAATAACTCTAAAGGCAAAAGAATAAATGAAAACTGTCGTCTCTTAGAAGAAGAATGGTAGTTCAGAAGTGAAGGCCATGTTTTATCAAATATGTACCAATGACTATGTACACCTAGACAATTTTAATTCTAAAAAATTTAATTAGGTTGGATTGGTCAAATCTTTTTACTGAATGTAAATAAACTATGATGAGCTCCAATTCAAATGAAACAATAAAACAAACTCATATGCAGTTAAAAAAATATGTTTTTCCCAACAAAACATTGAGGCAATTACAGCTATCCCTTGTGGGGCCAAGTAAAATATAGGGCTCTCTTGTATATACTTTTAAAGAATCTATTGTATATAAAGAATTTGAGCTCTTAAATGGTATAAAGGAACATAAAAATGTGCACATAATTGGGTAAGATGTTATGTTATAATATAAGTATAAATGGTATAATGTTTATATCTTCTTAAACATAATTATCCCTCTAACATTTATAATTTCTTTAAAACAAAAACTTTCCAAATAGTTTCTTCTAGCTTTTTTATATATAAAGAATATTATTATTATCTATGATCACCCAAATGTACTAAAGAAAATCATAACTTCTTGTTTACATCTTTTTACCTAGGGCATAGTGGGGAGAAATCACAATTAATTAGAATCTTATGAATAGTTACCCAATAAAAGAAATTTAAATATGTATTTAATAAGAAATTTCATACTTATTAGAAACTTCAAATGTTTATTAATGAGGTTTATATTGTCTGAGGTTGAAAATTTAAAATATAAAGCAAAGAAAAAAAGTAATAAATTAAAGCCCTCTATTTGAATATTTCTAAATCTGGAAATATCTTAAATTAGTCAAAATCTGATTTGCTATGATGTGTACTGTGATTTTATAATATGTTAATTTTAAAAACCATTTTACAAGAATATTAAATCAGCTTGGAAAGGCATGTCTTTAAAATGGTGAGTGTAATATAAAATATTAATATAATATACTTTGCATATACTAGATATTTTGATAATTAAACTAATATGATTATATAAGCCTACATTTATATATGTATTGTAAAATTATTATGTTTAAAGATCAGCTTTTAGAAAGGCTTCTAAAACTTTTCTGGGGTTCTTTGTCAATTTTTTCTATAGTACATTTGCAGTACATGCACCACAATCATCTTTCAGAGTTTATACATGTACATCTTAGTTACTTTTTTAATCCCCTTCCCTTACCCTCCTTCCTCCTCTATTTTCCTTTCACCATCTTAGATTCTCCTTGATATTATTGAACTTTGCCTATGTTTTTAGCAGGTAGTGTTTACATCCATTGACACTGTTAGGGTCCTGCACACAGGTCATCTTTATTCCACCAACTTCCTCATCACCTCCTTCTCACTCATCTTTGGTCCTCTAGACCCCTTACTGTTCGCAAGAGGAGAGCATCTCTTTGTTTACTTCTATCCTTTGTTGTTGTTTTCTTTATTTGATAAATAAAATTATGAAAAAAAGTTTATTGAATAATTTTAAATAGATAAGTAAGACAAGTGATTTTTAAAATACTATTTGTATAAACTCATTAAACAATTAAATGAAAATAAATATACCATATTTTTTATTTCTTTTCATCATTACTGACAATCTGAAAAATAAAATGTGCCCAGCCAACTATTCTTTTGAAGTTATTGCTATGTAGCTTAAGTTGATCACTTTTACCTTAAATATGAGAAAATTCAAATTGATTCCAGGGTAATTTGTGAATAAGTTTAATTTAGCAAAAGTACAATAAAATGATGATATCAAATACTTTCTTAGAAAGAACAAACTGGCTTTGAGACATGGAACTATTCATATTATTTAATTACTATGACAAGTTTAAAGGTAAAAATAAAATATAAAATGGTTCAATGAGACTTGAGAACTTAATGTGTAAATACAATCACAGTAATCATCATTGATTAGATTTTCTTTGTTTTATCTTTCTTGCTTGTAAAGCTGATTAGGAATTTCATCTACTTTTTATGTTCTTAAATATATTTCTTTTCTCTTTGGGTCAGAGTGATAGAGTAACATGCAAGCTAACTAAGGCCTCATTATAAGTATAATAGTATATGTGTAACAATATAACTATATAAAGAATAAGGCCTGCATATCCATAGCTAGGTTGTGATTTTAAAATGCAGGTACTGAGTGAGAGAAGTGTCTAGTAGAGTAGAAAACAAGGACTCAATTAACAGCTATGCAGCAAATAAGTCGTCTTTGCCAATCCTTCCTCATTCATTCCCTGTGCAACTCAGACATACAGTGAATATCAACTCGCCAATGCAGAAGTTTGTTCAACACTCTGTCAACCTAAGTTGGATCTTGCAATGAAGCCACACAGAATATATAGAACTCATAAAAATGTTCAGAAGCAATTTAGGACAGTAAACGATTTCCATCATTTTAAAATATTTTCCCTCATTTAAGCTTTTTTTTCTATTGGAATCTCTCTCTCTCTCTCTCTCTCTCTCTCTCTCTCTCTGTCACATATTTAGTAGACACTGTTTAAAATCGATGACCCCAAAAATGCGATAAACTAAAATAAAATTGTTATATTGAAGCATCTTATTTTTGGAGACAGCTTTTTTTGGAATTAACAAAGAACTTATGACCTCCGCCCTCATATTTTCAGTTATTCAATGTCTGTTTAAATAAACACATATTTGCTTCATTATATACTACAGATTTTTTTCATTTGCAACTATTAGTGACTGAGGCAAAAAATGATAACTAGAATAATGGAGACATGAAACTTTTAGGAACACTTGAAGAAGTTAAATTTGCTACATGAACTGGTAACTTTGTGACTGAAGGCAGAGAATCTTTATTTTGTACTAGAGCAAGTTTCTGCCATACCATGACTTTTAGTGGCAAAATAGCTAATTAAATTATTACCTGTGGTCACCTAGAAGAAAGTATCTATCAGGGACAATAGTTTGAGAGACAGTGTCACCTCTCAAAGAGAACAGAATGAAAGTATAAGGAATTCAAGGCTTTTAGGTTAGCTCATTGCTTTTAATTTTGCTGGGCAGCTTAAAGAAATGCATGGTAAGCTCAAGGTCCTAAATTCTAAACTAAAAGCTCAGACAACCAAGGATTTTCAGCATCTCCCATTTCTTTTGCCTCTAGGCTGATATAGATGAAAACCATATGAAAAGATGCATCCCAAGGGTTCCAGTGTATGTAGGTTGAATTAACAGTCAGACAATGCATCAAATGTGACAGAACTTTGATAGGAAAAGAATAAAACACTGAATATAGGTTTAAGGACATATTGTGGGATCTTGATGTTTTAAAATACACTGAATAAAAAGCCTCCAAATCAACTTCTATTTCTGAGACATTTGTGACTAGTCCTTTCCCAGCATAAAAAATCCTGAAATCACTCAACTAAAAATTTTCTTGAAAGTAATTTAGTTGTTGTATTTCTTTTTATTTAAAAAACTCTTACTGTCTTTAGACCTTCAATAAAAATTAGATTCCAGCAAAAGCATTTTACATATTCAAAAAAAGCAGAAAGAAAATTTATAACTAAAATATTTCATTAGTGTATATTATAAAATACATGACAAGATATATTTTAGATATAGTAGATAAAATGAAGAATGACAATAATTTTAGGAGATGGTACACTTATGTATATGGGTATGACAACTAGACATTGTGGGTTTATTGTCCTGGGTCTGTAAAGAAAGCTTTCCTAAAGTAAGACCAGAAAATTATTTTCTTCACCAAAATACTGGTGATATGTTAAGTGTAGAGAGCACATACATCCATGAAAAGGGAAGGTGGGCCAATTGTAGGATCGCTGCATTAATGTAGTGACACACCAATTGAAATTATTCTCAGCTAGAAAGCAGACAATGTACCATGATGCTAGAAAGATAATCAGAATGATCTAATAGGATTCTTCAAAGATGGCTATTTTGTCATATATTGTCTAGAGTAAGAATTGATATTTTTCTAAATAGCTTCTTCTTTATTTCTAATAACCACTTCGACAGGTCAAATATAATATATAATCCCTTTTGTTTGAAAACTCTAGAGACATCATTCCAATTTGATTAAAGTATCAATGGTAACACTGAATTTTAGGAATACCAATTTCACAATTATACTCAATCATAACATTGCTCTTAACTTTTGATTCTGAGGGCATCTGAATGCTTTACTCTGTGAATCAAGGTTATTATACCACTTGAATCTCTGTTGTGACTTGGTGTCATTTTATTTTTAAAGATAAGATTACTAATAATATTCATTATTTTTTGTTGCAGTTGAAACCAGATTGAAACAACTTTTGAAGGCACAAATAGTTTGCAGAAGCCTAGGATGAATGCCTGACTATTCCCCTTTATCAGCCTACATTTGTACCTTCATAAGCATCACACATACACAGTTGGCTTAGGAAGTATAGTGCTGTACTTAAGGAGAGCTTAACTTAATTTTCTAACAGAAGCAATGAATGCAAACTTTTAATGTTAAAACTCAAAGCAGAAGGTGAAGAGAATTTCTCTTGTGCTGCATTTCTTAATGATATACCTCACTGTTATTTTTATCAGCAAGTAATCCAGAGATAAAAATATTACCTAGTGGCATAATAACAACTGAAACTTAAGTGAGTCGGTAATGGTAAGAGCAGAGTTTTATTAATGAATTCTAAGAAGAAAGTGAGTCAGTGTCCTGCTCAACAATATCAGGAGTCTGATATCTGGGTGAATGATATAGGAAGGTTCAACTGTATAGAAATTAATGGATGTAAACTACCATTTCATACTGCCTTGCTCAATTCTCATATAAGGTGTACATGAGCAAAATATGACAGCTGTGGTTAAGGCAAAAGTTGTATACTGCTCAGTGCCATTGATGCCCCCTTATCAAGCCTGACCTGGTTAACATCAATAACGGAGGTACAATTTTCAACAATATAAACCAATTCTATGTGACAGCACACCCTCAGGGAATCAGCTAATATGGTGGCAATTGTTTTCTGTTGAATGCTTCTAATTATGGAATGAATCATTATCAGTGTGAAAATAATATTACATGTAACACATTTTAGTAAGCTTCATTTTAAGAAAATGTATGTTAATATTACAACTAAACTATAACATTAAAAACTCAATATGTTTTTTTTTTATCTTGCTTTGACTTTCCTTGGTTTTCCGCTTAAAAAAAAAAGAAAGAAAGATGTTAGGAAAATATGATGAAAATTATTTTTAAAGTCAGCATATAATTTTTTGTTACTGTTGTTTATAAGATTCACTGATTTTAATTTGTACTCCATCTTTCATTTATAGTTGCCTTTATAGCACACTGGTAATAATATAAAATATTTAATATGAAAACAAGTTGACTAGATAAATTACAGTTCTTATTTTTTTATGAACAGTAACAACTCATTAATAAAGAATGCCATTTTCCCTTCCAGTCAGAAAAGAAATGCAAAAACATGAGATATCTCTCACTACCACATTTATGATCTACCTAAAATACGTAGTTCACTCCTCTTGATCCATGAGTCTACTTCTTCAATAGAGATACACCAAAAGAAAGATCATATGCATACCATAAAACAACTGTACTTCTTTTAATCTGGAATAACATTGTTATACAACATATGACTTTGGATGAATAGGTTAGAAATAGATCACTGTGCAAGAGTTGATCCTTACTTTAAGTGCAAAAATGTAGCTCTCTCTGAAAATCAGGAAAGGAAATGAGTACAGATAATAGTGTAATATTTCAAGGAACTTCTGTTACTGTGATATCCAGTAACAATATCTAATAGAATACTATATCTATACAATGTAGACAATATCACAACCATCTGCGAAAACTCAGAAATCAGTATTTGGTTGAATGAAGTATTCTGTGACTGAGAGAAAAGGACATATGGAAGAGATAAAGGAGAACCACAAATAAAAACATCTTCTATTCCCTTGTGCTCATCTAGGAATTAATAAAGACATAGATAGTGACAACTTCCTTATCCTTTCAACATCTAAATATCTTAAGTTGGTAAAGTTTAATGCCATTAACATATGCCTTCCATATGTATTTTCAAAATCAGGATATCATTATATAAATATGTAATAACAATAATCTTATGTTTGTGGTACAATGTCACAGTAAATGCAATGATATGTTTTCAATTTCTCTCCAAAAATTTGGGGAATTTAATTTTTCTGTGTCATGCTGATGATAGTCAAGTTGTCTGGAGTTCATCTTTGAGGGATAGCCAGAATCATATTACTTTTTAACAACTCTCTATCAGCCAAGTTCTTTCTCTCCTGAAGATTATCTGAGATTGTTAAGGCCCTCCAGGTTAGTCTTTTAGGTTGCTGTCTTGATGAGTTTTCAAATATCTTAGAGATGTAAATGGAAATCTGTAGGGACTTTTAAAAAAATACTCCAGATTCATTAGTCTGCTTAAACTCTTCAAGTGGTGTACAATATACAAGAAATTAAACACAAGACTTTCTAGCTTTTTAAGTCAGAACTTCTACCTAAGAATTAGAATTATTCACAATCTGGCTTTGTTTACTGATCTCATCTATTCCCCTACACTTCTCATCTTCTTCCTCATTCAACTATAGGAATATTAGTCACTTTTAATATCGTATATCCCCAGGTTCTTTTGGCTTCATTCATGGTCTGAAGAAAAAAAAAGTATATATATATATATTCACTTTCCATTTCAAATATTTTAACCTACAAAAGACAGAAGGAAAATATTATTTATCATTTATGTGCCAGTTCAATATATTTTTAATCTCACTCTGACTTTCATTAGTTTTCCACTTAAAAAAAAAATAACATACACACACAAGTAAAAGCTGGGTGTGGGTGGGGCACATCTGTAATTTCAGCACTTGGAGGCTGAGGCGGGAGGATCACTGTGAGTTTGAGATCAGCCTGGGCTACACAATGAATTCCAGGTCAGTCTCAACTACAGTGAGACCCTATCTCAAACAACAACAACAATAACAAAAAGAAGAAAAGATATTTGGAAGGTCTTAATTTAAAAAGTGATATAGATAATATGTTATTGGAAATGATTGTTTTGTATGCATAAAATTATAAAATATTTTCATTTTGTGCACAAAAAGAAAATGTGTTTGCACAGACAGTTTCTGGATTAGAGTCAAGGGAGTCAAAGTGTGCATTTATTCTTTTCCACTTTTTGTAATAGAAAAATGTAAAAAAAAAACTGATGCTTTAACATCCAGGCTGAAGCATTCAAAAAGACATTTAAAGTAAAAACTCAATGATTGTTGCATTGAATAAAGGACTAAAATGAATCAAAGCCTAGAGATAACAAAGGATAGAAGCAGAGAAATAATATTTTCATTCTTTGGGCCTGAGTAGAAAGGAAGAAGAAGCTATCACGGAAAAGATGAAAAAAGCACTCACAGAAAAAATAAGGAAGATCTTTTCAGTGTCTAATAAATTTCTCCTTTCTCAATTTGCCCACAATTCAATTTGCTACTAGGTTCACAATCATGGTGTACATGATTAATTTTCTCCTATAACTTCTAGGCTTGTGTTGGCTAATCTTTTCTATGATTAGGCCTGAGCCACAAGCTAAAATTGCTTGTATGGTGTGTAAAAAGGAATAGCTGATAAGTTTAAGAAGTCTCGAAGAATTTTGAATTCATGAATATACTCCCTGCATATGAACAGATTTTGCCATAGAAATAAATCCAGTACACTTAACTTATATTTTAAAGCACTCAATATGTTACTATGCCTGAAGTTCACTACTGAGGAAATTAGACTGGAAGGATAAAATAAGAAATTCAAATATTACATTGCCTGTATGAGATTATATGTTCTATACACTGTAACAACTTTTGCATGATTTAGAAAGCCATATATTTGTAAAGATAGTCTCAGTATATGAAAACAAAAACTTTCAAAGTCCTCTCTTGCATAATAGGGTAATTGAATAATGATCAAGTTCTTCAAAGGAAATTTAAGATTTTCTCTATAATTTTATAATTTAATATAATTTTTAAGTCATAAATTTGAAGATTCAAAATACATAGTGAAGTAAATTGTAAAAATACATGAATCATAAGCTATTTTATTTATCATTTTAAATTTAGAAATTGAGAAATATGGAACAGTGATGTTATAATTACTAAGCATTGAAATTCAGAAGCAAATATAAATTGTGCCATTTGTAGAGCCAAAACAGATATTATATGAACAACTATTTACATTTAAATGTCCTTATTCATTTGAAATAATCAAAATTAGATTGAAATCTTATTTGCATTTTAGCTTCTGCAAAATATTCATATTTTGAAACAATTATTTGGCTCGACATACTCTAAAAATTTTCAATATGCACATACTAAAATTGTAAGGCAAGGCTTTGAGAAAGAGAAAATCTGATTTTGAATATGTTTTAAGATAACAAAACTAAGCTATGACTATGGGAAAGTGACAAGATAAACAATTTTTTATAGAACTTTAAGTTATAAAAAGATTTTCAGACGTTCAAAAATTCAAAATTAGAATTTTAGCCACATAGAAAGAATATTGATAATAGAAATCACAAATTTTATACTTTATAAATTGATAAATTTTATTAATTTGAATAATGTGTGGAAATATGTTTAGGTCTTATATGAAGTACCATTAAGTATCAATGATTGCAGATCGCTTAAATGCTTTAGACATCCGCACACTACATAATATCAAAAAAAATCTTCATTGATTATATACAACTCTGTCAAATTCTGATCTATTGAGGATAAAATGCAGACATTTCCAAGTTTTCACACTGGACTAAGTGCTTCATATTTTAAAATCATAGATAAGATTTAAAGGTACATGCATATCTAGATCTATCTATCTATCTATCTATATATATATATATATATATATATATATATAATTTTTTTGTACTGGGGATCTGGGAATGGAACTTGGAACCTTGTGCTTGTGAAGTAGGGAGCGGAGCCACTGAGCTAAATCCCTGGCCCCACCCAAGTTTGTTTTTTATTTAAATTTTCTGATAACTGATTTTTTTCAAGAGTAATCCATATATTTAAAATAACCTAGTCATCAAAACCATATGAGGATTTTATTATAAGTGTACTTACCTACACTTCTCTATGATTCAATATAAATATACATATTTCTACAAAATGTCTTGCTTTTAAGAATCTTGACATAGATTTTAAAAACACTGAAATAGAATATAGAATAATAATATAAATGAGGTATGTCACGATAGATAATAAAGGTTGAGTATGAATCTATGCTTACTGGTACTATATTTCTAAATCTCTGTAGGATCGACTGCCAATTCTCATCAGCGTATTTCTTTTATCAATTCATATATACTGGCTCTGCTTAAAAACACTCACATTCTAGTGTGTGCCAAATCAATCTTCACCTGTTATCTACTTCAGACTTCTAAAGAATATAGCCTTACCTATATATGAGTGATTTTCCTGGCCAGTCTTCTTTTGATCCATTATTGAGACAATTTTTCAATTTTCAGAAAAATATAATGTCTTGTACCAATGGGCATATATCTTAACTTTTTCTATCATATACAGAGACCTGGAAACAAAATCCAAGGTTCATATTTTATTTGCATTCATCTCCATAATCAGAAATGAAATATGTCAAAAAGATTTTCGAACAAGCATATTTTGTATACAGAAATGCCAAATCTATAAATCTGAGTGCTCATTTTTGCCAAAGATAAAATTGTATGAATCTGTCTATTTGTCCCGCCATTTACCCAAAGAAGTTTGTGATTTTGTTTTAGGTTTAACTTTAGCAAGTAATACAGATCTTTGAAATTATTACATTTAATCTTCCATTTCAGTTAATCTCTTTTTATATGTATTGAATATCAGACATTTAGACATCAATGCTTAAACTACACAATAAATCAAATTATGTAAGTTTTAAATGAAGCTTACAATTGTAATAATACATTTAAGATATTTGATTATATGTCACTGATTATATTAAATGTTCCACTTCAGTTTTTACATTTGAGTTTCATTAACATAAAATAGAAATATTTTTTTCTCTTTGAGGAATAAAAAGCCCGAAATTTATGAAGATAAGAAATGTATAAATCCAGAAGCAACATTGTTTAGTCATGATTATCTTATTTCTGTCATGAACAAATTTGAATTTTCACTGTAGTGATTATTTTGATATTTTAAAAAGTATTTTGGTTTTGTGTGAGTAATGCCAAGGGAGGAATTTTTAATTATTTAACTTGTATATCTTTGAAATTCAACCATTTCTCACCAAGTGTAGAGTTTATCCGCTACATTGAATCTAACAAAAGAGTATAATTAAATTTCTATTTCAGAAATGGGTAGGCCACATAAGAACATTATAAAATATTTTCAAGTGGAAAATAATCATACAAAAATAGATTCCTTTGCAATAGTTTTCTCTCATAGAGCAGCATTTCAGACCACATATGTTTGATGAAGCCGTGGACTATTATTATCTCTCTCCACTTTTCTGCAATATTTCTCTAATATAGGGGGTTTCAGATTATATGTCTTTTGCCACTAGCTCTACCAGCACTGAGTTTGGCACTAATAGTCATTAAATGAGTGAATATTTAACAAGATAAAATTATAATTGACATCAGTATCATCAAGATACAGGCCAAGAGCTTGGATATGATGATGAGCTCTTGCTGCGAAAAATAAGGTTATGATTATAGCAGAAATTTAGTTTCTCCCATAGGTAGGACTTTATGTAATGTCTCTGAACTGAAAGGACTCAATGGAACTGCGCCAGAAGAAAGGACAAAGAAGAGACTTAATTTTCGACTTTTAAATTAAATACTGGTTTTATTTAGATTTAATTCATTAATTATTTAACTAATTTGTTTGTTTGTTTATTTATTTATTGGTACCAGGGATCGAACTCGAGTCCTTGCGTTTGCAAGGCAGGCCACTGAACAGCTGAGCTAAATCCCCGGCCCCCTAGATTTTATTTTAGTAATGTTTACTTATAGGATGTTCTTTTTCTTACTCCTTAAATGTAATTATAATTTTCAGATAAGTAGGATTCACCTTCCTTGAAAACACATTGGATTATAGTTGATGGTCTAAGATTTTTTTCAAATCCCGGTTCCACCTATATACGTTTGAAGACTATTTTGTATGTATAGTACATATTAGCAGGAGACAATGTTTGCCTCCTCTGTGTGGAGCTGGTATATGTGCGTAACACATCAGAGTTTCTTTCTCCATCTCTTTCCCTCTCCTCTCTACCACCTCCCTTCATCTCGTGATCATCATCTTCCCATTTGAGAAAGATCTATTGCCCGACTTCCTACTATTTATCTTTTATTTTGCTCTTTATTTACATTGTTATTTTGTCATATGAGAAACCATATGCTATTTAACTTTGTGTGCTTGATCTATTTCACTTAATGTTACAATCTCAAGATGTATCCATTTTCCTTTAAATGACTCATGTTTCTTCACGGCACAGTAGCACTCCACTGTGAGTAAACACCACATTTCCTCTATACATTCATCTGTGGATAGACGTATGTGTCATTTCCAGGATTTGTCCATTATGAATTGTGCTATTAAAAACACGAGTATGCATTTATCACTGCAATATGTTGTATTTAACTCTTCAGGGTACATACCTAGAAGGGGAATAGCTGGGCCAAATTTAGTTCCTTCATGTACAATATGAAAATAATTATAGTATTTCATGCATGGTGTGGGAATTTAAGCAACCCATGAATAATATGGATCATAGTAGTAGGCACATATGTTATTATCTTGTGTACTTTAATTAGAATAACGCTAAGTAGCACAGCATATTACAGCTTCATACAATGAGTTTGGAGGCATTCCTTTCCTCTCTTTTACCTGGAATTTTTTGAGGAATATAGGTTTTAGCTCTTTGCTGAAAATCTGATAAAATTAAGTGTTAAATCTGTTGGGTCCTGGACTTTGCTTGAGGTTTTTATTGTGATATTACTTTTATTACTCGTTATTGGTCTGCTGAGAATTTTTATACCTTCTTTATTCAGATTTGTTGTCACATGTATCTAGGATTATATCCAGTTCTATTCTAAAATTTGTTGGAGTATAATTTTTCAAAGTATTTTCTAATAATCCTATGCATTCCAGGGGTGTCTGCAGTTAACTTTTTTTTTTCATTTGTGATTTTACTGGTGTGGATCTTCTTTTTCCTTTGGTAAGCTTGACTAAGGGTTTATCAAACTTGTTTATCTTTTCAAAGAACTAACACTTTTATTCATTGATCCTTTTGGTCTTCTCATCTCAATTTCATTTATTCCCACTCCGACAGTTACAAATTCTTATCTTCTACAAATTTTGGGTTTGGATTGCCCTTTTTTTCCTGTATTATGAAGTTACTTATTTGGTACTGCTCTATTTTTCTAATGTAGGCATTCACACCTACAAAATCTCCTGTTAGAACTGTTTTCCTTGAGGCCCACAGGTTTTGGTATGCTGTGTTGCCACTGTCAGTTGAGTCTACTAACTTTTACATTTCTTCCAGTATTTCTTATGTGACCCATTAATTATTCAGGAATGCATTACTGTCTGTATTGTTTCTGTGCTTTGTTTCCTGGGTCTGGAAGTGAAGGAGGTGGAGAATCCAGACTGTCCACCAAAGATGTTACTCACTTTGTCTGTGGACAGATCTGGAGCATTGGCCAAAGACCCATAAATTTCCGGACCATGCTTTTGGAAGTATATGTGGCCATTGTCTTTGGAGGTACACGTGGCACTGCTCTGTTCAGTGCCAATGCTTCTAAGCAGATCGGAAGAAGCATGGACAAGCCAAGACTGTACTAGGGGCTTTTGAGCTCCAACCTTTTGCTGTTCCTGCAGAGTTACCCCCAGATTCAGACTTTTTCTCCCCACACAAAACCTCCTGAGACTGAACTCAGCACCTGTGGCTACATTCAAACTGCCAAAATTCTCTCAGATATTCCTTGCAATTTGAATTATCGTTTACTAATTTGATATTTATGTATCCTCATTGATAAATGTTTCCAGTTTTCCTATTTCAAAAAAAATAAATTTTTGATTAAGAAAAAGACTCAGTTTTACTGTATTATAAATATGAATTACTTAAAATTTGGAATCATTTACTTGTCAAAAACTTTGGTCTATATAAATTCATGCATATATACAGTTAGACAATAGTAGGTTCACCTAACACTTTAAAATTTTATCTTTACTTATTTTTTTAATTATCATAGCCTAAGGATTTATACAAAATTTATTTTCAAAAATATTCTAAAATATCTATACTTATAGGGAATCAATAGGGTGACATTATAAGACTTTTTCCATTAATGACAAAACTAATATAAAAAGAACTTTTCAAAAATAGCTACTATATACTTAATTTATTTATTTATCTTTATCATTGAGTTTATTGGTACTTTTTAGATACACAGTACAGTTATATTCTTCATAGGGATCCTGTACCTCTACATGACAGGTCTTGGTTCTCATTTTTTCCCCTTGTTCCTGCCCTCCCTTTACCCCCTCTTCCCCTCCCCATTTACAAACACTTTATTTACATATTTTCATTTTCTCATATCTTTTTCTTTTCCCTACTATATACTTTTAAATAGCTTTTAATTCACTGTTCTACTTTTTATTAAGATCTTCTGTTCTCTTGTATTATTAGAAATTGCTCCATAAAAAATTACTGCAAACCTTAATGCTTAAAGAATTTTTGTTTTGTCTCAGATGCTATAGTTGGCAATCTGCACATGATTTGCTTGAGTTCTTTCACTCTGAATAACTTGAGCCTACATGAAGTAATCAGCTGAGGCAAAAATAATATTAAAGTTCAGGTGAAGTTTTCTTTCTCAGATTCAACCAACTGTTTGCTAATTGATTGATTCATTTTTCTGTGAAATATTGTACTGAGGACAACAAAGATGAAAGCAATTTTTATAAAATAATCACTGTGTGTCAGATACTGTTAAGGCACATAACATTAAATATGTTGTTTACACTGATTCCACTAGGAACTATATATTATTAATTTTAAGGGTGTGTACAGAAATCCAGTTGCAGATCACAGACTAAAAATTTTAAAAGATGACAAGCAAGAACAAATAAGTAAACCTATCATGACCTTTTTGAAACACTTGCTGGACACACATCAATGTATATTTGGATGTTTGATTGCTTTCTTACCAACATATAGGCCTATTATTTTTTTCTATGGTCTTTCAATGTAGATATAGTTCAATCTTGCTATTCATACTATTTATGCAAACAATAACCTATTGGTTTAGATTGTTTTGAGCATCTAGTCACAATTATTCTATCAAGAAATTAGTAACCCTGTTTTATGCTTGCTTTTGCATATATATACTAATTTATCATATATATGTATTGATTTATTGATATTGAACTTGACCAACAGCACTAACACCTCATGCTTCTGGGAAGGTATTTTACACATATATTTTCTCCACAAACAAAGTAATACCTTTTTCAAGCTTAGATATACTAGCCAGCCCTTCAGCATTACATTTGGAGGCTATTTTAAAGAAAAAAGCCACTAAAAGACAGCGCAGGCAGAAATGAAACATGATACTAAGCAGATTATAAAAGCAGTACTTGCCTACAGTAGGAGAGGTGAAACAAGATGTAACAGTATTGCCTTTTCCCACCTCAGTGGAGACGTTATTCATTAGGAGGATTAAATTCTGTGTTACTTTGAGCATATCTACAAATGACCATATAAGCAACATGAGTTTTTATTTCAGGTAACAAATA
Organism: Fukomys damarensis; assembly: GCF_012274545.1. Taxonomy (NCBI): domain Eukaryota; kingdom Metazoa; phylum Chordata; class Mammalia; order Rodentia; family Bathyergidae; genus Fukomys; species Fukomys damarensis. The sequence goes on along the minus strand of NW_022900950.1, from coordinate 58,290,876 downwards.
AAATTTTCCAAGTATAATTTCACAAATATAAAATACATGAATAATGGAGATGAAATTAGTGAGATCTGTATTGCTTTGTTTTTATGGTTTGATCAAAAATGTCCCTCAAAATGCTAGTGCATACAGAGATGGGGATTTAGAAAGGCATTTGGATTATGGGTGCTAACCTTATCAGTGATTTAATCTACTTGTGACTTCATAGCATTGTGTAGAATTAGGAGGTAATTTTTTGTGGAAGAAGTGGATCATTTGCAATGTGTCTTGGAATGATATAATATTATTGTATCTGGTCTCTTCTCTCTCTGGCTCTCTCTGAAAATCTGGTTAGTACATTTGTCAGTAAGGAAGAGTTAGTTATGTTCTTCTTTGAGTAATGTAAAGTACAACTGGATTTTATAAGTGTTGGGCCACTTTTGTTTTCAAAATTGTATACTGCATGTTATTGGGCAGATTGCTTTCTCCTCCTAGTCTGTTTCTCTTTGGCAATCATTTATAGCAAGAACAGCAAGGCCACTAGTTCTTCCCCTCTTTCTTACTTCTTTGAACTTTATAAATACAGGGTTTGCGGTTTTAAATAGAGCAATGGGAGCTCAATATTTATTCTTTTTATTGATTGCTTATATTCTCATGCAATTAGTCACTTAATTCCTCTTGTGACTGGGTGAGTTAATGTGCTGGGTTCAATGGTATCCTCCTAAAATTCGCATACACTAGAACATGTAAATATGACTTCATTTGCAAATGATATCTTTGCAGCTATAAACAAGTTAAGATGAGATAATATTGGATTAGAAGGTGCTTCAAATCACATATGTTTATCCTTACAATGGGAAGGTATTAAACAGACACAGATATATAAATAATACGTCTACATGAAGGTGAAGGCAGATAAAACAAACAAAATATCCCAAGCGTTGCTACAAACAATCAGAGGATAGAAAAAGGAAAAAGCAAAAGCATTATTCCTGAATGCACTATCTTGATTTCAAACTACTAGCATTCAATATTGCGAGAGTCGGAATTGTTACTTTTCAGTCATTCAGCTTGTAACAATAGGCAGAATTAATTTAATTTTTAAATGAAATATTAGGAGTCTGGTTTGAATATAGTCATCTGTCAGGTTCCCCAAATAGCTATATTCGGGTTGTGTACACATTCCTTTGTTTTCTTTTGAGAGGTAAACTTGAGTAGTAGCGGAAGGGGAATAATTAGGTGTATAATTTATTCTTACATTAAAATAGTAACACTTTTCTTATTAGGAAGGTAAAATTTATTAGCATAAATGTACCAAAAATTATATGGAAACTGGAAGTTTTATTAATAAAAACTTTCTACTTTCTATGACTGAACGTTTGAACATTAGTGAAAGTTTTAGAACCCTATTCTCTCTCTCTCTCTCTCTCTCTCTTTTGTCTTTTTTTTTTTTCCTTATGGTTCTGGAGATCAAACTCTGGCTTTTATACTTACAAGACAGGTGGCAAAACTATTGAGCTAAATTCCTGGCCGAGAACTTGATTCTCTTAAACTTGATGTGGTTCCTACTAGGGACTATTATTCTACTCATAAAAATATAAATGTGAGTCTCATATTTGGAGTGACTGCAGTCTTTATTTTCTTTATTTTACCCATTATTTCTTGATCAGTGTCTGACATATAAATATCATTTAATAAGTATCCTTTTAAATATAATTTATTAGATAATCATTTCTCCTTAATGCTTTCAAGATACTAAGATTGTGTTTTAAATATAATATATTGCAAAACCCAAGTATATCTAGTAATAAACCTGGGGACATATTTAGGAGGAACAAGCATAGGAAATTCAGAAGCCAGATGTGGTGGTGCACATCTGTAATTCCAGCCCTGGGAAGGCATACGCAGGAGGATTGCAGAGAATTTAAGGCCAACCTAGGCTGCTTAGTGTTTTCTGGGCCAGACTAGACTACATAGCAGGACTCTGTCTCAAAACACTAAAACAAAAACAAAACAGAGAAAGAGTGAGAGAGAGAGAGAGAGAGAGAGAGAGAGAGAAGAAATAAAGCACTGGTATGTATATATTTAAGTAAGTTTTTATTTTTCACTTTGATACAAAATGAGGAGAATAGAGATAAACTAGAGAATACAAAATGTCTCAAGTAGTAAGAGAGTATCCATACAAATAAATGTTAATAAGCAGGTCTGCCTCCATGATTTCTAGATAGTTATATTTTATTTGTTTGTAATTGCTAATGTGTTTGTCACATATTGGTTCATAAATATATATATTGTTTTATGATTATTTTTATTTTAAAAATTGAAAATGCATGACACCTAGTGACTACTAACTCATACATAATATTTAATTATCTTAAACGGAGCCTGACCCATAGTTATCATTTTACAAGTAGTAACAGTTATTATTACCATTGCCATTCTTAGAAAATCATCAAGGGATAATATGGGCTATGAAAAAAAGTGGACTAAATATGAAGTCTAGGAGAATGACAATTTATAATATCAGGAAATATTTTTGTGTGTGTACAGAGAGACATATGTATACATAAACTTATATATATTCATTAAATGACTAGAAGGATATGTGCTATGTTATGTGCCTTACAATACTAATTGTAATCATTTAAATATTTGATATTCTTTGGAAATAATATGCTTATTGAAAATTAAATATTTACAATCATATTGGTTTAAAAGTCATTACACTTAAATAGCAAATTAGATCTAAAATAATACTTAGGGACACTTGTTTATGTAGAATGCTATTCTAAACCTACAGTCTGATTTATGCCTTTGAATATTTTTTAAACATACTGAATATATTTTGTGTCTTTGAGAATATTCACAATAATTCTATTGACATGATCCAGCTAAGATATCCCAACGTTCTTGTTTGGCATTGTACATTTGTGCTTTTATCATTTATAATCATATTTTTCATTAATTTAATCAAAGGCAATAAACACAAAGAATTGGTCGCTCATGTGTAGTAGAAAAAATATAGTTTAAATTTAACTTAATTTAAAAATGATTTTTAAAGTTTGTAGTTTAACTGTACTTTTCGATATTGAATATCATTAAATTTAACTACATTTGAGTGCTAAGAATAATGTAAAATATGGTTTAAAATTTTAATGTACTTTAGTAGATGTTTCATGGGAAATCAATTTTTTATGTGTTATCTATGAGGGACAACTGAATCAACAATCTTTAGAGAGAATGAACTTATAAAATGATCAAACTGATTCAATAGATTGAACCAAATTTAAATTATTTCAGCTAATGGAATGCAGTTTTAATTAAATATCTTGACAATCAAGTAGCCTCTTTAAACTTTGGATGTTATTGATTTAAGTACCACTTAAGTCCAATAAAGATGCAATCGGATATTCACATATCTTGGTTTTTCTTTGGAAATTTCCAATGCAAGAAAAAAAGTACCTGACTTGAAAACAAGTAGCTAAATCCTTAAACTGAGACATAATTTGAAGCTAAGTAAAACTAAAGTCTAAATAATTAAAGTGTGATTTATAAAATATAAAGTTAATAGCATCATCCAAAGAAAAATAAAACAGGATGTACTATGAAGTGTAATTTCAGTAAAAGCCTGTTTATTGTAAATTCAATTTAATAAATATTATGTGACAAATTGTTACCTATGTCTTTCAAATAAATTAGCAGGCCTTGAGATTATAGTTTGTTACAATATTTTAGATGAAATGACATAAAATTGGTTTCAAGTAAGATCTCATACAATTTCTGCCTAAAATTTTTTTTCAAAAGACTGCAATTAATTAAATAATACCTTATGATAAGATTTTTAAGTTATTACTGTAACTCAAAAACATATTTAGAAGTGTCAATTTCTGTTTTATTCTGTATTTACGAAGATATTAGATATACTGAATTACTACTTTATACTTATATTAGACTCCATATTTTTTGTTAACCTATTTATATGTGTATAATGTGCAAATTTGTATCCATTTCTGTTTTTAAAATCTTTAAGATGGAGAGCACTTTTTCAATGATTAGAAGAAACATAAGGTGGAAAGAAAGTTTTTATTACTTACAGATTTTGAGATTACAAAGAATACCTAAAGGACATATGCACAAAGGTCATAAGCTCGTGGGAAAAGGGAAGGAGAGTCAGAGAGAGAGAGAGAGAGAGAGAAAGAGAGAAGGAGGGAGAGGGAGGGAGGGAGACAGAGAGACACAATGAGAGACAGAGAGAGATTATCTAACATCTATGGGCAGTGAATTCATTGAGGTTCAGGGAGTTATTCAAACGATTTCCCAGAGAACATTTTAATTGGTGGTTTATAGGAAGTAGGCATGAGTTTATGATGCCATCTTGTCACTGAGAAATAGTCGCTGTGGTATACCCTCAAAGTCAGGGCAAGAGTTTGGATTCTACAGTTCCTATAAAGGAGACTGCTTGTATCTATCCAATGGGGGAAATAGTCACCTATCGGGAATTGTATAAGTCCTAGGAAGAGGTATAGTGCTGAAAACTAAGTCAAGTGGGGCTGGGGAGTTTCTGGTTTGGACAGCCCGATTTATAATCAAAAAGAGATGCTGAGGCAATACAAAATTCCTAGTCATTACTTTTCCTCAATATGGTAGGAATAGATCAATAAAAATTGATTTTGTGAACTATTCCTATGATCTTATTAAGATAACTATTATACATACATGCATACATGCATACATACATACATACATACATACATACATACATTTACTGACCCTACACAACACACAGTATTTGAGTCTGTGGTTAAAATATATATATTCCAACACAGACAAATGAGGTGATTAATATAAATATCAACATTCTCCAGACAACTGTGCTGAAAAGAGAACAAAGGAATTAATTTACTGTTATTTTTGAAGAGAAAATGTGTACCTCATGAAAGAAATTATCTATTCAAAAGGAGAGCCCTTTAAGACTACTTCAAAATATGTGCTGCTCTTAGGAAAGTCTGAAGTAGACATCTGGGACACAAATGCAATTTAAAACATTTCATTTCTACATTACTTATGTAGTCTCTGTTATTAAAGCTTTTCTCATAGTTTAAGAAGAAATGGAGTACTGAACTTTGTGTTGAGCAGAGGGAATAAAAAAAACAACCTCAAAACTCAATACTGTTTGGTCCAATTTAGAAAGTGATTTGAGGCAGGTAATTCAGATACTGGAAAACTGGCTTTCAGTTAAGTACCAAAAAAAATCTAATTTAATGCAGTTGATATCTTCATTCCAGCAAGGAAAGCTGTTTCATCTTCATTTTAGTCTGGATTGCTACTATATGAAATGACAGTGGGTTTACATGCTCTGTTTGTATATTTACTTTCCAGAAAGAACTGTGATTCCATCAATTTTTCAGTTGTGCTTGTCATCTCATTGCTTATTAAAGGCAACTCAGAAGATGAAATGGACATGACAATCTATTTTAAATTAACTCAATACTACAGTAGGAAACAGTGATTAGTTAAATAACTAGCACTTATCAAAAAATTGAGGATGCCAACATGTCTTGAATTCTGATATATTTAAATGAATCAAAAATATAAACTAACATCCATTATATGAATGCATTTGTATAACTACTGCCAATATTTGAATAACAAATATTTTGGTACAATTTTCTTTTACTCTGTCATTTTATTTTTATTTCTACTTCTACCAATGTATTTATTTGTCTATCTGTGTAACATTCTCATTATTATCTATGTCATCAAAGAATTTATTACCTTAAATGGCAGAAAATAAACAATGAAGACAGAAACAAGAAATTTAATAGATAAACAGGCTCCATCTACATATTAGGATCAGAAATGAAATGTCAACTGTACAAAGTCAGACCAAGTGAAAACATAGTAGGAAGGTAAGAAACAGATTTTGCCAATAAGAGGTATATCTGTAAAATTATGCTCTTATTGTCTTGTTAATTCATGTACAGAAGGTTTATAGGTCTCTTACTAGAGTCTTTTCTGGCATGAAATACTTTCTTTACTACTTGTCCTGAATTTATTCCTTTTTTTCCCTTTTTAACCCAGGTATTCCATGCCTGACTATACTGTGCTAGATTCATCCCATAAAATGCTCTTTTGTGTCAAACACTTTCATTTCTCATAATTAACTCGTTGGTTTTTTTGGAATAACTATATTTTCCTTCCCTCCAAAAACTTACCTCAAAGTGCTGGCTTAATATTTATGCACTATCAAACCAAAGACGATCTGGATTAATCATATTCAAAATTAAAATCATATTTTAATTTATCATAATCAAAGTCACGCTGTCAAATTTATTTTTTCAAATTAGGCAGCAAAAAGGTCTACAAAAATACTACCAAAGGAGCTGTGGAGAAATTAGACAATCTTCTGAATATCCAGACTTTTGGAGTTGGAAAACTTCAATTACATTTAAAGCCCTATTACATCTGTTCCTGTATTTTGACCTTGAACAAGGACTCTAATTTCCTTAAATTTCATTTTCATCAGCTTAGAGATGCTGCTATCAAATGTATTTCTTGGGATAATTAAATGTAAATCATAACACAATCATCGTTCTTGATAGGTTTCTTTTATTGTACTGTTTTGTTCTTAGCTTGTATTGTTTTCTAATATGACTGTTTTTAATGGGCAATCAGTATTAGTACGCTTCTCTAATTAAATTCCATAAACTTCAAAATTAGATATTAGTTTCTCGACTTTTAATAGAAATATTCCTTTATCCTTTTATTTTTGGAGAAAATTGAGATTTAAAATAATATTGTGTGGCAATTAAGCTTATGAAATCAGACACTAAGGCGGTTGAACTTCATTTTAATTATGCCAAATCTTAGTTGTGTTACTCTAGGCAAGTCAGTTAGTCTTATCTAGTCCGATTTTATTGCTGTGCTAAATGTTTGTAACGATACTCTTCATGTCAGCAATTATTGAATTTTCTGTGATGTAATTTGTTTACAATTCTTGGCCTATCAAGAAATACATAGAAAAAATTAAATATTTAATGCAATATTATTATAATCTTAAAACGAGGGAAATTAAACTTCAGGCTTATACATAATTAATTACAAAAACGACACCTGGTTCATGAGACTAGCTACCAGGTGTTCTGATTTCTGTTTGTTTGTTTGTTTGCTTTCCTTCTGGCTTGCTAGTTTGATAGGTTTAACGCATAACCAAATGCTAATGATCAAACCAGAGGAGCAGCTTAATGCTTTACAGAGGAACGATGATTCAAAGTAAGTTAAAATTGTACATGATTCTTTGCACATGCTAAAAATTTTTAACTTTTTGTCTTGGATTGTCTTTTTATACACTGGATATCGATTTTTTTAAAAGGGTGATGTAACAGAAGATTCTTTACTGAATTTAAAGATTGGTAAAAGATAAATTATAATGTACATAGAAAAACATTTCATATATGTTCTTATAATAATGAATGAGGATAACATTAATAAATTTAAATATGTATTCTGATGTCTTCTGCAAATTGGGGATACTGATCAAAAGTATATTTGGTTCAATCCCCAGTACCAGAAAAAAAAAGGATATTTGTTGTACCATGAAATTTTAATTAAATGAACTGCTGTAATAGTAAGAGGTGTTGAATAGTTTCTTGTGTTTATTGGCCACTTGTTCTTTTGAGTAGTGTCTACTAATTTCACTTGCTCTTTCCTTGATGGGTCTTTTATTTTGGGTGATCAAACATTTCTGAGTGCTTTATATATTCTAGACACTAGTCATCTGTCTAATAGCTGACAAAATTTTTTCCATTCTGTAAATTATCTCTTTACCCTACTGATTGTTTCCTCTGCTTTGCAAAAGCTTTTTTATTTGACATACTCCCATTTATTGACTGTTGCTGCTCTTTCTTCTGCAACTGGAGTTCTGTTTAGAAAGTCCCTACCTTCACCTATGACTTCAAGTGTTTTATCTATTTCATCCTCCTATGGGTTCTTTTTTTTTCTGTTTTAATATTCAGAACTTTGATAGATCTTTATTTTAGTTTAGTACATGGTGGAGATATGGGTACAGCTTCAATTTAATTAGCTAATTTTCCCCAAATCATTTGTTGAATAGTCTATCTTTCAATCAACGCATGTTTTTGGCAACTTTGTTGAAGATTAAAGAGTTAAGTACTTCCAGGGATGTTCACATATCCTCTATTTTGTTCTATTAATCCATGTTTATTTTTGTGACAATAACCTGCTATATGTATGTGTTATTTTGTATTATAAATTGAAGTCAGGTATTATCCTGCCTCCTAACTTACTCTTGTTGCCCAGCATTGCTTTTGAAGCACTGGTCTCTTCTGGCTACATATACATTTTAAGATTGCTTTCTCTATCTCTACTTTGATCGGGATTGAAAAATCAAATCAAATAATAACAAATGTTGATGTGGCTGCAGTTGAAGAGGAACTCTCCTACAATATTGGTAGGAAAATAAACTATTACAAACATTAAGGAAACCACTGTGGTGACTTCTCAAACAACTACTGTGAGAAATTCTGTTTAGCACATCTTCCCCTTTTAGGTATCTTCCTCAAAGAATAAAACGTATCATATTACAGGAAGACATCCCTGCCAATGTTTATAGCAGCACAATTTATATTAGCTAAATACTGGAAGTAGCCTGTATGTCCTTCGAGAGATGAATGGATTTTTAAAATGTGGTATCTACACATAACAAAATACTACTTGCCTGTAAAAAAATGATAAATTCTAAACATTTGTAGGAAAATGGATACACCTGGAAAATAAAATGTTAAATGAAGTAAAATAGTCACACAAGCTTAAATACTGTATGGCATTTCTTATTTGAGTGTAAAGTTAAAAAAAATATTATATCAAAATAAAGGAGGAAACATAGGTATACATGAAACATAGAGACAGATCTTTTCCAAATGTGAAGAGGTCCCAAAGCCTGAGTGAGGGAAGTGGAGGAAAGGGAAGCAGAAGAAGATGCAAAATATGTCATGAACATGTACCAAGTATATTCAGTTAATACAAACATGGTATACTACAGATACAAACTAAAATCATAAGAAGAAGAAAAATGAAAATGGAAAATAGGATCTTAGAGACGGAGGGAGGAATATGGCTAGGAAGGGGAAAGGAATTAAAGAAGAATCAATAAGTGCAATGTCGTATTTACTCCCTGCGAATATATGTATCATGTCCTACAAAGATATACTAGCAAATAAAATTTAAAATAGTACATTCAGTTTGCTGGGTTTAGTGGAACACATATGCAATCCTAGTACTCTGGGAGGCTGAGAAAAGAATATGCAAATGAGTCCAGCTTGGAGAATTTGGGGACTTAGACAGATTGTGCCTATAAATAAATAAATATAAACAAACAAACAAATAATTAAACCCATAAATAAGTGGCTAGACATTTAGCTCATTGCACATGACCTGTATTTAAATCCCAATACTACAAAGATATTATAAAATTTGTACACAATTTAAAATATATTTTCATCCATTATAATGCAGAATGATGATTTTGAAATTAATAATTTATATGTATAAGATAATAAAATATCAGTTCTGCAAGCATAGTCAGCTCCTGTTTATCAAGTATATACTTCTCATGTCCTCTCAGCATCTCTGTTGTCATAAACTCAGAAGTTCAGTGCTGAATGAATACATTAGACCTCCTGGTGTCTGAAGCTGTTATCTATTTTCCGCAGTATTTTCTCCATCCAAAACTCACCGTGGATCCAATAGTGTCACTAATGCTCAGATGATTGAACAGGCACTGCAATAAATAACTCCAACGGTGTATACTAACAGGACAATGAATTGTGAATTACCATGGGGATGTATTTGTATTCCCCAACTTATAAACATTTGAGTTGCAAATTTTAACAGGAGTACTTTATAAGATTCACAGGTGTACTGTGTAAGACTCACTTTATTGAATTATGAATGAATACAACTTATGAACATTCTCCAGTGAGAATGGAACTCATTGGTAAGTCCAGGAATATTATATATATTCTATTCGATTCTATTCTATTCTCTCTATGTATTATATATTCTATTATATACATTATTTAGGGAAGTGATTATTCTCTCTTTGGGGGTGTGCAGAGGATGAAATATTGGACCTTCAGCTGGTGAGGCAGGTGGCAGAACCACTGAACTAAATCCCCAACCCTAGGGAAGTAACTATTAAGGAGATTCTCCCTGGAATAATTCTTCAGATCAAAACCTTTATTAGCATCATATATAATCCAGTCACAAATTTATAATAGAATGATTTTAAATGTTCATAGCATATATTACAATGAGGAAAGGTACAATAAATGGAAAAAACTATTTTTGAAGAATGCTTATTTCATTATTACTGCCTAAGTAGCATAAAAAATCCACTTATTAAAGTATACTTAAAGCTATATTACATAATTTCTAGGACATAGAACCAATGAAAAAAAAGTTCAATATATTTGTAGCATTGACTTTTCTTTTATGTACAAACTAAACACCAAGGACCATACCTCCTCTACCTGGCCTGTATGTCCCAGGAGAAAATCTTTGTCTGCCTTAGGCCCAGCACACAACACCAGGCAACAGACTAATCCTATAATCCAAATTTCCCACAATTATTTGAAAAAGCTAGATTTGAACTGCTTGCTTTGTCCAGCATTGGTTTCTTTAAGAAACTCAGATAAAGGCTGTCCTTTGGCTTTTTCTCTTGTTCATGTCATCTGCCACTTCGTTAAAAAATCTCATGTCCTTGAACCAAATTGTTGCCTTCGGTAGAAAATTGTACAGTGTGCTAAGATTGGCCTCTCTGGAACTTGTGAGTATGAGCCTCCTTTTGTAGGCCTTGCTTGTGTCTCTTCTTCAGGACACACCTGACTGACTATAACATCACACTGAACAGTTATGTATTCCAATTCTCTATTGTTGTGCACCTTATTTCTTATTTAATTTGACATATTTGATGATGAATTAGTATTCCATCAACATTTGCTTACAAAAGTTAAAGTTTAGCCTGAAATTATTTATCTCCTCCACAACAATTTGCATCTAGTCCTGCCAGTGATTTCAAGGACTACTAACCCAAAACTATTTTAACTTAAATTCCATTGATGAGGCACTTTTGTCTATGAGATAGGACGGAGGATACCATAGAGACATAAGAAAACTCATTTTTGGTATCATTTGCCTGTGAAGATGAGCTCCAGTACCAATTCATGGGGAAACCTTTCTTTATGTCCTTGTAATGTAAATTTATTTTTGTTTACATTTTTGGAAGGGTATTTCCCATTGAATCACATTTAGTTCTCAGTTATAACCCAAACATTTCTTGAGCCTTGGATTTTTTTCTGCTTTTTTAGTGAATCTCATGGAGCCAGGGAACTAAATAGTGAACAAATCCAAGGCCAGGTGGAGGCTCTCAGAATACTAGTTGGCTTGGGTACCCAGTAGATTCCCCAAACTTCTAATTTCATTTTATGAATGCTTGTAATTTTACTTATCTCTTAGATTTTTAAAATATCTTCAGAGTAGCTGATAAAATACACTGCTAAAAAGTGAAATTCACCAGCATTTGTTATTGATTGATTTCTTGGTATCAGCCATTCTTTGTGGGATGAGGTAAAATCTCAGTGCTGTTTTCATCTGCATCTCTCGAATGACTATTGATGTGGAACATTTTTTTCATTTTTACTTCTTTGTCTGAGAAATGTCTTTTCATTTCATATGCCCATTTTTGAATCTGGTCCAAATGAAACTTTATAGTTTATTAGGGGAATATGAATATATA
>NW_022900950.1:58253942-58278659 GCF_012274545.1 Fukomys damarensis | reverse complement strand
GTGTTTTTACCTTTCACTTTATTTTTTATTAATTTTTCTCATTGAGTCTATTGGTGCTTTGTTTTGTTTTGTTTTGCTTTTTTGAGACTGGGTCTCACTATGTAGTTGAGACTGACCTGGGACTCACTTTGCGGCCCAGGCTGGTCTCGAACTCACAGCAATCCTCTTGCCTCAGCCTCCCCAGTGCTGTGATTAGAGCCATGTGCTTACCTTTCACTTTATTTTTTATTAATTTTTCTCATTGAGTCTATTGGTGCTTTGTTTTGTTTTGTTTTGCTTTTTTGAGACTGGGTCTCACTATGTAGTTGAGACTGACCTGGGACTCACTTTGCGGCCCAGGCTGGTCTCGAACTCACAGCAATCCTCTTGCCTCAGCCTCCCCAGTGCTGTGATTAGAGCCATGTGCCAACATGCCCGGCTTTCTATTGGTACTTCGTAAGTATACAGTGCAGTTACACTTATCATTCAGATCTTGTAACTTTATAAGACAGATCATTCCATTCACCCTTCCTTATTTACAAAGACTTTGTTTCCATTTTTCATTTTTTATTTTTTCTTTTCCCTTATTTCCTTTCCCCTCCCCTTCCCACTTCCCCTTTAGCCATTTACTTCCTATTTCACACTCCCCATTATAACATTTGAATCTTATTTACAAAAAAAAAAATGAAATTCACATTTCATATAATGCCAGCTCTAAAAATATAGACTGCTTTTTTTCATAAGAAAGTTTAATAAACATATGAAGAAACAAGATGTTCTATGAAGTGGTGGAAGAAACAATATTCTTTCTTGCACTTATAATATGACATGTAACACATGCTTTGTAAATAATCTACCCAAATTAAAAATGTGTATCACGTATGATTCTTAGCCATTTACTAAAATATCTAAAAATCCCTACAAGTCATAATGTGGTATCAACAGTACCTCTCCGCAATTTACCCTGGATCCCCATCTGTTGTCTTTAAAATGCTTTTGTAATCGCCATTCACACAGAAATATCCGACAACACTTTCATCAAGGCAGGTGCAGGAAAGTCATATTTTGTTTTCATTTTGTTTTCTGTGGATGAGTGTGAACAAGCGCCCCGTGTCAGGTGTTTGAGCCACTTCCTTCGAGGCTTCAGTGCAGTTCTTCAAGTGAAATATTTGTTATTCTGTATTTTTTTTACCTGTAGTGTACATGCTGCACAGTGTTCAATCTGTATTTTATATTATATGATCTCTAGCTAATTCATTTAGCTTAACTTCCCTAGTTGATGAAAGGAGGAGTTAATATTCTCAGCTTTCTAGCAGAAAACATGGGAAAGGACTGCTTTTCAGATGTGTATTTGTCTATACTTTTAATATCCAAGGAGAGGATATTTAATCTCATAACGTATATAAATTTTGCATTGCAAAGCACTCAACACAAAATTTCCATATATGCAGATACAGTGTGAAGTTCTATATTTTATTTGCTTGGTTTCTCTTACTATACCCTTACCTTCTTAATGTCAAAATATCTTTAGCATTTTACAGAGCAAAGATATATGATAGTTGGTTCTTGTTTTATTATTAGTGTTGTGAACAAATCAAATGGTAGAATCTTCCTATTCTAGTTTAATTCTCTCTTTCTTTCAATAAGTACAGCAGTCCAGAACTGCTACAATGTTCCATTTGGTCACAGTTAATTTACTTTGCAAATTGCCTATTTGTCATTGAGCCTCAGGAAAATAGAGGATACAAAATTGCTTTTGGATTTCTAGCAATTCTGGGTTCATCCAGTAATTAGGTAATAAGAAAAAGAAGGAATTGCAATGTTTCTTTTATTTAAGGACAGTGTGGCGGTCCGGCCGTCACAACACAAACGTACCTGAGTTGGGGAGTGAGGATTGAGAAAGAACAGCACACTCAATAGTGTGGAGACAAGAGGTCCGATTTATTACACAGAAACAGCTCCTTTTAAAGGCAAGCCAACAGGAAACATCAAGCAATATTAGGGAGGAGATCAAAGGTCAAATTTAACAAAGTCCTTGAGCCAGGCATGGTGGTGCACGCCCGTAATCCCATAAACCCAGCCTGGATTACACAGTGAGCTCAGCCTGGGTTACAGAGAGCTCCAGGTCAATCTCATCTGCATAGCTGAGACCCTCATCTCAGAAAAGCCAAATAGAGTCATAGATTGTGTCAATGCCTCAATGGTAGAAGTTACTTTTCCAATGTCAAATGCCAGCGGGCTCCCACAGACAGTATCAAGAAATCAGTCATACATCCAACTATATTCCATGGACATTTTTGTTGACATGGCCCCAGGGAGCTGGAAGTCAGAAATATGTAATCTGTTTATCTGTGAAGTTCACTGAGAGCCACCGTTTGCAATGGTATGGCCTGAGAAAGAGAAGCCATTGGATTTTTTTTTTTAATTTTATTGAGTTTATTGGTACATTTTAGGGATACAGTAGATTTTAACCCAGGAAAAACTCCAGATTGTATAGTTTGGCATCACGTGTGCCTTCTTTAGCAAAAATAACTATCACTCCTTCCTGTCCCTACTTAAAGATTAACTTCATTGGATATTTTCTCTCGAAGGGTATTAATATTAGAATCCGAAAGTGAACAATGAAGAACAATATGTTTAATCTTCATTTATTACACAAGCACTGCCTTTAACGCTATCCAAAATGTAGGATATGATTTTTATTACACATCAGACATGATCAGCCTACTAGCCTGAAATCTGTGGACACTTGGTTCATGTACACGGATGACCACACTATTCCAGTATTGCATTTTTTTGGTTCTTTTGCATACATTACTCTACTTCCAGATTGCAAAATTATATTAGTTATGATCACATTTACTGGAAAGTTGGAAAATGTACATAGTAAAAAGAATTTAAACAACATAGAAGTTTAATTTTCTGTGATACTGAAAAGTTAGAAGTAGGTATATTAGTCCTAATATGGTGCTGCAAACCTACAGGAACACAGGATTTTTAAATCTTCATTCTCCACAGGCAAAAATTGACATTTTAAAGGTCACATCAGGAAGTACAGTGGCTACCTCCACACTATTTGGAGAAGAAAGGAACAGTGTGCTCCAGCGGTGAGCTACCATCTAGAATTTAGAAACACTGCTTCTCTTTATTCAAGGTAGAAGAAAGGGGTTGAGAAGCTGATCTGCATTCAATAAAAAGAAAATAAGGCAGGTGATCTGTTTTAATATCCTGTTGGGTATGTTAATGACCAATCATCTGGAAAACCGACAGCATTTATTAGCAGCAGACTCTTTTAGGAGAGGCAGCTGGCAAGTTATCCAGCATTGTTTTAACCTGCACCTCTCAAACGACCAGTGATGTTGAACATTTATTCATATATTTATTTGCTGCTTTTACTTCTTTGTCTGAGAAATGTCTGTTCATTTCAGATGCCTATTTTTGAATCTGAGTCCAAATGAAACTTTAAATTCTATAAACATAAAATCTATGGATTTAAGATGAAGAGCTGCCTAGAAAATATCACTAAACTACCCCTCTCTTAACATGAAACAAATATATCAAAACTAAGCAAACTTGCTTTGTGAAAGGTGGTTACAACTGTCATGTAGTTACTTCACAAGCATGTCAGAACCAGAACAAGTCTGATAAAGTGAGAAAGATCCTGTCAAACTACATTGGAATTTTGTACTGCTCTTACAATATTTAAGGAATACTTGTGTGCCAGAAATTATTAGTAAAATTTAATAAAGTGTCATATTTCTGTTTTATCAGAGACTAATTTAAAAAAATATTTTATGTTTGGTCAGTCTCCTTGGCTAGAATTTAATCACAGTCACAAAAGAATATAAATTAGTATAATTTGTATACTTTGTGAAAGAATTTGAATTTTATCTTAAAATGAAAAGAAAGAGTATTGGGGAATAAGTAAAAGTTTTTTAGATATAAATATATTTATGATATATGTATACATATATATATATGGAGATATATATACATATATATATACATATATATGTATATATATATATGTATATATATATGGGTCATATACATATATATACATGATATACGTGGATAAATCTTATATACAGATACTTGTAGAATAAGTACATATTATAATTATGAAATAAATACCTATATGAAAATGTTTACACATTGGAACTAAAACATCTACTAGGACTCTTTAGCAGTAATAAAAGTGATTGCCCTGGTTCCTTTGTCTCCTCACCTGCAAAATGTCATTGGCAGCAGCTACAAGTGTACAGACAACCAAATCTGGTTTTCCAGCCAAGTTATCAGTGAAATCAGAGACCTCAACAGGTCTTCCCAGAAAGATTCAGTGAATCCAGACAGTTCTTTCCTTTATTTATCTTCCAAAACTAAAACATCTCCTGAAAGCACTGTGTTCTTCTTGCTTTAATACTTTCCACAACTGGCATTGTCTTCCCTGGATCTATAGCAGAGCCCTTGACTGTGCTTACACCTTGATGACATATCTGAAGGGATTACATTCATGGTGCTAAGGCTGGCTTCTAAAAACTGGCCCCTTTGTCATCATTTCTAAAGGATAAATATAGCACATATTATACAGTTTTGTTTTCACGTATTCATTATGTTAGTCTATCTGAATACATATTTGAAAATAAACTTACTTGATTTAATGCCATCTACTATTCTGAAAATTAAAATAGGGTCAAATTTCAACCATTTTCTGTAAATTGCATATATACATGAAAAATTAGACAGTCATGATTTAAAAGAAGGCCATTTATCCAATTCTCTGAAAAAATTAAAAAGTGTATCTTGTCTGAAGAGACAAATTTAAGAGAAATTCCTGAAGATAATGACCCTAAATCCTCTTCGCAAGACATCTTGGAGCTATTCCCTTGAAATTTCTTTGAAAATTTGACAGAATGAAACATTAAAAAACTTATGGAAGAAACTCTACATATTTTATAGAGGATTGTAATATTGATTACACTCAATTCAGGCTGTAAAGAGTTAACCCAACAGTTGACTTGTTTTAAAAAGTGAGTCTGACCGAAGCCTAAGGTCAGGGTACTGACACCCAAATTACATTTCTACAATTAAAGCCTTCTTACCATAAGGACAGTGTTCTAATTACAGCCACACATTTTGTCTATTCTGTTCCTAATTTGAGAGTGCTTTGTCTTGTCCTATATGATCTCTGTTTAAAATAATTTCAGTAGAAGCCACGCATAGCTTGCCTTCAACAAATTGATCGCCAACAAAAGTCAGTGCCTGGGACTGTCCGGGGTCTTTGTAGGTTTCATCAGCATTGGTCATCCTGGTACCCCGCCTTTTCCTCTCAATGTATTTTTCCCCACTGGGCAGGTGGGGATTAGAGAGTTACTGCAGGATTTTCTGGCAGTATGTCATATATTCTATGCAAATAGCTTATCAGCAAAAGAATTACACTTCAAATAAAGAATAGCATGTTACACTGCACTTTCTGCAAAGAAGAAACTTTTTTAATTTAATGTTGCTAGAATCCATTTCTCTTAATGCTTCCAAAGTCAAAACAATCCAGATTTTCTAACAAATTGATTTTCTATTCAGTACCTACCTTTACATTCATTTTACAGAAATACCTTTTTTTTAACAGAATATACTTTCAAAAGGACGTAAGTTTTTGTCAATTACATACAGGTTCTGTGTGCCTTAAAGGTCACAAACTTACAGGCATTTAGCCCTCCATAGTCTATAATAGCTGCAATGTTAGTTTTGCTCTACAAGCCTACTTGGTGCCCATTTCTGTCAGTGTCTGATTGTCTGCTTACAATATCAGTAGCTAAGGTGAATTGGCTGTCTTATGACTGGCTCAAATAAATAGCTAAGAGAGGTCTCCAAAATAAAATACTATTAGTCATCTTTAATCAAGTGAATAAACTGACTTAAAAGCTACTTGGTGATCACTGTCTGGAGAAATATATTAATCCCTGCATACATTTCAGCCTTTCAACCAGAGGGGTCATTTCTAGTCTGTGCGCTGACCGCCATGTTAAGTGCATTCTAAGCAGTGTAAACATTCATTTTGCTTCATGATATGAGAGGACCCTGGATAAGTTTAATAACTGTAAGCCTCACTTGAGTATGTGAAAGATTTTCTGTTTTAAAGCAAAATAACTGGGCTATTTGATGCTCAATATTTCTTCCTAATTCAAGATATAATCTCATTAACATGAAGGTTTATTTTCAAAAGCAACAGACAAATCATATAATAAATAAATTTTTTATTACTTTCTTTGTGATTTAAGCATTTTATAATTTAGAACAATATTAATAATATAATCTAAACAAATAAGTTTTTAGGCAGGAAATCATTTAATGTGTCAGAGTTAAGCTACAGAAAACTCTTGCTAAAGGAAAAAGAAAAGTCTTGTATAGTTTATTTTTTGATTATTTGTCATAACAATTTTGCAAATGTTTTGCATTCAAATTTAAAAGGTGTAAGACTCAAATCTGTTTAGATTAAATGCAGAGAAAGGAACATACATCTTGAACAATGTACTAAGAAATGTATTAAAACCGTAGTGCCTTTGGGACTATTCATAATGAAAGACACAATGCTGTACTTCTCAGAATCACAGCTCAAGTCACAGCCTGCATGTAAGATAAGTTTTACACTCATTCTGTCGCATACCTAAGAGCACAGCCCCTGGCCCTTGTATTTTCTAAATAATAAATTCCATAGTTTCTAGGGAAAGTGCAAACCATGTATTTCTAATTTTCTACTGAACTGTGAGGCAGGCTCCAAGTGCTTTTTTTTTTTCATTTTTAAAGTTAAAATAGGAAAGAAAATAAGTATTTTTATAGAGTTTGCAGTTTCACTTTTAATCTGACTCTGGGGGAATTTACTTCCCCCACTATCTGATGTTAGCAATACTGCATACTTGCCACATGTACACCAGCACCATCTACAGGTTTTGGTCTCTCATTCTCACAAATGGGGGAAAAAAAGTGATTTAGATAAAGAATCTTTCTTAGGA
Organism: Fukomys damarensis; assembly: GCF_012274545.1. Taxonomy (NCBI): domain Eukaryota; kingdom Metazoa; phylum Chordata; class Mammalia; order Rodentia; family Bathyergidae; genus Fukomys; species Fukomys damarensis. The sequence continues at coordinate 58,271,670 of NW_022900950.1, read as the reverse complement.
TCACTCAGATAGTAAATTGTGCATTTGTAACTATTACAAATAAAATTGACCAACACTTAAGTGTGCTTAATATACAAAGGATATACAATGAGAAAATTTCTAACTACTATACATATGTCAGAATTTTTTTTCACATGAGTTTTTATTTTAGAAAGTTTAATAGAGGCCTGATTTTTATATTCTTCACATTTGAATAATATTTGCATCCTAAATGACTGAGCAAAGCAAGACACAGTATGCAAGAACAGAAATGAAAGGAAATTTAGATATAAAATCTATGAGTGTCTGTATATACTAAGAATAAAGGAGTGAAAGTTATAAATAAATTGGGAGGAAAACCAATAAAAGACAATAGCTGGCACAGAATCCGTTTAAGATTTCATTAAAATACATTAAAAACAGAAGAGGAGATCGAAGATGTTGATTGCTTTGCAGAGATGATGACAGACAGAACATAGATTTCTCCAGCTCAAAATACAGAGGAAACGTGCACCCATGTGCTTACTGTATGTATGATTCAGTTTCCTCTTTTACTAAATAATAGCTCACAATTTGAAATTTTAGGACATGGCTCTTACCTGCTACCTTATCTTCAACAGTTGATTTAAATGCTGATAAAACATTTTAGGAGCACAATAAGCCAGGAAACTCCCCAATTAATTTGCATGAGTAGAATAATAAAGATTATAAATAAATATAGAGGGTCAATTTACAGAAAATAGAGATATAAAATGGATGACATTCATGTATGCATTATTTCTATACCGTAAAATTCTTAAGTATATTTAATTCTAAATTCATTAAATTTTCTCTCATATATATTTTCCCTTTAAAAAAGGGACCAAACATAAACCTAAGAATTAGATTACAGGAGCTGGGGATTTATCTCAGTGTTTCTGCCTCCTGCCTTGCAAGCGCAAGATCCCAAGTTCAATTCCCGACATTAAAAAAAGAAAGAAAAAGAATTATATCATGGGGATTGTACTGGAAGGTAAATGACTATAAATTTCTTTTCTTTCAGCATTGTTTATGGTCACACATGGGGCCGCGATGCAATCATTCTAGTTGAAAAATGTTCTTCAAAGCTTCAGTAAGTGAAATATTTCCGACATCTTTAACAGACTAGATTCATAAACACAAGACGAGATACTAACTTTTGTTGGTATGAAAAAATATAAGTAAAATAATACTCAGATGCAATTACACTAGCACCACAACAGTTACATTCAAACATCTTGACAGTGCCAAATACAGTCGAGGTTATGGAACATGGGAGCTCTCATACAGACAGCCAGAGGCAGTGAGTTGGCATAAAAAATTGGAAGAATTTTTGGCAGCATCTCCTAACACTGAATATATAAAGCCAGTGATTTTAAATCTAGTTAGAGACCCATTAGAAATATGTGCATATGTTCAGCTAAAGACATATATAAGAATATGAACAAAAATACCACTTTAATAACTTCAAACTGGAAACTACCCAAATACCCATTAAAATAGAATAAGTATCTATATTGTCATCTTCATGAATAGATAATGCAAAGCAATTAGAGCGAGTGAATGCAAATGTAAATCACACACAAAAAAATGAGAGAATTCAAGTAACTCTAGTTGCATTAAGTAACCTAGAAATAGGGAGTATTGTGTGTGTGTGTGTGTGTGTGTGTGTGTTGAGAGGAAAGGTAGATAGGGTGAAGTGGTGCTGAGAAATCAAGAACAGTGCAAACAAATGTTAAGCCTTAATGATGAAGAAATAGAAGGAAGCCTGATAGAGTCTTGGTTGCTAGCACACATATATCTTGATGTATGTAATGGTTTCATACATCACAGTCTATGGAATCATCTGTCAAGAAATGCTGGCAATTTGTGTACTTTTCTACATAGTCATTTTACATGAGTATTAGCATTCTGGGATTGTTTTAAAACATCAAACTCTGTACCTTAAACAATGTGAATTCATATTTTTCTGACTTTTCTAGAGATAATAATTCCCCAAGATGTCTTCAAACTTGATTTCTCCTGAGGTCTCTCTCCTAAATGATGTCTCAGTACCTTGTCACAATGTCCTCAAACAGTCTTTACTCTGTTTATGCAAAATCATGTTTATTCCTCTTCTTTTTTATTAAGATTATTAGTTTTTGGGGGGCATACCATACAATTACAATCATCATTGGTATCTTGTACCTTTACATGATGCATCTTGGTTCTTATTTTTTCCCACCCCCTTGCCCTGTCTTTACCTCCTTCACCCTTCCCTATTTACAAAGACTTTGTTTCCATTTTTTTGTTTTCTCATATTTTTCCCTTCTTTCCTTTCCCCTACCCTATCCTCTTCCCCTACACCTCTAGCCCTTTATTTCCTGTTGCACATTATCAATTACATAATTTTAACCTTATTCATACTTTCAGTTTTTCATACCAGATAAACTATTTGGTATTTATAAATGTATATTCTACTTATTTCACTTAACTGTATAGCCTCAATATGCATCCATTTAACTATCAATGACTAATTTCTCTTCCTTTATGGCTGAATAGTACTGCATTTTATAGAAAAATCATATCTTTATCTAGTCTCCAACTGATGGGCAATTTGGCTGTTTCCATATTTTAACTATTACAAACTGTGCCACTGTAAACATGGGTGAGCATATATCATTTTCGTATGAGTCTTTTAATTCTTTTGGAAAGATACCCAGTGGAGGAATAGCAGAGTCAAATGGGAGCTTGAATCCTAGTATTTTGAGGTTTCTGCATGCTGATTACAGTGGTTACACAAGTATCCACTCCCACCAACAATGGTTCCTTCCTCCACACAACCCCGCCAGCATTTTTTATTGGTTACTTTCCTGATGGCAGCCATTCTTTTTGGGGTGAGGTAGAAACTCAGTATTGTTTTCATCTGCATCTCTAGAATAACCAGTGATGTTGAACATTTTTTTCATATGTTTATTTCCTGCTTTTACTTGTTTGTCTGAGAGGTGTCTGTTCATTTCAGATGCCCATTTTTGAATTGGGTCTTTGTAATTGGAAAGGTCTGAATTTTTTGAGTTCTTTATGTATTCTAGATAGCAGAAGTTTGTCTGAGGAAGAGCTGGTAAATATATTTCCCCATATTGTATGTTGTCTCTTAGTTTTGTTGGTGGTTTTCCTGAAGTGCAAAAAATTTTAATAAGATGAGATCCCAGTTGTTGATTCTTTCTGCTAGTTCCTGTGCTACTGAGGATTTGTTCATAAATTCTTTTCCTATGCCAATGTTTTAGACAGTTCTACCTCGCTTATCTTCCAGCAAGTTTAATGTTTCTGCTTTAATATTTCACTCTAATCCTCTTCAGTGAAAAGGAGGGGTCTAGTTTTAGTCTTTGGCAGGTTGAATCCGAGTTTTGCCAACACAAATTATTGAAAAGGCTATCTTTCCTCCAGTAGGGATGGTTGGCTTCTTTGTCAAAGATAAAGTATCTAATGGGCCAGGATTCAGCTCAGTGGTTCCACCACCTAGCTTGCAAGGGCAAGGACCCGAATTTGATCCCCCATAGCAAAATAAAACAAAACAAAACAAAACAACCACAAAAACAACAACAGCAAAAAACCACATAAGGTATCTGAGTAAGTATGGAGTTTGTTTTTTGTTTTTATTTTGTTTGTTGTTGTTGTTGTTTTGGTACCAGGGATTGAACTTGGGTCCTTGTGCTTAGAAGGCAGGCCACCAAACCACTAAGCTAAATCCCTGGCATATGGAGATTTGTCTGTATCTTCCAATCTATTTCACTGATCCTCAGGTCTGTTTTTTTGTTTGTTTGTTTGTTTGTTTTTTTGCCAGTACCATGTTGTTTTTAACAGACGCTTGTAGGTGTTACTCTGTCATGTCTCTGTTTCCTAGAATGCCTTTTGCTATTCTAGATCTTTTCTGTTTCCAAATGAATTTTTGGATTGTCTTCTCTAGATCTGTGAAATAAACTCTTGAAATTTCAGTCAGGATTGATTTGAATCTGGATAACAGTTTTGGGAGTATGGCCATTTTCACTGTTGGTTCTTCCTATTCAGGAGCAAGGGAAGTATTTCCTTTTTCTTATATCCTCTTCACTTTCTTTTTTCGGAGTTTCATAGTTCTCCCTGTAGAGGTCTTTTGCCATCTTCATTAGGCTGATTTCTACATATTTCAATCTTTTGAATATTATTGTGAAATGGATCGTATCCCTAATTTCTTGCTCAGTGAGTCTGTTATTTGTGTACAAGAAAGCTACTGACTTTTGAATGTTTACTTTGTATCCAGCTAATCTACTAAACCTGTCAGTTAAGTCTAGAAGTCTTCTGGAAGAGCTTTTTGGGTCTTGTATATGGAGTGTCATGTCATCAGCAAATAACTACAGACAGTTTAACTTCTTGCTTCCCTATATTTATTGCCTTCATTTCTTTCTCTTGTCTAATTGCTAATGTTTCCAAAACTATATTGAACAGAAGTGGTGATAATGGACATCCTTGTCTTGTTCCTGATTTTACTCTGAAGGTTTTCAGTTTTTGACCATTTAGTATAATGTTGACTGTTGGTTTTTCATAGACAAACTTTATCAAGTTGAGATAAAGACTATCTATACCAACTTTCTTCAGGGTTTTTATCATGAATGTGTATTAAATTTGTAAAAGTTTTTTTTTTCTGCTTCTATTGAGATGATCATATGTTTTTTGTCCTTGAGTCTGCTAATATAGTATATTATATTTATTTAATTACATATGCTGAACCATCTTTTCTTCCCTGTAATAAATCCAACTTGGTTAAGGCTTACTATCTTCTTGATGACCCTCTGTTTTCTGTTTGCCAGTATCTTTTTGAGGAATTTTAATTCTATGTTTATTAGATAGATTGGCCTATGGTTCACTTTCTTAGTTGGGTCTTTCCCTGATTTTGGAATCAAAGTAACACAATTCTAGGAACGAGTTTGAAAGTTTTGCTTCCCTTCAATTTCACTGAACAGTTTAAAGAGTAGTAGCAATAATTCTCTAAATGTTTTGTAGAATTCAGCAATGAAGCCATTAGGACCTGGGCTTTCAATAATTTGTAATTTTTTAATTAAATTTTCAATTTCACTGATTATAATTGCAGTATTTAGAACTTTTCTATCTTCATTCAGATTTGGTAATTCATATGTATCTAGAAATCTGTCCATTTATTCTGTGCTTTCCATTTTATTAAAAGTTCTTGAAGTAGGTATTGATGATCCTCTGGATTTCTGCTGGATCTGTTGTGACTTCTCCTTTTTCATTCCTAATTGCATGGATTTGAGCCTTTTCTTACCTTTTTTTTGACAAGGTTGGATAAAGGTGCATTGCTTTTATTTATTCTTTCAAAAAAAATCAACTCTGATTCATTTTTTTGTATCATTCTCTTAGTTTCTATTACATTGATTTTTGCTATGATCTTTATAATTTCTTCCATTGTATGAGCTTTGGGTGTGTCTTGCTCTTCTTTTTGTAGGAGTTTAAGATTCAAGATTAGGTTGTGCATTTGAACTCACTCTGTTTTCCTAGCACAAACATTCACTGCTATGAATTTCCTTCATACAATTGCTTTCATTGTGTCTCATATATTCTTGTATGTTGTATTGGCATTATCATTTATTTGTAAAAACTGTCTTTCTTCTTTAATTTCCTCTGTGACGCATTGGTTGCTCTGGTGAGTGTTGTTTAATTTCCATGGGTTTATGAATGTCTTACAGATTCTTATGCTATTGATCTCCAGTTTAACTGCACAATGGTCTGATACTGTACATGGGATAACTTCAATTCCTTTGCATTTATTTAAACATATTCTATGAGTGAGTATGTGGTCTATTTTGGAGAATGACCCATGTGCAGTTGAAAAGAATGTATATTCTGTTTTTGTGGGGTGGAACACTGTGTAGACATCTAAGTCCACTTGTTCAAAAGCTTAGTTCAATTCTAGTATTTTGTTGTAGATTCTTTGTCTAGATGACCTGTCTATTTTTGACAGTGGGGTATTTAGTTCCTCCACTACAATTTTATTACTCTTTATTTGGTTTTTCATGTCCCTTCATATTTGTATGTATAGTTGGGGGCATCAGTATTTGGTGCATATATATTTATTATTGCCATCTCTTCCTCTTGGATTTTTCCCTTTACAATGATGTTGTGATCTTCTTTGTCTCTGTTAAATTATTTGCGTTTAAAATTCCCTTTTTCTGCAAAGAAGTTAGGTACCCTTCCTTTTTGTGGGTTCCTGTTGCATGGAGAACTATTTTCCATCCTTTTACTTTTAGACTAGGAGTTTCTTTTTGAACTAGGTGTGTTTCTTATATACAGCATATTGTTGGATTTTGCTTCTTAATCCATATTTGCCAATCTGCTTCTTTTGATTGGTGAATTGAGGCCACTAACTTTGATGGTTAGAACTGATACGTATTGAGTTATCATTGTAATGTTATTGCCCTCTTTGGGGGCCTTTTAAATTTTTACCCCTCTTCCTTTAATATTTTGCTTTGAATGATGGATTTGCTCTGTTGGGCCTTATGGAGTTCTGACCTTCATTGTCTTTTTCAAGGATATTGTTTAGAATTATTTGGAGTGCTGGTTTGTTATTCATGAAGTTTTTCAGGTGATCTTTGTCATGGAAGTATCTTAATACCCCATCAATTTTGAAATATATTTTTTCAGGGTTCATCAGTCTAGGTTGGAAGTTGTTTCTTTAGGGCTTGAAATACCTCACTCCAGGCTCTCCTTGACTTGAAGGTTTGTGTTGAACAGTCTGCTGTGATTATGATAGGCTTTCTTTTGCATGCGATTTGTTTCTCTTCTCTAACTGCTTATAGCACTTTCATTTTCTTTGGGGTTTATGCGATCTTGATTATTATATGTTGAGCTGTAGATATTTTTTTATCATGGCTAGTTGGAGTCCTATATGCCTCTCTTATCTGTGTGTCAAATTATTTTGCTCTGAGAAGTTTTCTCTCATTAATTATGTGAACAGTTTTTTATGTCATTTGTACTTTCTCCTGCTTTTTCATAGACTCCTACAAGTTTTATATTATTCTTCTTTGCATCATCTAGGACCTGTTGGATTGATTTCTCATGGTCCTTCACTATTCTTAAGAGATCTCTTTTCACGGTCACTGACCACCATACTGTCTTCTATCTCTGATATTCTGCCTTATGATTGAGATAGTCTCCTGGGTATGCTTTTGATAGAGTTTTTAATCTCCTGCATATCTATTTGAAACTATTTTGTGGATTCCATTTCTTCCTATGCTGGGCATTCATGGCTTTTATTATAGTCCTGAATTCATTTATTTTTTTAAATCTTTCCATACTGGAGTTTATAATTATGTCTTTCATTTTGCTCACAATCTCTGTAGTTATCTGGGAAATTATTTCTTTTATGATTTTTTCTAGAGCCTCATTCATCTGTTTTGTTACTTCCTGTGCTATCATATTCCTCTTCTTATAAAAAAAATGTTATAGTTGATCAGGCCCTGCTATTAAGATTTCATTGAAATATCTTTTTGAAATATAGAGATACCTTTGATTTAAAATAGAGTTGGGGGATCAGGATTTAGCTCAGTGATTCTGCACCGTGACTTGCAAGCACAAGGAACCAAGTTTGATCCCCAGTACTACTACTATTACTACTAATACTAATGATAATAATAATAAAATAGAGTTGAACTGTGGAGATAGAATTTCAACAAAGAGATTTTAAGGGGATACATTTCAGTCCACAACAGTGATAAACACACACACGCACACACACACACACAATAAAAAGCAGTATCTAGCCTAAAATGTATCTTATGTATTCATCCTCCCTCACTCTGTTCTTTGCTATTCTTGCCCTTCTCTTATACTAACTTGGCATATCACACTTTAATAAAATTTACGTCTATATCTACATCAACTGTAATATTACTTTGTCATTAATCAATAGACTATTGGTCATGTTTTCTTTGGAAAGTATTGAGAAAATTATTCCAAAAACTTAAGACAAAACCCTACAAATATTATAACTAGCTATTTTTCAGGGTAATATGTTTGTATTTTCTTTGAAAAATAAAGTTGAAATAAGAAATGTGTTAAATGTGATATTTTCAAAGAATATTCAAAAGTAAATCCTGTTTGGACACAATTAGTGAATGATAAGTATTATGTTAATGAATACAAGTCATGAATGTTATTACTAACTAATTTAGGTGGCTTAAATTTTATTAAGACTAAAAAGTGTTAAATGTCAAATTAGAAAAAATATTAACACTTAAATTGTTTCTTAAAAATGAAATATGTCATACATTTTATTGTAGTTGATGAACTCTTACCATCCCAATTTTATATTCTACTATTTCATTTTATTTTTTTAATAATACACAGAAGGCAGTATCTAAGCCAGGATTGTACATATTGTTTAAAGAATTTAGGAAATAATTTTAGAAATTTAATGTACCTCAGAAAACAATTTTGAATTTGTATGGGCTTTAGTTCTTTAATTAAATCAATATAATACCCAAAACTTTCAATATAAACCATAAACAATACATTTCAAAAGTACAACAAATAGCTCCATGGATGTAGCTCAGTGGCACCAATTTTGCCTGGCAAGTGCAAAGTCCTTAGTTTGATCTCTGGTCCTGGGAGAGAAAAAGAAGTACACCAAATATAAAGGACTGAATCTCACAGTAGTTAATCCACACCCCTAGTGGTATATGAATATCTCGCTCATTTGTAAGTGTTCAAAAGCCTTTAAATTTACCTGTTTCTGCATTTTAAAATGTAGTGCCAATAACAGCTTTAATATTCAAATCTAGACAGTTGTCATGTGTATGCTCTTCTAGTTATATCATCTTAAACACATGTAACACATGAATTAATATACTGCAAGAGAATGTATGTATCAAAAATAATACTTAAAATATCTATTGATTTTAATATCTAAATTATATATTTATTTTACTCTTAATAGAATAAAAATATAGCTTGCATAAAACATTTCTTAAAATGTTACATGTACACTGAAGCATTCATATCATGGAAGAATCATATTTGATATAATAGAATGTCAATTTTTTTATGTATAGTGGATAGAAAAACTTTTAGATTCTTGAATAGTTCTAATATACATGCTTGATTATATACTAAAATAAATTTTAAAATGTATAAATTAATTTTTTCTCAGCAATTCTGAGTGTTTATGTGTGTGTTTAACATAATTCTTCAGAATATCGAAGTAAATACTTGGTGGATTTTCTTACTCTCTAGCCAGAGATTTTGAGAGTGACAGGAGGCAGAAATAGGGAAAGATTGATCATTAAGTACTGAATAAGCAGTTATAAAAGAGAAAGTAGTTTTAATTTGTCATTACACAGTGTGATAACAATATATAGTAACAGTGTACTATATATGAAAAGAGCTATATGAATCTTGAAGAATCTTCCACAAATACTTGACAAACATTTAAAAACATAGGTAAGATTTATACCACTAAAAAATCATGTTCATGCATTAAACATGATACAGAGCCCTTTTGATATTTCAATTTTATATATTATCATTAAAATAAATTTAACTAAAAATGAAAAGGAAGCTAAAGGCAGAAAATATTTGTAAAGTATATAGATAATTTTGACAGCTCAGTGATAGAATAAATAATCCAATTTGGAATTGCAAAAATGAGTGAGAGTTTTGAAAAGACAATTCTCCAAATATAATACACTAATAGACAAGAAGTATATAACACACTCAATGTCATTATTTATCAGAGAGTTTCAAATAACAGCCATTATGAGATATACTTCCATGCCCCGTAGAATACCTGTGATTAAAAAAGAGACTGAACAGGTGGATCACAAGTTCTATGTCTTGCAATAGAATAGGCTCTAGTGTATGATGAGGAAAGAATTGCCAATTGTACACCTGGTAAGGCTGAGTTTACAGATAAATCTTGCATTTAATCTATACAAATTTCAAGATGCCAGTTTTGGAGATAGTGTTTTCCAAAATCCATCATAGTACACAAAGGAACTGATAATTATATTGTCCTGAGATATCTTAGGGTGTAGAAATTCATCAGGGTCTTGAGTTTTTCATTCCATGAAATTTTTTTTTCCCCCTTTCAGTTTGTTGGTACATTTTGGGTGTGCAGTGTAGTTGCATTCATCGTTGAGATCTTGTGCCGTTGCCTGGCAGGTCTTGGTTCTAGTTTTTCCCCTTGCCTTTGCTGTCCCTTTGCCCCCTCCTCCCTTCCCTATTTGCAGATATTTTGTTTACATTTTTTCATTTTCTCAGTTTTTTTCTTTTTCCTTATTTCCTTTCAAGTCCATGTAATCTTTAAGAGTTATTGCCCTTAATTTTAGAAACTCATAGGAACTAAGTGATCTTATTATGCCAAAACTCAAATGATGTTTCCAGATGTCTTTTCCTCATTTTTGAAAATCCTAAATCTTCCTCTTTTTAGCATGATGAAATCTCTTAAAAGATTTCCTTGTCTTTTAATCAGGAAAAAGAAAACACTTTTCTTTGTTAAACATAACCATCACAAAAACTGTTTCGATGATGATGTTCCTTAGCCAAGCAGGTTTAATTAGCTCTGTGTTAGTCCTTTTACGGAGATGCATGGCTCACATTAATATATGAAAGGCTTTAAAAATTCTCTAATGTTCTCATCACTTTACATATTGTTGAATTTCACCTTCAGAATGTAACCTGCACTTCAAATTGGAACTTCAAGAGTTAGATTTTTATTTAGAAATAAGTAATCTCTTCAAACTTGTTTCTGCTGGACACATAGCCATCACTCCCTCTTCTCAACCCAAAGAAGCTACATAATATGCAATGCTAACTCTTGATACCAGGAGTTTCTTTTCTTTTTCTCAGGAAAGAGAAGATCAGCTGAAGATGGATAGATGTGATAAAGCTAGTGCGAAGATTGGCCTTCTTTATGCTGTGCTCCTCTGCCTTCTGTTGCTCACTATATTAAATAAAGAAACATGGCCACCTGTATTTGCGGAGATGGTGATTTGAAGCAAATGGGCCCATCTCTATCCTTAGAGCTACCTTTGAATAAATCATGTTTTCTTACCAAAAATAAAAAAAGAGACTGATAATAACAAGTGCTGGCGAGGAAATAAGGAGACTGGAACCTTCATGCTTGCTGGTGGAAATGAAATGTGATATGACCACTTATAGAGAACTTCTTGAAAAGTTAAATAGTTACCATATAGTACAGCAATATCTCTGCACGGTACATACTCAAGAAAACTGAAAACACACATGAAAACCTGTGCATGAATGTTCATAGGAATATTATTTATATTAGCACAAATATGGAAACAATCCAAATATGTGTCACCTGAGGAGTAGATAAAACTGCAGTTAACCAATATAATGGGATATTATTCAACACAAAAACAATGATTGAAAGATTCTTTAGCAAAGACAAAAATGTTTACAATTAAGTTGTGCCAGTATTTGCACAGTACACCAATGGATGAACTCACCAACATTGATTTATACACTTCAAAAGGCTTAATTTGATATTATGTGAATTATATCTAAACAAATTATGTTTTTAAAAATGTAATTATAGATTATAGAAAGTTTCTTTTTAATAGGAAGGGTTTCTTGTTTTTGTTTTAGGTACCAGGGATTGAACTCAGGACCTTGCACCTGCAAGGCAGGCGCAGTGCCATTGAGCTAATTCCCAGGCCTTACAAAGCTTAAAAAAAAAATAGTAGCAAATAAACACAGAATTTGTTTAATTTTTTTCTTTCATTAAGTTGATTGGTACATTTTAGGTATACAATACAGTTACATTCATCATTGGGAGTTTATAACTTTATATGATGTATCTTGGTTCTTATTTAAAAATTGTAGAATTATATATGGTTCTAAATGTAAATGTAGTATAATAATGCTAATATCAATTAATTTTTTATGGACACCCGAATAATTGCATTTGCATCTAATATTTAAATTATAACAATAAATCTCATAATAAATTTTAGGACCGAGTCCTAAAATATTATTTTCTCAGTAGTATTTACTGTTAAAACGTGCTTTAGTCAAAACTCTTGTTTTTAAATCCACGACTCCACCTCTTCCTACCAGTTAGTAATTTGCTCTCTTTATTTTAACATGATTATAAGATTATAATGATGAATAAATATGATAACCCAGGAATAGGTGGTAAGAGGTTGAACTTTGGACCTGTTTTAAAGATAAACTCAGTATGATTTACTAAGAGTTTGTTGAGTGTGAGAAGATAAGAGTAGTCAAAGATGATTTTAATTTTTTCCTGAAAATTGGAAAGATAGAGCTGCTATTGACTGAAGTGGAAAAGATTGGGGTACATTTTTAAGCAAAAGATCAGGATACCATTTTCCAACATGTTAATTATAACTACTCAGAGCATTAATGGATGATTTTTCTTTCCTAGATTCTTATCCCTTAAAATCACATATGTATGTAAAATGCTCCTAGACTTCTCTCCAATAGATGCCAGCAAAAAATGTTTTTATACAGGACAGGGTAAGACAGAATGATAGAAAGTTACTTTTTTGTGTGTGAATTTAAAAGTACTGAAAATAAATGCCAAAGCAAAATTTAACTTGTGTGATAATCTCATGATGCCTCAGTTTCCCACATAAGAATATCAACTGAATTTGAATATTTCCCGAGGATATCAGAATGACAGGAAATGATTTATATTGGAATAAATTGCTTTATGAAATGTGTAGAGAGATGAATATTTCGGGAAATGCATACATAAATTTAAATATATTTTCAAAACAGTAAGTATGTAACATTTTCCACTATTTCACTATGATGTTATGAGTATATTTGATTTCCCAGATGAATGAACTTTCTCACACCATTTTATCATGCATTAAAAAAGTGAATGGATTGTAATTTACAGTTACATTGCAGCTGTCACTAGAGGAAGGAGTAGAACTATACAAATATATTTTTTATTTCCTTAAGATTATCTCAGTCACCTTCAATGAATATAAGATTCATTCTATGTTGTTATACTTTAAATTGAAGTAAGATAATGAGAAACTTTATTTTCTTTTCCAGAAATGGCAAAACAAAACTTTTATTAACATAAAAAGAAAGCAATTAAAAAAAAAACAACAAATTCAGGAAGGAAGAATAACAAAAGGTCTATTTATATTATAGAGTTAAATGATATGAGACTTTACATTAAAAAGCAAAATTTAAATGTTCTAGTGTATGTTATTTAAAGACTTTGAAGTTAAACATTTGTCTGTAACTTAAATTCAAACTGTGAGTGCAGAAAGTTTAGTTCTTTTTATTATGCAGATAATCACTGAGTTTTGGTATTCCCTAACCAACACTTCTGGGCAACAACGAATCAATGTTTACCAAAAACTGGTGTAATTTGACACGAAAACTTATAACTATGATATGGCAATTTTAAATTATAATAAAATAAGTGAAGAATTAAAATTGTATTGGATACTTTTCTTATATGTAGTTACGTAAATAATTAATATTTTTAATTAAATCAACAGCAAGCTGATAATTATTCATTTGCTTTAAATAGTTCACTTATGTTCTTGTAGTTTTTAATTGCAGGTTTGACAGCTGTTCAGGGCTATATTTCTTAGCTTTTTAAAAAAGTTCTGTTTCCTCTGGGGATTTGGCTCAGTGGTTCCCCCCGCCTGACTTGAAAATGCAAGGACCAGAGTTAGATCCCTGGTACCAAAAAATAAAAATAAAAAAACAAAATATTCTGTTTTATATTATACTAGGGAAAATATATATGATTTTAGGATAGTATAATATATTAAAATTGGTAGAAAATTAATTTTAAAGTTATTTTTGGCTAACTGGAAGTTAAAAGGCTAAAAAATATTTTTACTCTTACATGAGTGTTATTTTTAATTTTTCTTTGAATAACAACAAAATAAGGTTTCTTTTTACCCACTAGTATGCTAATGGTCATAGGTCATGATCATTTTACTAAATCAAAAATGAAAATATCTACTTTGTGATTTTTAAACCAAAGTACTTATCATACTGTTAATTTGATTTAAGAAAGCCATTTATATATAATATAACTATGATATATTTCATCATAACTGTATTCCAGATAGCTAAAGTCTACACATCATAAGTTAATAATTTAGCATTTATAATTTAGAAGATTTATAGTACTCTAGTATGTTAAAGGTATCTTTGGATGATTATTTTTAATAGCCAATCTCAATTTTTTTTTAGTGACTAGAAGGAATTATCGAGGTCAAATTAAATAATTAATATTTATACATATGTATGATTGGAAGTTTCAAAAAGATTGTTTTCATTATTAATGACAATATATACAATTATCTGTATAGAAATTAAAGTAATGAGTGTTATATTTATTTTAGAGCATTACAAATGTGATAATTGTGTTGGCGTTTTCCTCCCATACAAGTTAACTATGTAGTCAATTACTTATTTTATTTATATTGAGAAAAAAATTTTCTTTTCAGTTCTCTCAAGTTACAGTAGTGTGTCTTATTTGTCAGCTTGGCTAATAGTACCTAGATTTTTTATTAGAATTATCTAGAGTTACTTTGATGTATTTTGTTGATGCAGGTAACATCTACAATTGCTTGTTTTTAAGTGGAAATTATCCTCAATAACTGTGTGAGCCTCAGCCATTGCCCTGAAATACCTTTAGATCAAAAATGAAGGTTTCCTTGATGAAGGAGTCCTCCCTGTGGAAAACAGCTTTAGCTCTTTTCCAAGCCCTTTCAGCCTGCTATTTTTTTAAAACACAGATTTGCCTTGATATCCTCACACCTCACAGGCCAATTTACCGCAAGGGATGAGGCAGTCATGTGTGTATATGTGTAAGTGTGTATATCTCTGTGTGTACACTTATTACTGGTTTAGTAATCCAAGAACAATAAACATTGTTCTAACCTTTCTTGGAAAAATACAACCTTGCAATCTGTCAGTCATCATTTGTTTATGATTTGGATGGCTGGAGAAATATTTTTAATATGGCATCAAGAAGAACACAGCTGAAGAGAGTTCATGTAAGCTCATTCATGAATGCTTGAGTGTGTTAGAGATTACTGAGGTATATCTTGACATAACAAAAATAAAGAACTTAATTATTCATATGATGAATTTTCTGTATAATTTAATTACAGATTAGTGAAAGTTTTATTTCAGTAATTTGAAATTATAACATTTAACAGATGATGGTGTTATTAAATACCTATAATATCCACATTATGGAAACTTCTTATTTTAAAATACAAGTATATATACAGTATTATTATAAATAGTGACCAAAACTGTGTCTATTATTTGTCCTCTATTATTATGTTGAATATTAGCAATATATATCTAACATGCTGTTAATGTTTAATGATTAAATAAAATATTAAAAAGTAAAATTATTGATTTTAGCTATATGAGTTTTCAAAATATTATAATGGAAAGCAAGATTTCTACTAAATATACAGTTACATAGTAAACAAATACATATACTCAACCACATAATAAAATTAGAATATGTCATTACATAATTAAAATTTTTTCTTTCAAATAATTTTCTTAGTATTGCTGCTTCTTGATTTCCTGGTCATTACAGGCATGCACAGAAAACCAAATCTTTAGACAGTGAATAGAATGACATAGAATTATATTTCCATTACAAGTAATTAAACAAGAACCTACTAACAAAATATCTATTTCCTGAAAATATCTATTTCTGATTTTCTGTAGTTCAATATGTTTTGATTATGAACTTATTTTTATTGACTCTGAAGAGACAATTGCACATTTGACTTTTTGTAAGAAACCGAAGGAAAAAATAACACATTTGAATTATATACTTGATTGTTCATGGAAGAAATTTTGATATAGCCCTACATTCAGTAATTTTAAGACATGTTTGATTTTTTATGATGACTGTTTAAATGGGCCAGCTTTCATGCTCATGGTAATGAACAAATTTCTTTTTTCCAATCATGAAACCAAAAATTTTAAGTGCAATAAATATGAGTATTTAATAGTCATGAATACAGTTAGTACAGGAGTAGTCATTTAATTCTTCAAAACATTATAACTGAATGTAAGATTTCTATTAAATATACAGTTACATTTTCAGTAAATATGGAGGGGGAGGAGGAACAGAAGGTGGAAGAGCAAAGAGATCATGAATTTTAAGAAAGGGGAATATTTTATATTGCAAAATTGAAACACTTAGAAAATGTTTTTACTTAAACTTTCACATTACTATGTGAAACAATGCTAGATCCTTTAATTTTCTGTTCAGAATTATACCCTACATCCAGAAAGCTTTCCTCTCTGTATTATTGCAGTAATATTTTACTTTGCTGTATTCATATGAACCTTTTCATAATGTTACAATTGAAAAGACAGTTATTCCAAGCATTAAGCAAAATTTAGAAAAAAGTATTTTTGAGTTTCTATTCATTTAGCAAATATTGGTTTAAAAAATGGCCATATTTGACAAACTTGTACAGAAACTGAAGTATGGTGATGAAAAATGCAAACATTTTCACAGAGCTTATGTTTTTATGGAGATACAAAGGAACAACCAATGAACCAACTAACAATAATCTAAGGGAGTGACAAGTGCATCGTGATATGAAACTAACAGTATGAAAGACATAATTATTTCAAAAGAAGAAATTATGAAAATCTTCACTGGAGAAGAGCTGTGCTATTGTAAGACTAGATGAAACTCAGGTCAGGAAAAGAACATTGAAAAAAAAAAGACATAGGGTGACTTGTACACTTGTGTTCTTTTGTTGCCAATACTTTGATTTCTTCTTTAAATTTATACCTGTGTGTGTGTGTGCATGTCTGTGTACCTGCAGAAATATATAGATTCATACTACTTTTCTGAATAATGAAGAAGCTATTAGATAACAAAAACTTTTATACAGTCTTTATGGTAGTGTGATACTGAGTATGTCAACATATTTTTGATCATTCAGAAAAATGAATGACTCCAGAAAGGATTGTAAAATGACTCCTAAATTTCTCAACACACTTTCAAAGAGAAAAATTGATGACAGTAACCTACCTTTTCAAGGATAATAGAAGAATCTCTCAATAGTCCACCATGATAGTGTCTTATACAATATAATATGCTTCTGATAATTCTGCCTTATCACCTTTTTATAATCTATTGGCTGTTAGTAAATCACCATTTTCCCCATCATTCCTGGTAATGATATCATACAAAGGAATGAATCCTGGGAGATATGCTTATGTTGTTTCCTTCTCTTCCTAGTGTCTCTAACTTCAGCAATGCCTAAAATTGTTATCTAACATTAAATTTGAATAGGAAACCTACAGTAATCTCATGTTTCTTTAAATTTTAATATGTTTAATTTTTCCGGATGTAAATAATTTAGAGTATAATCGATGCTACATTTAGTTATAGTCTTTTTTGAGAGTTTTCCCTCTTTATCAAATGGATTTAAAGATCCATTTTCCTTTACTTATAAATAGCATATTAGAAAGACATTGTAGAATTTCTTTTTTTTCTTTTCTTTCTTTTTTTTTTTTGTATCGGGGATCAAACTTGGGTTCTTGTGCTTGCAAGGCAGGCAGTGGAACCACTGAACCAAATCCTCAGACTCAGAAAGATACTTTAAAAACTAAGTAAAATAAAAAGACACTGTGTGCTATACTGCTATGCTTACATATATTTATGTATATATATATATAT
>NW_022900950.1:58188775-58253905 GCF_012274545.1 Fukomys damarensis | reverse complement strand
ATATGTATATACACATAACTATATATAGTTATATATTAGTTTTTTTATAAATATAAAATCTATTTTTTTTCATGTTCCATTCTGTTGAATAAAGTCTTGAATGTAATTTACACAGATATTCATATCTATATTAATATAAAATTCTACTTTTATTATGAGCTGAACTTCTTATAAATTGGATATACATACTGTTTTTATGTACCTGCAATACTTAATACACAGAAATAATTTAAGATGTATTTGCTAACTAAACTACAAAGCAAATTATAAGGAAGATTTTTCTCCCAAAAGCATACAAGGATGAACTGCTTTTTGTTTGGGTAAACTATATTTCTCACTGATTGGATTGAAAAAAAATCCTCAAGTAATTTGGGGAAATTTCTCAAAATTCATTTGCTTTATGTTTTCATGTATTTTGTTTTTTAATATGTTATGGAACCAGTGTTTCTCATATTTATTGTGTTCTTTAGAGTAGCAACAACAGACCAATTAAATTAGAAATTGCACCACTTTGAGCCAAGATACTGAAGATAAAACAATCATCTAAGCAAATAGTATAAGCAATGATTTGAAGGACATTTTCTGAGACTGCATGCATGCACACTGTACAAAGTTTGTTGCACATCACTTGATTTTAGTTCTCCACTAACAAGGTTAGAAAATATATATATTAAGAAATTAGTCTGAATTAAGAAGAAACCTATGTAAATATTGATTCTGTAGTCAGTATTTCCAATATATGATCACCATATATGGCATAGCCTTAAACTTGTCCTTTAATTTGTTTATAATGGCAGTAGATGACGTAAGTATTATTAACATAATTTTACATATAAACAATTACTCCTTTTTATTAGACGGTATTAGTTCATAATATTTCAAGCTGTAAAATAAAAAAATAAATTGAACATAGGAATATGTTTATTTCTTATATAATAAAATTTATATAATAAAAACTTTCATATATAATATAAATAATGAGATACATAAGCAATTATATGGAATTGTGGATATTTTTCAAAAGTATCTATTCACCTTTCAAAATTTGGAAAAAAAACGGTTTCTGAATCTTTAAATCCACAAGTAATCATAAATTTGTTGTACCTAGAATATTGTTCTACACATTGTGAAAATTAAATGTGTTCATAAAGATAAATTATTTTTGAAGAATAAAACTGCAGAAAATTAATATAAGCAAAGTGAATGATTAAAGTAAGAGAAGATACAATTTGGAGATCATTCTGTTTAGCAATATTTTAGTTTTTAAAACTTTATGAATACATTTTGCAGATTTATTTTTGGCTCATATATTTATTCAATTATAGTCGATTCTGGGTAATCAGTGTGCCTATCACCTTAAGCTTTTTATCATTTCTTATGAGAAGTGAATTTGAATTTTTCTGTTCCATTTATTTTGAAATATGTTATATTATTATCAATTATATTTACTCTGCCATAACATAGAAAATCCAAATCTATTTCAGCTATCAAACAATAATATTGTGCCAGTTTTGCAACTTTTTTTCTACATTTCTCCTATTCTTCCTAATCCCTGGTAACAACTTTTCTACTCAACTTTTATAAGATCAAATTTTGGTCTTTTAGTTATAAATGTCTTTCATAGGCTGATTTATTTTAATGATATACTGTTTTTTTGTAGACGATATATTCCTATTTATCATCATTCACAATGTTAACTGGAAGATATGTTTAAAAATGTCCCTGGATCTCTGATGTAAATTTAGGAATAACTAAAAATACAACTTCAGTGAATGAAATATTGTACACATTTCTAAAATGTGCATTTATTTGCCATTTCCAAATAATCTGTTATTGAAGTGTACTCAAATATATTTTTCTTAAATTATGTTAATATTGTAGATTTGTATACCATAAATATTGTGGAGGTGAGTTACTGGGTAGTTTGAAAACATGATAACTTTATTTGAAATTAAGCATACTTTAATTTTATATAGTAGCAGTAATCCAGTTATCAAGATAGTAAAAATCTAAGGTATCTGTAGTTTTCATCTGTTATTAAATTGTCAATATGACAGTTTTCATTGTATTCTACGTTTTTATGTAGCTTTGTATATTGAAACATCCGTGTTAGTATGAGGATTATAATTAGATTTTTCAGTTTGGGTTAGAAAAAATAAACTTTTGCAATGAAAATCTCAGATGACATTACAAGAAAATTCCCAAAAGGATATTCTGTTCGTTGATAGATACTATTCTTTTTTTATTGGTACATTTTAGATAAACAATACAGTTACATCATCATTGGGATTTTATTCCTTTACATGATGTATTTTGATTCTTATTTTTTCCCTATCCCCTGCCCTCCCTTCAGCTCCTCCACCCTTATTTACAAAGACTTTGTTTACATTTTTTCCCTTTTCTCATTTTTTTACTTAATAAGACTGAAATAAAGACCGGAGAGTTAACCTTATTAATATTTTTGTATTTTGATATGAAACTTTTCAATGTAGAGATATGCAGCCAGTGGAACAAAAACTTGTTTTTACTAGTAAAATTTTGAAATTTTCCTTTCTTCTTCTTGAAATTTTCCTTTCTTCTTGAAAATAGACACAATTTTGGCTTTTCTGTGTCTTTTCCATCACAGTTTCTTTTTTGTCTTAGTTTTGATAATTTCCCACTTCTCAAGTCATTAGGAATCAAAAGGGCTAACATTTGGGTCATCGTGCAATTTGCAAGATTGTGAACTGGGACTCCAGACCTTATTCATTTTAAACAGCAAATGCACTGATTCTGTGAAATTCAAGCCAATCCATGCACTAATTGAAAGGCTTTTAAAAGCCAGCTTTGGGTAGAAGGGACACCAATGGATTTTTCCCTTGCATTGATTCATCTCTTCAGTGTAGATTCAGATGCCAGTGGGAGAGATAGAGTTCCTTTAGAAAAATAACTAATGGTAAAGCGTTTTATATGTTTATTTTTTAAAAAAACTGATTTTCTTGCTGGAGTAAATGAATTCTTAATAACCAATATTTCACATGTTAAACAATAAAAACACAGGTGTTTATGCTATGATGGAATATTTCCCCTTGAATAGTTTCATAAGGTAGACAGAGAAAGAATGTCACTGAACAATCTTAATTTCTTCTGTTGAAATGTAATTTTTTTGCTTCCTTTTCATTGATATCATGTCTTTTTATACTTATTGTTTAATGCATAACATACTATGTTCTATGATTTTATGTAGGTAGATAGATATGCCTCTACTCTTAAGTATCACATTTGCTGAGATGTGTGAGCTGCAGTTATAATTTAACTAAAGCATATAGTTTCTAGACATTCAGCATATCTTGAGAATGAGTTAATCAACTAATTGAATAATTAAATAATTGACACTAGACCACTATAGTGTCATTTATGCATTTTAAATATTCTACTTTAGAAACTGCAACTGTATTTTCAATTATATTAGATTTTGCTCAATATTAACCAAGATAAAAGCATGTGAATGTATTTCAAAATGCATAAATGCATCATTCATTATGTAGTTTTGTTTATAGCAATTTTACAATGCAGCAGATGCTTTCTACTATTCAGTTTCAACTTGATATTTATCAGCTCATGTGACACTCATAAAACAGAAAATAATATCAAGGGACAGACAAAGACAAAAGTGTCAGATCTGTAAGAAAAGAAAAATCTTGTTAACTGAACTGCATTTCCATATTCTATTTGTATGATTTAATTGTGGATTTTCATTACTAGTTCAAATAATTTATATGTTGTGTATGCAAACATTTATACTAAAATTCAGACTGCAATTTAAAATCCTATAAGTTTTTATTATTTGTAATACTGATTTACTTTTCCCATATTTTATCTTGCTTTGTGTGCTTTGCTTTTATGGAGTCTACAGTGATCACACACAAATACATGATAACATTTAACTGAAATTGCATCCTATGTTTATATATGTGAGAGGCCCTCAGCTCTTATGCAAACTTTTCTTCCTTGTTTATTTTTAATATGACACAATTTGGCAACCTAAAATATGTATATAAAAATATACAAATATATGGAAGAGATATACAAACAGCTATGTATGTAAACCTATGTATCTCATAAGTATGAAAATTTTCTAAATTTTACATGAATTATGAAGATAATAAAAATTATGTTATATATTTTATATAAGTTTAGTTAGGTCAAATTCAGAATGCACATATCTAGGTAAAAGAGTGTACTACTAAAATGTAAGCAACTATCATTGAATCTGATATATTTGTTGAAGAAAATTTTGTTGAGAGCAATATGTCAAATCAACATGAGTAACTAAAGGCCTTTCAAGCTCTTGTCACTGTGCTAGGCATAGATATATCCAAGAATATAACAACCATGATGCCTACCCTGATGTTTGTAATCAAGAGAGATTTCAGTAATTCTGGTGCCTACATTCAATGGTTTTTCAAGAATTATTTTATAAGTATTATGATAGGTTTCAGGGACGGAGCAAGGTCAAAGCATATCAATATGCTTAACCTCAAAAATATTGTCATGTGAGCACATATAGGACATAAAAATGTATAAATGAATCAAAATGTATATTTAAAAGGTTATATATTACAGAAAAAGATATAATGCAGTAGGAAATTGTATGTAACAAGAGTCTTGTGATTTTTAAAACTCATCGGAGGATGCCTCAATGACCTAGAGAAAAAATTGAAGAAAATAAAGCAATGACACACAAATATCTTGAAGGAAAGCACATAGCCAAGTCAAAAAGCATAGGGCAAAGAGAAAGGGTAGAGTATTGCTTAAATTACAATGCCAACAAGAGCAGAAATTAATAATCAATCGAGAATACATAAAAGAATTTCAGAGATGCACAACAGCCCTACATGTTTAGGGACTTTTAGACAATTGTATAGAACTTTATTGCCATGTGATTTTGACAGTCACTAGCAGACATTTTTAACTGCTAATTGAGGCAACTGTGCTGAAGATTAAGTTCAGTAGCAAAATTGTTAAGTAACTGTAAGCAGTTCACACACTATATTTTAATACATTAATTTTATTGGTATATTTTAGGTATACAATATGCTGACATTCATTATTCTGAATTTGTATCTTTATATAATCTATCTTGGTTCTATTTTTTTCCCATTCTCCTGCCCTCCCTTCATTCCCCCCAGCCCTTCCTATTTATAAAAGCTTTAATTGAATTTCTTCCTTTCCTCATATTTACCCCTTTCCCTTCTTTTCTTCCCCTACCTCTTGCACTTCCAATTTCCTCTTTGAACTTTTCTTTCTATTTCACATAATCTGTTATACATTCTGGTCCTTATTTACACTTTGAGTTTCTCACATTAGAGAAACTATTCAGTATTTACACGTGTTTCCTATTTATTTCACTTAAGCTTATCACTTCAATGTGCATCCATTTAGCTATAAATGCCTCTAATTTCTCATTCTTTATGACTAACTATTTTATCAAAAACAAAACAAAAAAAAATACTTTTTTTGTTTATCCAGTCTCCAGTTGATAGGAATTGAACTGTTTCCATGTTTTAGCTATTACTAACTGTGCTTCTATTAATGTGGGTACACATTTATCCTTGTCGTATGATTGATTCATTCATTCACTTTTCCTCATTGAGTTTATTGGTACATTTTAGGTGTACAGTACAGTTACGTTCAGCATTGGGATCTTGTACCTTTACATGACAGGTCTTGGTTCTCATTTTTTCCCCCCTGTTACTGCTCTCCCTTCACCCCTCCTCCCTCCCCCTTTACAAACACTTCATTTCCATTTCTTCATTTTTTCATATTTTTTTATTTTCCCTTATTAGCTTTCCCCTATTTTTGAAATATTTTAATACTGATTTCTACAGTGGTTGCATTAGTCTACACTCCCACCAACAGGGGAGAAGGGTTACTTTTCCCACAGCTGCACCAGCATTTTTGGTTGATTTTTGTGATAACAGGCATTCTTCCTGGTGTGAGGTGGAATCTCAGCATTATTTTCATTTGCATCTCTCAAATTCAGAGTGATGTTGAACATTTTTTCACATTCTTATTTGCTATATCTGCATCTTTGTCTAAGAAATGTCTATTCATTTCAGCTGTCCTTCTTTGGGTTGGGTCTTTAAATTTAGGTCTGAATTTTCTAACTTCTTTTTTTTTTTTCTTTTCTTTTTTATTGAGGATATTGGTACAATCTAGGTACACAAATACAGTTACATTCATCATTGGGATCCTGTACCTTTACATGATAGGTCTTGATTCTCATTTTTCTCCTTGTCCCTGCCCTCCCTTCACCCCCTCTTCCCCTCCCCATTTACAAACACTTTATTTCCATTTTTTCAGTTTCTCATATTTTTTCCTCTCCCTTATTACCATTCCCCCACCCTTCCCACTTTCCCTACACCTTTACCCCTTTACTTCCTATTTCACATTATTAATTGTCCCATTAGGATCCTGTGTACTATTGTAGTTTTTCACACTAAAGAAACTATTCAGTATTTCAGTTAAAGAAATCTCTGTAAGAACATTAAAAATAGGGAATCCTAAAATAAAACTAAAAAGGAAAGTAAAAGAGAAAAGGCAGTGATGTAACATCAAAATAATCCTTAATTCTGGAGATGAAAATGGTCCCTGACCATATTTAAATTGCTTCTTTCTCTTATAGTCTTATCTTATTCTTTTTTCATTATTTAGAGAATACTTTATTAGTTTCTGTAATCACACCCACGTAGATATGACCTTACATATTTAGTACGATGTGTAAATGGAGGGGGAAATAAGTCACTTCCATGACAAAGAACACCTGAGAAACATGAATACCAAACCAGCACTACAAGCAATTCTAAACAAGCCTAGAAAAATAAATTAAAAGGAGAAGGTTAAAAAGTAAAAAGAGTCAACAAAAGGCCAATAACATTTCAATAATAAGTCAGTACATATCAGTTATAACCAGCAATGTCAATGGCCTCAACTCACCAATCAAGAGAAATAGACTGGCAAAACGGAATAAGAAGCAAAATCCAATAATATGATGTATACAAGAAACGCACCTAGTGCAAAAAGAAGCCCATAGACTGAAAGTGAAAAGATAGAAAACAATTCTCCATGTGACAGGAGCCCAGAAAAAAACAGGGGTAGCAATCTTATTTGCAGACAAAGTGAATTTTCTAACTTCTTTATATATTCTAGATGATAGACTTTTGTCTGAGGAACAGCTGATGGAAATTTTGTCCCACATTGTGGGATGTCTCTTCACGGTGTTGGTGGTTCCTCTTCTTGTATAGAAGCTTGTGAATAAGAGGAGATCCCACTTGTTGATTCCATGTGCTAGTTCAAGTTACTGAGGTTTTGTTCATTAAGACTTTTCTTATGCCAATGTCTTCAAATGTGCTACCTAACCTCTCTTCAAGAAAGTTTAGTGTTTCTGTTTTAATATTTAGACCTTTAATTCATTTAGATTTTAGCTTAGGGCATGGTGAAAGACATAGGTATAGTTTTAATCTTTGTCAAGTTGAAACCCAATTTTCCCAGCACCATTTTTAAAAGAGGTTATCTTTCCTCCAGTGAGGGTATTTAGCTTCTTTGTCAAAGATGAAGTGGCTTAGTTTGCCTGGAGTTGCTTAGACATCTTCTAATCTGTTCCACTCATCATCTGGTCCATTCCTTTGCCAGTACCATGCTGTTTTTATCACAGAAGCTATTTAGTAAGGTTTGACATTGGGGATTGTGATGCCCCCTACCTTGTCTTTGCTGCCTAGAATTGCCTTTGCTACTTTGGGTCTATTCTGGTTCCAAATGAATTTTTTTATTGTTCTTAATAGATCTGTGAAGTACACTGATGGACTTTCAATCGGGATTGCATTGAATATATATAGCAGTTTTGGAAGAATGGCCATTTTCACCATATTGGTGCTTCCTACCCAGGAGCAAGGGAGGTCTTCCCATTTTCTGATATCTTCTTCAGGTTCTTTTTTCAGAGGGCTATAGTTTTGAGAGTAAAAGTCTGATTTATTTCATTAGGTTGATTCCTAGGTACTTCATCTTTTTGGATGCTATTGTAATATGAACTGTTTCTCCATTTCTCTCTCAGTGAGTCTGTTCTTCATACACTGGCAGACTACTGTTTATTATGTGTTCAACTTGTATCCAGCTTTTCTAATAACTTGGTTATTAAATCAAGAAGACTTTTGGTAGAGTTTTGGGTTCTTCTATATAGAGTATTATATCCTTTGACATAATGATGACTTAACTTCTTTGTTCCCTATCTTGATTTCTTTTATTTCTCTCTCTTATGTCATTGCTGTGGCTAATTTTTCCAGGAATACATTGAATAGGAGTGATGATAGTGGACATCCCTGTCTTGTTCCTCATTTTAGAATGAAGAATTTCAGTTTTTGACCATTTAGCATGTAATTGACTCATGGTTTTTCATATATGTCTTTTATAGGTCGAAATAGAGACTATCTATTCCAATTTTCTGTAGGGTTTTTATCATGAATCATTGCTGGATTTTTTCAAACAATTTTTCTGCATCTATTGCAATAATCATATGGTTTTTGTCCTTGTCTCTATTAATATAGTGTATTACATTTTTGATATGCGTATGATGAACCATCCCTGCATCCCTGGGATGAATCCCACTTGGTCAGGGTGCATAATCTTCTGAATTCTGTTTGCCACTATCTTATTGAGGATTTTTGTATGTATGCTCATTAGGGACATTAGCCTATAGTTCTCTTTTTCATTTGGGTCTTTCTCTGCTTTGGGGATCATGGTGATGCTTGCTTCCAGGAATGAATTTGGGAGTATGCTTCACTTTCAATTTCACTGAAGAGTATAAACAATAGCTGCAATAGTTCTCTAAATTCCTCATAGAATTTAGCAGCGAAGCCATTAGGACAAGGGCTTTTCTTCATTTGTAAGTTTTCATTAAATTTTTAATTTCATTCATTGATATTGGGTTGTTTGGAGTTTTTAGGTCATCTTCACTCAACTTTGATAATTCATATGTATCTTGAAATCTGTCCATTCCTTCTGTGTTTTTCATCTTATAGGTGTATAGATTCTTAATGTAGGCACTGATGATCCTCTGGATTTCTGCAGTGTCCATTGTAATTTCAAACTTTTTATTTGTAATTGAGCGTAGTTTTGCCTTTTCTTTCCATTTTTTGATGAGATTGTCAAAGATTTGTCAATTTTTGTTTATTCTTTCGAATAACCAACTCTTTGTTTCATTGACATTTTGTATCATTGCCGATGTCCTTTGCATTGATTTCTGATCTGTTCTTTATAATTTTCTCCCTTGTATGAGCTTTGGGTTTGCTCTGCTCTTCCTTTTCTAAAAGTTTCAGGTTCAGCACCAGGTTGTTTCTTTGAGCTCACTCTGTTTTCCTAATATGAGCATTCACTACTATGAATTTCCCTCTCAAAACTGCTCTCATTGTGTCCTATAGATTTCAATATGTTGTATTGTCATTGTCATTTAATTGTGGAGACTGCCTGATTTCTTCTTTAATTTCCTTCTGACCCATTGGTTATTCAGATGTGCGTTGTTCACTTTCCATGTGTTTATGAAATTCTTGTGGTGGCTTTTGCTATTGCTCTCAAACTTCATTGCAGTATGGTCTGATAATACACAGGGCATAACTTCAGCTAATTATCATGTATTTAAACATATTATTTGAGCAAGTACATGGTCTATTTTGGAGAAAGGCCTGTGTGCAGCCATAAAGAATGTGCATTTTGATTTTGTGGGGTGGAATACTCTGTAAATATCTGTTATATCAATTTGTTCAAGAGTTTGATTTCTAATATATTGTTATTAATTTTTTCTAGCTGATCTATCTATTTGTGCCAGTGTGATATTGAGTTCCCCAGTAGTATTATGTTAGTGCTTATTTTGTTCTTTTCGTGTCCATTAGTGTTTGCTTTATATAGTTGGATGCACTAGTGTTTGATGTATACATATTTATGACTGTCATCTCTTCCACTTGGATTGTTCCCTTCACAAGGATGTAGTGGCCTTCTTTATCTCTCCTCACTAGTGTTTGACATCCATTTCATCAGCAAATAGGATAGCTATTCCTGCTTTTGGGGGGGTTCCTGTCTCATGGAGTATTGTTTTCCACACTTCCACTTTCAGTCTCTGAGTTTCTTTTTTAATTAAGTGTATTTTTATATGCATCATATTTTGTATCTTGCTCCTTGACCCATTCTGCTAGTCTGTTTCTTTAGGTTGGTGAAAGGATACCATTAACATTGATGATTATAACTGATAACCTTTGACTTATCCTTGTCATGTCTTTTTCCAGTTGTTTTATTTTCCATCTTTGCATTTAATTTCTTGTCATGACTGATGTCATTCTACTGGGCTTCCTGGGATTGTTAGTCTCATTGTGTTTTCCCAGATATCTTTTTTAAAAATTTAGAGTGTTTTTTGGTATTCATGAATTTCTTCAGCTGATCTTTAAAGTATTCATATATCTCCATCAATTTTGAGAGGTAGTTTTGCAAGGCACATCTATCTTGGTTGGAGATTGTCTTCTTTTAGGGCTTGAAATACCTCATTCCAGGCTTTTCTTTCCTTGAGGGTTTGTATTGAGAAGTCTGCTGTGATCCTGACTGGCTTTCCTTTGTATGTGATTTATTTCTTTACTCTAACTCTTGTAGAATTTTGTTCTTCTCTTGGGTTTCTGGAATCTTGACTATTATATGCTTAGGTGTAGATATTTTTGTCAGGGATAGGTGGAGTCATATATGCCTCAGTTATCTATATGTCAAATTCTTTTCTTCTGCTTAAGAAGTTTTCTGCCATTACTTCTTTGAACAGTTTTTTATGTCATTTATACTTGCTCCTGCTTTTTCATTGACTCTGATTAGTCTTATGTTTTTTTCACATCACCTAGAAGATGCTGGATTGATTTCTTGTGGTCCCTTACTATTTGTAAGAAATTTTTTATTTTCCTGGTCACTAATTGCAACCCTGTCATCTATATCTGATATTATGTCCTCATATAGGTTCATTTTGCTGTGTAAATTTTCAGTGGATTTTTTTTTAATCTCCTGGATATCTGTTGGCATCTGTTTTATAGATTCTATTTGTTTCCTATGCTGGGATTCTCTCATGTTCCTCAGCTCCTCTATTTTTTTATCTGTGTCTGCATTACAGTTATTAAAATTGTCTTTCACTATAGACATAATCTTTGTTGTTATGTGAGAAATTCTTCCTGATTTTATTTTTTCCAGATCCTCTTTCCTTTAGAGTTGAGGGAGTACTCATGTTTTAGTATCCAGTTTTTCCATTTTGTTGCTCCTTGAGGTTGCTTTAGGTGATTTGGAAGTCTGGTTTTCAGTCTTTTTTTTTTTTGTACCGGGGATTGAACTTGGGTCCTTGCACTTGTGCGGCAGGCCACCAAACCACTGAGCTAAATCCCCAGCCCTTCAGTCATTTTTATGTCTTATCATTTCAATGGATGCAGCCTGCTGGGCCTTTGTTGAGGGAACCCTTTGCTCACCCAGTGGTCTGCAGTTCTCAGCAAACCTGAGAGAGGCCTTCTCTCTGTTGCTCACACCCGCACCAATTCCTGATTTCAGAATGGTGGCCTTCTGGATCTCTGCAATGTGCTGTTGTGTTCTGGCTGGGGACTGTGCACACTTATGTTGGTATCTGGGTGTGCCTCTGTCTGGGACCTGCTTCCCTACATACTTGTTGACTAGGAGGGCTGTTGGCTGGGGTCTGTACACCTGAGTCACTAGTGTCTAAGCAGGTTTTCTGCCTGGGTCTATATGTACTTAAAAATTGTATCTGGCTGGGTCTCGGGCTGAGGCCTGTGCACCCACACAGCTGTTTTCCAAGGAGGCCTTTGGCTGTGGTCTGCACACTCAAGCTGCTAGTGCCCTTGGCAGGGCACTGGTTAGGGACCGAGTACCTACTCTTCTGTTGTTCATGTGTGTTTCTGGATGGGGTCTGCATGCACTTACTGATGGTATCTGTGTGGGCATCTGGCTATGTCCATCACACCTATGCAGCTATTTTCCAAGCAGGGCTTTGGCTAGTGCCTGTGCATCCAAGCCCCAGTTCACACATTATTTCAACACTCCAGGTGAAAGATCATACATTTCCAGAATAGAAATAGTGGTGAAAGTTAGAGCTAATTTAATTCTATTCTGTCATATTTTTTTTTTTAAGGATGAGCTAGTCAGATCTGCTGTTATATTGCATGTAGGATGTGAGAGCATGAGAATATTAAAGATAAATTAAAGATATAATTGTAAGTAAAATGATAAAGTTACCACAACCTCAGGAGACTATTAGGAGTGAAATAGGTTGAATAGGCTGATTGAAAATTGAGGTTTGAATATCCTAATTTTAACAGAGTGAATAAATTTAAAAGACTCTTGGGTCAACAAGTGGAATTTTAATTATTGAAATTCAGCCTACAATTTTTAACTGGGAATCAGACCAATTTATCCAGTGTATGAATATAATTACAGAACTCTTAGTACTAACATCAAAGATGTTTCTATTCTAAGTAGGGAGGCAAGGAGCTGGGAAAGAACTGGAAAGAAGCCTGGCGCAGTGACCTACACTTGGTAGGATGAAGCAAGAGGATCACTATGAGTATGAGTTGAGCCTGCTGTGTATATAGTGAATTAAAGATTTGTCAACTGCACTCCATCTCAAAGGAAAGAAAGAAAAGAGAGAGAGAGAGAGAGAGAGAGAGAGAGAGAGAGAGAGAGAGAGAGAGAGAGAAGAGTAGCTATTAAGAAAGAAACTATGGGGGAAAAAAAGCAGGGGAGATGGATTCCTGGAAACATTACAAAGAAATTGTTTCCAAGAAATAAAAAAGAGTGATAAAACCTTTAGTGATGTTGAGGAGGCAAGTGAGATCAAGACCAAGAACAGAACACTGTAATTGGCACATAAAAAATTGGACTATGACAAGAGCAGTGAAAAGTCTATGATAGCTATGTGTTTTCTGTAGTTTAAGAGAGCACAGGGGAGAGCAAAACTTAGCTGACAGTTCCCTTAAGGTGTGAAAAATGAGAAACCATACATCCCAATTTTTTAATCTGAAAAATACTGTGCAGATACCTCAAAAATTCAAAAACAAGAAATACATGTGAAGAATATGTGTGTAAGCATTATTAGAAGCATTGAGGATTGTGTAAGCAAATAATCAATACAAACATTGTATTCAATTTCTACACTTATTAAAATATTTTGTTTCTATAAAGTTTTGCTTACCTTTTTTAAGTTTAAAATTGTCCTCATCATATTGTCACTACTGTTCATTTCTATTAAATGCTTGTTTCTCAGTATAAGTCCATTCATTGGTTCCAAAAGCTTCAGAATAAATATTCATTGATTTTCTTTGTTCTGATCCTTTCTTCCAAGTTCCATTTACAGTGGAATCATTTCCTTTAAGGAACATATATATAACTAACAACCATTTATAATCTTAAAAGAAAAACTGCTTTTTTTTTTTTTGTACCAGGGCATTGAACTTGTGCTTGCAAGGAAAGTTGCAGAACTTCTGAGCTAAAATCCCTGGCCCAGAAATGCCTTTTTATTGGCTTTATTTATTCATTTTGGTTTTTTGAGACAGGGTCTCACTATGTAGCTGAGACTGACCTGGAGCTCACTAAGTAGCCAATGTTGGTCTTGAACTTGAAGCAATCCTCCTGTCTCAGCCTCCCGAGTTCTGGGACTAAAGGTGTGTGCTACCATGCCTGGCTATATTAGCTTTTAATCTATAAAATCTCAACCCATGTATGTATTTTGATTCTGTGAATTCTTGGTTTTCTAAATTTTCTTCCTGTTACAAGTTTTAAAGCAAGAAGATGCGCACATAACCACAGAAAAAGACAAGTTTAGGAAAATAGAAGAAAATGGCGTATGTATTTAAGGAAAGTGGAGGACCAAAGAAAGCAATACGTGCTACTTTGCTATTCAAGAACTTTTGAGAAATTGATTAACAATTTTTAATGTAAGAGGTTTTACAATGTCAAATATTTATTTATCAAACATTATGAGAACATAAGTATATTTCATATATTTGAGTAAGTAAGCTCTGATTAGCAAATTCAATGAAACCAGTATTTAACTTGACATTTGAGAAGAATAGTACAACCTAAAAATGAAAATTAAAGGATCACTAGGGTTTAATTAGAGGAGTCAAGAAAATAACTTTACAATAAACTACACAGCAGAAAAGGTATGCATTTTATTTAATATTTATATCCATTATCTACCATAAATATAAAGTAGAATCATATTAAATATTTACTAATTAAGGAAAGCAGTGAAAAGGACTGCCTCAGCATTTCATTGATGTTATTTTTTTAAATAGCCTGAAAAACTATGGGGCACATAATTCTTCTCTTATAAATTATCAACTCTTCCTTACACTAATAAGTGACTCTTTAAAGGATCATGTTTTATTTAATATTTTATATCAAAAAAGCCTTTTGATGATATAGATGTTTAATAAGTGTAATATGCTAGACTATATATGAGAAAAATAAAAACCAGTAAATAAAATATGGACTGTTAATATTACTCTACTTTGGCTTTACATGGTTTAATTCATGAATTTTATTTTGGTTTTTAAGACAAAAATATATGCCATACAGCAAAATACTTTCTTGCTGCTTATTTTAAAATCAATTCACATTTTTGAAATTAACATAGTTAATATTAACATAATATTCATAATTAATTTAGATAAGCTATTAATCAAAAACAGCCTGTGTCATTAATATATGTTTTCTTTGTTTTTAATTAAACCTCTATCAAGCACTAATTGCAATTACTCTAGAGAATCCTCAATATATTTATACTCATGTTCCAGAAGAGAAAATGTGCATGAGTGGCAAAATTCTTTAAAATAATAATATGAATATTGTGAGATATATTTAGTGAAAAAAATATCTTTTCCTAAACCTGCTGAGAATTTTAGTAAGGAGTTTCATTTTCTAATGAGACCTTTATTATTTTCTGATTTGTAACAGTAAAAAAAAAATCAAAATAATTAATAGAAATGAAAATACATTTATTTGTATAATTCATTTTCTTTTTTGAGAAAGATAAAGATAACGTTAATTTTTCATATCAATCTAGTATGTTTTTGAATGTTAGGTTTTGTAGCAATGGTTTTCTGATCTCAACAAATTTTTGAACACCTATTCATTCATTAAAACAGCAAATGTTTAATCCTATTCATTTGAAATAGATATATTTACTTGATTTATTATGTGAATGAGTTTTAAAATATTACAGAAAATTAATTCTATTCCCACACAAGCACAATATGTGCAAATTATTCCCAGATGGAAATTTTCTAATGGTCACATAAAAAAGATGGAGTAATGAAAGTTCTCTGGCCGTCCTCTGATAATTTCAATGCCTTTGAACTATGGTAAATATTATATAGACATCAGGTCTTTAAAACATAGTTAGAACTCACTTTTCCCACCAAAATAAGAAAGAGCAAATCATTTTCAATTCTATAACTTCAAAGGATTGCAATAATGTCACATTGAAGAATAATAGTACAGGAATATTACAAGGAGGTTGCAGAAATCTTTGATAAGACAATCACACTGGTATTCACTGAGTTTTGGAGCCAAATAAAAAATAACTATTATTTTTTAGAAAATAGATTTTGTTCTAAAAGTTGAGTTTGAAGCTCTGTGACTAACCAAAGAACATTAGGGCAATGACAATCAACCCAATTGGGCAGTACACAATATATCTAATATAGTCTGATTATTCTTACTTTCATTTCATCGTGTGGTTGATATACAGTAAATAAATCACATAAGTTATATTCTCACTTCCAAAAACTAATCTCAATAGCAATTTCTTAGGAGTATTATTTGTAAAAAAAGACTTTAAATTAAAATATATTTTATAATATAAAAATTATAATCTGGTTTCATAATGTTACTCAAAACATTCTGAAAACAGTTGGATGATAACTACTGCTTTGGTTCAGGTCAAATCAAAGGTGATCTGTAAATGAATAGAATAAATTTGAAATTATATTCCAGGGATTTGGAAGATGGTCGATAAAGAAAAAAAGGGATACATTTAATATTTTATTTCAGGGATTTGAAGTCAATCAGATTGTAGAGCTCATATGAAGCACAGTTTAAGAATTTTTTTTAGAGAAAAACTATGCAAAACAGGTTTACCTTCCAAGAATATTCTTGGTCCAGGTGAATTCGCCCCATAGAA
The DNA here is from genome assembly GCF_012274545.1 of Fukomys damarensis. Lineage (NCBI taxonomy): Eukaryota > Metazoa > Chordata > Mammalia > Rodentia > Bathyergidae > Fukomys > Fukomys damarensis. The sequence continues at coordinate 58,237,662 of NW_022900950.1, read as the reverse complement.
TTTTGCTTTAGAAGCTGTTCATGTGTAAAGATGTCAGTGATACTCAGTTGTTGGCTTGTTTGATATTTCCACGGAACAAGACAGGAAAAGTGATAAAAAATGAATACTTGCAAGTAATAAAAATACAGATTCTTTGTACCAAAATTGGTCTAGTTAACAGTTCCTTTTGCAATAGAATTTCCAATGGCAGAGAATATCTGAGCATTTTACATGATTCTATAAACCAGGGTGGACAAGGAACCCATTTGGTTTCCTCAGGAAATGGATATTATTGCTTATGTGATGGACCAAGGATATATTATCATAGAAGACACACTGTATTTAGGTATAAATTTTAATTTACTTTAATTTTCATAATTAGCATTAAATTTTTCTTCAAATGAGACAATTCATTTCTAAGTCATGTGACATCAATTTGGGTTTGCTTAAAGTTTCTGTTTCCAAATTGATTTCATCCATATAGGACTTAACTCGTCTTCATTCCTTGTTCTCCCCACCCAATCTCTCTCCCTCCCCTGTCTTTGCACTTTCTCCCTGCCTCTCCTCTCTTTCTCCCACTTTCAGCAGTTTGGTACCTATATTTTTGGTTCTACATGTTTTGTGCTTTTACAGCTTAATCATTACTGAGTATTTTGTCTTTTTAAAATATTACTTATTTTCTTATCCAATTGTTCCAGTGTTCAAGAAGCAAGCATTCCAAATAAATATAAGCAAAACCCACAGACTTACTATGAAGAAGCGTAAGAAGTTCATGATACTGTATCACTTTAGACAGTGCTCATTAAGGACAAGGGAGGAATGGAATACATGATAATTCATTTTTATTATACATGAAATACTCACATGATAGTCCTCTAGAAATGAGGAATGGTTTGCTGAAGACACAGCTAGGTTGTATGATAAAATTCTTTCTAAAACAGGATTATGCTCCTCAAATGGTATATAAACCAAAATATTTATCAATAAATGGTGAGCTCATTTATATTCCTAGTATAAAGGATGTAAATCACAATGGCACCCTTTAATATTACATTCACTGAGCCCCTCATGGACAGGATTTCTTTTCTTGTAAAACTCTCAGTTCTTCATTTTTAAAGATGTTATGCTCAAAGAGACACATACTGATTTCATTGCAATGGAAATTGAAAACTCCCTTTGAGACTTGTTTTATTTCTACATTTGTTTTTTTACACATCAGTGGCTGTTATAATTGTTGACTGGGACACTTGATTTTGTCTATTTAAAACAATGAGTTTGTTTTTAACATAATAAAGTCAAGAAGGAAAAGAATTAGAATGTAGGTATTTCTGTTGTATCCAGCATGTATTTCCATATCCAGAGAAAAAGGTTAAATTTAATGCAAATAATCTAGGTGTTCAACAACTGAAATTTACAACTGCAGAAAATCAAATTTACAGTTAGATATTCAAAATAACTTATTTTTTTCAATTATCTTAACTTTTTTGTCTATACACTGAGGCTATTATTATGGTACCTGGTCAAAAACCAGATGGGAAATAAGTACAACCTAGAAATACTGAATTTAGATTTGAATCCTGGTAGATACACATGTGTATACCATTAACCCTTTTTCTCTCTCCTTTCCTTCTTTCTTTCCCTTTCTACAGAGAAATAATCTTAATTCATTATGGAGAAAGAGGAATTCCAAAAAGATTATTGTAATTTTTGTCTTTTTTTCTTGTTAAAGTTTTTTATTAATTGAAATATTATAGCTGCATAAATCATAGTGTAAAAGTGATGTTAACATTTATTAATATAAGATATAACAAATCAAAATAATTAAAATGTACACAATAGACTTATAGTGAAAACATTTAAAAACTATTCTTTCATCAATTTTGAATATTATTTAAAATAATTCAAAATAAGTTCTAAAAATTCTAATAACCTATTTCTTCCTATTAACTGGGGCTTTCAATTTTGTTACCATTACCCTATGGGCTGCCCCATCTCATCTCTGATAATGACTACTCTACTTTTGATTCCTCTAGGATTGATTGCTTTTTTATTTTACTTAGCATAATGTCAACTCTATCCATGTTGTCACAAATGAAAGAATTTCTTTCTCTTCAAAGACTAAGTAGTATCACACTTTCCTTCTTTGCTCAGCTGCTGATGAACATGTAAGTGTTTAATTCCACAAGAAATTCATAATGAGTAGTACTGAATTTTATTAAAAACATGTTTTGTTTACTTTTGCAATTGGAATTACAGCCTAGAAATAACAGTATTTTGGTTATGTCATCCTATAGTATGGAATATAAAGGATATTTTTCATTGTTTTGTTGCAAAGCAAATGAACACCTTCCTTATATATGAAGAACTCCTTCCTACTACATATTTTAACATTCATTCATGCTTTATTGGAGTTTTTGATCTGGCTGAAATAGTAAAACAAGTAGAGATAATGAAGAAACCAATGCAACAGTGGCACTTTTGGCAGTGATATCATTTTTGAGAAACATGTACAGGAAAAGCTCCAGCACGGGTAATGTTTGTGTGGTGATATCTGTGGTGCAGCCATCTCTGTCCTCTTGTGGCAAGACATTACTTACAGGATTTTCCTATGATATAATTTGGACCACAGCTTAATCTTTAGATTCCCTTCTTTCACAATTTCTAAACTTTATCCTTCTATTTCACTGGTCAACTGCCAAGAATAAATTATCAATTTTTCTAATCCTTAAATAGGTTAAAATCTGTTTCCATCGTGAGCTTGTCTTCTAAGAGCATTATTATCTATGATCAATACAGTTTGCAGATCTTTTGGTGTGTTTCAAATACTTTCCATGTCAATATGTATGCTATTTATCTGACAATTGCTGTATATTTTATCACATACATACCTTATCAAATTTAAAACAGAAATTTCTCTGGGTAAAGTGAAATAATATCAACTTTATGAAATATAAATATACATTCCCTTTTCCATAGTAGATAAATAGGTATTCCTTGGTAGATTTTGTGAAAGAAATACAGATGCCTTATAGAATACCAAACAATTATCAATCATTAGCAGTATTAGGAAGAATGGAATAATTGATATTATACTGGTGTTACTTTATCGTGAGGTATTGCCATTGTATTTAGCCATGAAAAAAATGAAATAACCCTGAAGTGCCATTTTGTTTAAGGATAACAAGAATCTCCTGAGTAGTCATACAGACAAATTGACAACAATGTGCTTTCAGATGACACAGTAGTCAAAATGTTTCACATGCATTTGGCTAAAGGGTATGATTTATATAGGTGATTTTATTTTTACAGCTAAAAGGAAGGTCGCTATAACTATGAGTTATGTTGACAGGTAACTGTTGCTTTAAAAATGACTTAAACTGAAAAAATGTTCATACAAAATTATCACAACTCCACAAATATAAGATTAAGAGTTGAAAGTAAAACTGCCTCGACTCTTTTATTTTGATTAGTACACATTTGCACCACATAATGATTATATTCAATGTGGGGAGTTGGTACATTTTTATAATGCATCTTGATTTTTTTACTCCTTCTTCTCTCTTCCTTCCCCTCCTTCCCTCACTTTGTCTCTTTCCCTCTTGGAAAAGATCTCTCCCCGTGTTTCCTATTATCTATGTTTCAGTTTGAACTTTAATTTACTTGTGCTTTGGGTTTCTCATATAAATGAAAAGATGCAATATTTAGTGAATTTGGGGGGGGTATTGAAATTTTGTCCTTAGTTAGGGACTTCCTATATTTCTGTATTTGTGATATCCAAAATATTTAAGACAATGCCTTACACATTATGACATTCAAAATTTAGTAATATCATGTGGACATATTTTAAAAGAAAGTGTGTTTTATAAATGTATATAATTTATTAATTCAAAATAAAAAGAAAAAAATTGTTGATAATTATTATGAAAATATTATAATAAATAAATCTTATACATTTAACAGGAAAGCTTACTAAGAAAAATGTACAACATTTTTATAAGATTTGTGAAAACTATAAAAAATAGATGATTTGGGCAGGGGGCTCAGTGATTCTGCCATCTGCCTTGCAAGCACAAGGACCAGAGTTCAATACCTGTACCAAAAAAAAAAAAAAAAGTGATTAATTCTTGCTACATTCTTTCCTTTAGTAGTTGAAAACTGGTTTAAAAAATCATTAAAATAATACTGCACTATGTTAATTCTATTTACTAGCTAATCTTTTCATTTTTTCAAAATCTAATGTATTTTAGTATATTTTTTACAAATGTAGCAGTATATATTTTTTTTAAATTTTATTGAGTTTATTGGTACATTTTAGGGATACAGTACAGTTACATTCATTGTTGGGATCATGTACCTTTACATGGCAAGTCTTGATTCTCATTTTTTCCCCTTACCTCTGCCCTCCCTTCACCCCCTCCTCCCCTCCCCATCTACAAACACTTTATTTTCATCTTTTCATTCTCTCACATTTTTTTCTTTTCCCTTTTTGTTCTTCCCCTACGCATCACACCTTCCCTACACCTTTAGCTCCTTTCTTCAAATTTCTAAATGTCAGTAATCTTATTAGAATCTTATGCATTGTTGCAGAATATTCACACCAGGGAAACTATTTGGTATTTACACATGTGTGACTTATTTATTTCACTTAGTATATTTTTATTGTAAACTTTTTTTTAACATCATAGCTGTGAGTTTTGTGAGTGTATTTCTAGGACCATTTCTTTCAATACATTTTATATTTTCTTTCCGCACTATTTTGCCAAGTTGTAGATCATATTCTCCATCTGGAGTAATTGTTTCTTTACCTAGTAAACTTCGCATCATAAATTCTGCTGAAATATATACCAGTATGATTTTGAGCATTGGCAATTGTGCAATAAGTAACTGAATAACAAAGGTACATATACAAGCATTTACATCTTGTTTCTATATTTGCATCTAGTGTGAGGTACTTGATTACTAGTGCATAAGACAATGAGTGAATGAATAGTACATTCATAAGGATGGAATTTCCATTTTAGTTTGCTCCTAATGCTCTATAAACTTAAGTATCATAGTTTCAAACTCAAGCTAGTTTCCTTAAACATAAAATGTATAAATAAGTATCCATTCTTGGACTATAAGACTACTTTTAATTCTTTTTGTGGCTCATTAAACTCTTCATTAACATACAAACTATAGTATTCAAAAATACAATTGCGTAAAATGAGGCACTAGATTATTCTTAGGGAGATGAGGTTATAGGACTTGAATCAATAACAAAGCAAAGTTTGACCCTAAAAGATGGCTACTGTCACCTGTACTTTCAATTTCAGAAGGACATTTCCGGGCCCTAAATCTGAAAGGGAATTTTGATGAAGGAGATAGTAGAAATGTGGTGAGAGTTGGGACTTCTTTCATGCAGTTACTCCCCATTCGCTAGGCGGTATCTATGGACTTCTTCGCTTTCCCATTATTTCCTATTTTGCATTCCTGTATTGTTATGTCGATTTTCTGTCAAACAAGAATGATAGGATTTAGCTTGTACTCATTTAAGAGCTTGAACTATGAAAAGACCTGGATAAACTATACGTATTTTGTCACCCATCTATAAATGAAAATTTCAGCAGGTAGAAATATTCCTAGTTTTATGTAAATATGGCGTGGCTTATTTCTGGAAATAGACAACACAGAAATAAAAAGATGGTATTATTTCTCATTTCATTAAACCTGAATAAATTCGCCAAAATGAATTCACATAGTAAATAGTAACATTGATTACTTGGTCTTAATTTACCTTAGGGCTATTCAAGGGCAGATAATAGCTTTGCTTCTTAATAAGGATATTTGTTTTCACAAACATATAAAGAAAGGACATGGCAGGCTGATCACATGAGCACAATATTAATATTCTACTAAGTAAAGACATATTTTAAAATGAGTAGTAAGTATAGAAAATCAATTACTAAATATTTTCTTTTCTATTCGTTTTAAATATAAAAAAAAATGGATATCCTCACACAGATAATCAATTACTAAGAAATAAAATTGTATTGTTCATTGTTTGTATTGAGATGAACCATAGTGTATAATGGTACAATGCATTGCTTACAATTAATTGTCTTTGGAAATGTACATAAGTTAATATCTTTCTCACTATCACATGTACATGTATTCAAGTTTTATATTTTATACCAGTAACTATGTGAAGCAAAATGGTACACATATACTTACAAACAACTATTAAAGGAAAGATCTGTTTTAACACACAGGATATCAAATGACTTATAGAAACTCAATATCTAAGGTGAAAAACATTTATTACATAAATTAATTTTATTCTGAATTGTAACTTAGTTCTTCTTTAGAAATGGTTTGTTATTTGCTTTAATGAATATTTAATAAAATATTAAAATATCATCTAGTATTTTTATTTTAGTAAGGTATTTTCCAAGATGACGAAATTTACAATATATACCATAGCAATAACTTTATCAACAAAAGTTGACGATGTTATGAATTTCTTCAAATTCAATGAAGAGTCATAATAATTTATATTTAATGAATATGTAGTATGTGCCAAACACTGAATATTATATTGGCAATAACATATAGTGAATAATACTATGTTACTGTTTGGGATTATTATTCTCTTTGTTTAAGTGTTAGTAAAATGCAACACAGAAAATATTAATAATTTCCTAAAGATTTCACAGTTAGTAATAAAGTTAGATGTAAGAAGGCAATATGACTTGTATTTAATATTTATGATATTTACCATCAAATGATTAAAGAGTACGGTTGTTTTGGTAGATCAGAAAAATAGTGCTTTTATAATATAACTTATTGTGGACCTGATATAAGTTATTACTGTCTGTAAAAATTTAAATTACAATGCATTGCAGTAATTTGCACTTGTCTTTTTTCTTTGTCTGTTTTTCCTCTCTATAGGATATATAAATTATCCAGTGTCACCACAGAAAAAAGCCTTTCCTGGGTAAACCTAATAGCTATTATAGGCAAACTTTAATTTATTTAATATGAAATAGTCCATTTCCCAACTCCAGGTGTTTACTCATATTGGAAAAATAATGATATAAGAAGCCTCCTTCCTGTGAATAAATAAATAAATAAATACATAAATACATACATACATACATACATACATAGCCCTACACTGGTGTTTATTGTCAAAAGACTAGGAAATATGGACAAGAAAACTATCAGGACTCAAAACTAAGACTCAGCTTACACAATAGAAAAAATACAAACTCTTGCATTCTCAAGTGGACTGACCTAGCTTCGGGTACTGAATTTTATTATGAGTTATTTAGCTATATTTTCACAAATAAAACATTTTTCTTTAGTAATCTTGAGCAAATAAAAGTGTAAAGTCAAAAAAAGTGTGTAGCTCACAAATCAGCTAAGCAACAAAGTTAAGGAAAATATTTTTTATGCTGAAAGGTATATATTTTCTTAAACTACTGAATAATAAAATATAAAAAGCAAATATATAAAATGTGATAAACTAGAATTTTATTTTTCATGACAAATATATTAGTTTGTTTATTGCAATACAAGCCATCCCTTGTAAATAGAAAAAATATTATTTTACATCTTTGCATAATTAAATATGCTTTAATTTATCTTCACTCAACATCCAAGTCTAGATCTGAGAATATTATTTTTATTGCCCAAAACTCACTACTTCATACAAAATAGGGAAATTGCAATGATTGTGTGTCTTATGTTATGCAACATATTGTCTGTCATGATAACTATATACAGTGTTAGTATTTCAATATCATGGGTGATATTCAAATTTTTAAAATAACGCTATAAAATTCAGAATGAATATATCTTTTAGCAAAGCTTTCACATATTTCTGGCATACTTTGTTCAGGTAAACAGGTTCAGTATATGTTTTAAAAGTTATTGTTCAGGTTATTAGTTAAACTCATTTATTTATTGAACATTTCATCCAGCTCTTTATGATTTTATATCACAGCCTCATGCTAACAATTATGTCAACTATAGACATGTTCACATATCTTTGCCAAATATCAGCAATATACCTAGATATACTTAGTCACAGAGAGAAAATGGTCTTTATCCCATTTATCATAAGTGAAAGAGATGACAATAAGAAAAAGTTTCAGTTTATTTAACAGCATGTTTTGAGAATGGAATGTCTAGGGTTTATGTAGTACAATATGTTAGTCTTTAACATTACTCTCTATGAAATGAATTTGGCAACTGATAAGAATTGATAAGTAAATCTGAGTCCATAAAAAAAGATAAATATGATAGTGAATATCCATATTCCAATACTGTAGCTTAGCAACAATGAATTGATAGTTGGTGAAAGGGCTTATAGTTTTATGTTGTGTGTATGTGTTCATGATTATATTTGTGTTTGTATGCTTGGTTTTGTATGTATTCAAAACTGAAAAGACTCATGGAGGTGTGGATAATTGTAAAATTAATGCCTGTGGTAAAGAAATTCATTTTGTATAGGTTTACTATTTTATTGGAATTAGATTATGCATTTCTCTTTATCATTACTAGCTACTTTCAGAAGAATGCTTTTGGTATGACCTGCTAAATTTATATTCAGGGTGACAAAAACTGAAATGGAAATATGAGAAGAGAAATAAAGATAGAAAATTTAGAAGTTAAACATTAACTAAAATGAAAACTGAAACGTTAGAAATGTTTCACGCAATTGCAGTTCACATAAATTGCATAGTAAATATAAGGTATAATATAATTATTGGAAATTAGGTAAAATACTAATTCTATTATGTTGAGCCGGAGATTTAGCTCAGCAGCTAAAGGTGGCCTGCCTTGCAAGTGCAAGGACCCAAGTTAAATCCCCGGTATCCCCCCCAAAAAAACCAACTAATTTTATTATGTTAAATACATATTATAGTAACAAATATTTAATGCAAACAAAGCACAAAATGAAGTGATAAAAAATAGGTAAATCTCGTCTCGAACTGACAAATGATTAAGGTAAATATATAAAATATAAATAAAATATTGCAATTTTAACAAATCCAGATAAAGTAGAATCATTTTGTGCAATGCTACAATATAGCAAATATTTGTAATTGAATAAGTAATTATTGAATAATTATGTTTTATTTTCTTTAAACACAACAACTATTTTGTGACTAACTTGCTTGTTTATTTGTTCTAGGATAGAAATTGTGTACTAATTGTAGAGACCTGCATTTCCCATATAGGGGTCCAGAATAATACTTCATTTGAAATTAAATGGTCTTTTCTTTACATTGGACAATCATTTTACTATTACAGAAAATTTTGACATTCACTTATTTTAGAAGACAAATATAGTTACAGTTGAATAGCCAAATAAATTGTTCCTTAGAGTTTCTGATGACTTCAGAGTTTCCCTTAATTTCATATTTTGCCTGTAATACTCAGAAAAAAAGTTATTTTAATTTTAAGGATAAAAACATTAAATGTTTAAGAGGGATTTATTTCTAAAATTTCACTAGTAGAATGAAGGTGAAATTCCAAACTTTGAGACTGACAGAAAATTAGAGTCAATAGTGTATAATATTATAAGTGAACTATTAAGTACTAAGAAAATATCCCAAAGCAACTTGGTAAACCAGACCTGATTACAAAGTTCCTAAAAATGAGATAATATGGTAATAGTAAATTCTGCAAGCACATATTATTTATTTAAACTCTTAAACAACACTGGAAGACTAGAGAAGAAAAGATTAATTTAGTTTAAAGTCCAGATGTACAATTCAATTTACAAAAAAATCTCATTAAATGGGAGAATGAAAAAGAACAATCTTAATTTAGATCCACTAATTGTGTATTTACATATTCATTTATTGCTCATATTCTTAATTGAGCATCTACTATCATTTGTGCATTCGTAATAACAGTAGAGATATAAAAAAGAATATATGAAAATGTATTCGTGTCATTTTTTTTCTAATGCTGAGGACCAAATTCAGGTCCTTTTGCATCCTTGGGTAGCGCTCTACCATTAAGCTACACCCCCACACCGAGATATAAAATTGAATGAATTTTAATATATCTCTAGCTCCATAAAAATTATTTCTTTTATAAGCTAGACAAATAATAATGCTGCTTCTTGTCTGTATGATTCAGTCTTCTTTGTAAAATTTTTTTGTTTTCTATTCACATAACGTATCTTAATTCTTTTTGTCATTTCGTTTCCCATCCCTCCATATCCCATCCCTCCATCCCCTTCCCAAATTAAAACATTCTAGCTTCCTAATTCCTATTATATTTTGTTGGGTTGTTGTTCTGTTTTGTTTTTTTAGATATGGCCTCCCTCTGTTGTTGAGACTGACCTGGAACTCACTATGCAGCCCAGGCTGCTCTCGAACTCACAGCGATTCTCCTGCCTCAGCCTCCTGAGTGCTGGCATTACAGGCGTGGGCCACCACACCTGGCTATTCCTGTTATCTTTTATTTTATTCTTTATTTACAATTTGGATTTCTTAAATAAAAGAAGCCACGTGATCTTTAAATTTATGTGTCTGATTTATTTCATGTACTATTACGGTTTCCAGGTATATTCATTTTATTGCACATGACAGAACTTCTTTCACAGAATTTTCATTAAAATTTATATTTACTATTATTTCAAAATGCCTCATCCTCATTGTCATATGAAACCATGCTACATACCTAATCTCATTTTTAAAATATTCTTTTATCATGTTCTCATTTTTAAATGATGAATGGTTAGTCCGGGATAAAGGACTTTCCTACAGGACTAATACACTATTTTCTTCCCTCTACACTAGATCACAGGTGACCGCCAACCTTCAGCAATTACATTAAACCTAGGAAGCATGTTTCTTAAAGGGCATTTTTGCTTATCATTATGGCCTGGAGTCACTGTTTGCCCTCAGTGGGATAGAAGCTAATAAAACTAGATGATCTGAAGTATTGAAAAGTCAAAACAGCAAAGAATCATCATGCTCAACGGGCTCATAGCACTGCTGTGGATAATCACATGTAAAGTCACTTTGTCCATGAGCTCCCTCCTCTTTGAAAGTAATCTTTACAAGTGTTCTAGTTTCCAGGGAGATTTCCTCCTCATTTTACCTCTCAATGCCTTAATAAACCCCTCATAAATTTGTATGTTATCCTTATATTAGGTGAAATGTTTAGAACTGAAGGGAGAGGAATGTAGACAAATAATTAAGATATAATATGTATAAATACAAATCCCCTATGATGAAAGTGATCATTGTGCATGTCATAAACAGGCCAATTTAATTTTTAAAAATTAAATAGAAAATTACACCAATAAAAAGTATTCTCACTCATTTGTGAAGAACTAGCAGCCTGGACCTGTAAGAGCCAGTGCTGGGATAGTGGATGTGACTAATAGACGTTAAACACGTTGCTCAGAAATTCTGAAAAGACAAACACAGCCAAAGAAAGGCAGGAAGACTGAAATAAACATCTCATTCTTCTACGCTTAGATGATGCTGCATGCCAAAAAGAATCAAGAATTTTCAAGAAACTTTAACCCGACCCATGTTGAAATAAGGTGTCAGATACTGAGCAGATAGTAATCAGTACAGGACTCTCAGAAAGTTGAAACAGCTATTGTTAAGGGAATTCAATTCTCCCGAAGAAAAGAAGACATGAACAGAGACTTAAACAAACATTTGGCAATAATATTCAGTGCAGCAAAATTTACAATATTCAAAATTTGAAAACTACTTAAGTAAGCAATGGATACTTGCATAAACAAAATGTAGTATATACTTATGATATGCTATTATTCCTCCATAGGAAAGAATAAAGTTCTGATACATTCAGAAACACAATGAAACACTGAAGAGGTGTTCAGCCAGACACAAAAGATCAATAATAATGTGTTTCAAAATTCATAAAATAATTAGGATAGTTAAATTGATAATTTCATTGTTTACCAGAAGCAAATATAGAAGAAAATTGAAAGAAGGATTAATTCTTAGTGCCTATTCTTCTATTTAAAGTGATAAAAATGTAGGAAACAGATAGTAGTAATGGTTAACATTGTGAATGTAATAAATAATACTAAACTGAATATTTAACAATAGTTAAAACACCAAAATTCATCTTACTCACATTTTACCATTCATGTTAAATTGTAAATAATTTAATTGATAATTTACCATAGGTTGTGAAAAAAACAAGAGAGTTATAAATCATTTTAAATGTTTCAAAATAGCTGAAAGTTGCTTCTTAAACTTTTTATATCTTTTCATATTTATTTCATAGGTTTCTTAGCATCTCTATTAATTGAAAGAGGATTAGTTAAAAATATACATAGAAATTACACAGGGAATATATGTTTGCTAAGTTACACCTATTATTATTTTCAAGATTATCCCAATTTTAGGGCAAGAAAATGGCCCACATTTCTTTCCATCTGTCTAAAACAACTCTTGGCTTGCAAAGATGAGTATATATTATTTTGGCTATTATTATTTGATTATTATGATGTCCTAAGGTGATACATTACATCCTGCTCCTAAACAGAATGTTAGATGATGAAGAAACTCTACTAGGTGGAATACTTTTGGTAAGAGTTGCCATTGGGTGTTTTCCAAAATACACTGTTAAATGAATGCTTAACTTGTTATTTTTAAGGTTAGAATTATGTCATACAAATTTAATTTCTGTCTGTACTCGTACATAGCTAACTATGCACTAAATTTCATGTTAAAATGTCTTATACGCTAACCTGAGGTTAACAATATATTTTCCAAGTAGCTCCAAAAACAGTAAGAATTAATGTATTAAAATTTAAAAGAAAAATATTTATATCTCATATGTATAAAATTGAGAACCTATAAATACAGAAAGCAGTGAGTTACAGGACAGATATTTACCTTAAATTATGATTTTAATTCTTCTATTTATTTTTATGAATAAAAATGTACCTGGATTTGAAGAAAATTTACATTTATTTATATGTTCCCCACATTAGTGGAAATCACAATTGCAAAAAACTGAATAAAAAACACAGAATAGGAAGATTCTAATAATGATTTGAAAAAGTTCCAAGTAAAAAGGAAATCAGAAGTGCTCAGGAAAAAAGAAAATTGTATGTGTTTGATGTGCTTTGCACTTTTGTGGCTATCTTCAAATAATATCCTATGAAATATTTTTACTGTGGTTCAGTAGTATATAAGATTAAGATTATGTTGGCCAGTGCATTATATTGGGTAAGAAAAATAAAATGTGAATTATCAAGTACAAGACAAACAAACCAATTTTCCATTCTTTGAAAAATCAAAGCAATTTTTTTCAAAATATTTAAGATATTAAATTCCAGAATGCATAAGCAAAACCTCTGTGAACATTCTGTGTGGTTATAACAACAAAATACAAGCAGGAAAATAAATGCTCAGGATTTCAGAAAATAACTAAAGCCACAAAATGAGCTGAGCTGAAAATTATTTAATAAAAAATACCAAATTTAGCTAAGACACTATGTGACACACAATTCAATTTGGGATATTTCCATCTTTACCCTTAATCCCCTGTGGTATGATAACAAAAACTCATTAACATAGCAGAGTAGATAGTATAAATCTTTTAAGAACTCTATTATAAGCTCCATACTCAGTGTACACTCAATATTTTGTCAGACTTATGGATCTCCAGAAAATACCTTCAAATATCAGTAATTATTTGACTCAGAGCTGGTAGGATATATGGATTCACTACCTGAATAACAAATAAATCTTTCTAAAGCTGTGATTTCTGCTTATGCAAACAAGAAACGTGCAATTGTTTAAAAGAAAATCATAAAGATAATGAGAAACTTTAAAAACTTCTTATATTTCTTGGAAGCACAGGCAAAGTTGTGTACATGCCCAAGGATTGCCTGCAAAAGCAAGACACTTCCTTTCTCAGACCAACTTTATGTCTTCCTCACATTTTATATAGCTATTTATAGGTGTAAATACTTTAGTATGAACTATTTTGGCTCCATCCTATGATGCCCATTATGATATAGTGTTTTTTTGCTTTCCTGTTAAAGAATCTTATAATATTTCTTATGAATTCTTCTTTAACCAGTGAAAAACATTTTATGAATTATATAGATTAATTGATATTTAATTTTATCATGATCAGAACACATCATATAGATTAATTAAATATGTTTCTGTTATGTAATTTTTCTTATATGAAATTTCCGTAGTAGACAGAACCATACAAATCAGAAATTAGATCAATGATTGCCTGTCATTTGCATGAAAACAGGTTGTGAATTCTCAGTAATATTTATTTGAGGTATTAACCAGAAGTATTATTAGAGCGACGTGCAGAGATAAATTACCTTTGGATCCATAGTGCAAATCTCCTAGAATGCATGGTTAAAGATTGTAGGAAAGACTACAGGACAAAAGTAAAAATAGGATCAAACACATTGCCTTAAGAAATGCATGCTATGGCTCTTGTCTTTCTGCTACTCTTATAATTACATAGATTAGCTCGAAGGTCAATAATAAAGCAAACCATCATCCTTTCCCTGTCCTTCCCCTGTCCTCTACATGAATTCTTACACAGACATCTTTATTTTATCCTTTATCCTTGTGTGCCAGCTATATCAATAAAGAGCCACAGAAGCTTCAGTTCTGGGCTATTTTCCTGAGTAAAGCAGTCCTTCTGGTTCTTCTTGAAGGTTACACTGGACATAAAGTCCAGGTAATCTCTCATCCGTTGTGGTACCATCGTCATGAACGGCAATACATTAATCTGAAAAAAGGTTTTGAAAGTGTCTAAAGATGTTCTCGAGAAATATTCTGATAACACACTAAGTAAATACTTATAAATAATGAATTGCATGCTTTATAAGGTTTAATTTATGATATATGAATTATAATGAATGCAATAAAACTATAAAACAAAAGTGCAAAAGATATTTAAAGGGAAATTTTTGAAAACTTTGATTGATATGGGTACTACAGTACGGCCTTAATCACAACAAATGTTATACAATTATTCCAGTTGTGGAATAAATTATTTAAAACTTCTCCATCCACATCCGTAGTTTTTACCTCACTCCTTTAAAAATAGAACATTTTTCCTTCCCTTTGAACAGATGCTAATTTTAAGAGGAGGCTCTCACTGGGAAAATGGAATTGGCATTTTAATGGTTTCCTCTTTGAAATGCTTAAAGAACCTTGATGTTTGTAAGGGATGATAAATAATTTTCATAGTGACTTACTGATGTCTTTGTGATTAAACCAAACATGAATAAAGACTTCAATGAGATACTTCTTGTTGGGGTGTGACCTATATTGAATAAATGAATGGAGGTAAAGCAGTTTAGGTGCACAAGGACACATATAAATCTCCGGGAAAGTCATAAATATGCTCTTAAAAGACAAGGTAAATATAGACAAATATAAATGATCAAAAACAAGTAATAAAGGATTCATCATATATTTCTTCATTTTTGGAGGAACTCTTAACATCACTGCTAAAATTAAAATATTTAAGGCACAAATAAGAGTTTCCTTAGAACCAGTGGTCTATACATGAATGGAATACAAAAGGTAGTTAAACAATACAGTATGTGTTTACACTTTTAAAAAATCACAGTAAAAGAAACATTACAAGTAGTCCCTCTCAGAATATTCTCCTTAAAGCACACATCTTCCATCATTTTTGTAAACATAGTTGCAAAATCACTCATGAAATAGGATATCTAGAACTACTTCAGAAAGTAGCAAAAATGATGGACAGTAGTTTCCTAACTTCATTTTCAGGGCATGATTTATTTCAAAGGAGGCACACTCAGGACAGACAATAAAACATTTCCAATTTTCCCAAGACAAAACTACAGATGTAGTTAAGGATTTCATGAATGAATGAAAGGCTTTTGCAGAGAGTGGAACTTAATTTTTCTGAAATCATTATAAAATATATGAGATAACAAAGTCTTTGCTAATTGAGCCTATTCCCGAAAAAATCAGAAAATAGTTCTCTGTGTGTACTAAAGACATACGGAAAACTACAGACACATACACAAGGTGGGGGGGGGCAGAAAAGCTGTGAAAGAGATGAAACTAACTCTCCAAAATATTTGATCTATGTTTACCAAATTATAGTAAAATATTCTGTCTGTGAGTACACAAGAGATTTTTTCGGACAAACCCTTGGTGTTCTAAGTTCACATTTTGAGAATGACCTTAGAACAATAAATAACTGTAGTCTCTTTCTGGACCCTGTGACAATAGCCTACCCGCTCTAAGGGTACAATAGGCTAATCAAAACAAATTTATAAAGGCTTCTGACAATTAAGATCTTCTTTAAAATGAATTGTAGCTTCAAGTTTGCATTCGTTAATTATAAAAGCACATTTCTCAGAAACTTTATATACTTGTTGCAAAATTATATTACTTTCTTCCCAATAGATTACCACTCACCATGGTAATAATTAAAATTTTGCTACTTTTATTCTATTACATAAAAATGATGAAACTCATACCCTCTATTCCCTTTTCATGGACTATGTTTGATGTTGCTTTACTACAAAAGCCTTTAGAATGGACAGACTTACTCTTATAATTTAATTAATCGTATCTTAAGACTGAACAGGAAAAAAAAAGTCAGTTGGTACACTCTCTGACTTAGGCCCTTAGATTATATGTCTCTTCCAGGTGCAAAAATCTGTCAAGAAGGTAAAAATCATCATTCTTTCAGAGTTTGTTAGCTAGCTGAAGACAAGAGGGTTGATGTCATAGTATCATTGTATAAACTTTTGGACTGGACCCATATCTCTAGAATGAATCAAAATAATAAAGAGTTTTTTATCTCATCTCAAAATGGTCTGTATATCATAAGATGTTCATACTCTAATGCTTAAGAGGTAGAAATAAGGAATGAAATGAACACTACAAGAAATGCCCAGGCTGCTCATTTTATCAAATAGACAGCCTTCACTAACATCCCTATTTCTATGATTTCCAAAGAAATACATCTTTGAATAGCTTCAAAACACCAATTATGATAAACCAGCAATTGGTCCCAGCATCAGAAAATGGAATTAGAAGAAAAATGAATGTGAACTAGGTGAGGATAACTGCAAAGGTAGCTGATTAGGAGCACTGGCATACAAACAATAAAAGCATGAAAATGCCTTAGAATAACAAGACAAGATGATGACTGTATTCAATACATATTGTGGGAAATTTTTCTTAAAATTTTTGTAGCTGTCTGGAGTTGTCTGACACTGTCTGAAGCTGGTTGTTGTGCATGTCTCATTAGGCACCATAATAATTTTGCAAAACTAAAAAAAAAGCCAAATCTTTCCTACGATCAGCTTCATGTAGATTCATTTAACTATTATCTAACTCATTTTTGTTTGTGTCAATATGACTGCTTTCTTATTCTTAGGTTGAACTACCAGAGTTTGCAGAAGGGAAAGGAACCAAGAGATGGAGGTGAAGAAAAAGGAGGGGAGGAAGGGATTAAAAAACAGAATTCAGACATTTTTATGTATATGTACCAACTCCCCATAAGGAATGTAATAATTATGCACTGAAACATGTGCTAATGAAAGCAGTGTCAAAAATTACTTGTCCTAATCAATCTCAACCTATATTTTTGGTGCCCACTAATGACAGAGGTACTCATTTTATTGAAATATTATAATTATAAACCTTTAATTTTTGAGAAAAGAAATAAAGACAGCTGTAGTAACTCTAAAATTGAATGGCAGATTCTCAGAGATTTTCAAACTGTCACTTCTTAAGTCATCATTTAATTAATGACCATGAGATCAGCTACTTTTGAGTCTCATTAACTCCTTCCTGATATGACAGTAACAGGACCATATGTCTAAGAGTAACTTCTAGATTTCTACACATCACATTATCACAAGACCTGCCAAAAATTTACAGAAACTCAAGCACTATACTCAGAACTCTTATCAATATATAGGGTAAGCCTTTCCACAGCATCTTTCAGAACAAAGTGGCATGACTTTAAAACATGGACATGTGCTATTCTGAAGTATTAGAAAGGAATAGGAAAGACCCTATTATAATCTATAAAAAATAAGCACAACAATAAACTTCCATGAGGTTTACATCTTCTAATGAAAGAGTCATATAACATCCTTCCTTCACTGTAAGATAATCTTTTTTGGAGTTTTACACTAATGTTCATTATAAAAACTTCAGAAACATAGAATCTTTATAAGTTGACATGCTCCTGTCTAATACCTTTAGACTAAGTAAAAAACTGCATTAGATATAGAAAGCATCCCATGAAGATGCACCAAATGGCAGGTTGTCATATCTTTTAATAAATTCTTTGGTTCTTCATTGCCTTAATGACATTCTTTCCTTACTTATTACTTTGAAAACTATTTTTAATTGTTAACTATAAAAGATATGTCTATTTTTGACCTTGTCTATATGTACATTTATATATTATTTGCATATAATCTATAATTTGAATACTACCTAATTAACAAAAATTGATTGTTATATTTATACATGTATTTATTGAACCATCAATATCCTCCTTTAATGACAGTTCTTTGAAATGAGTGTATCAATTTTCCAGTTAGCTGGATTCAACACACGCATGACTTTACAGATGGAAAATGAAATGTAAGTTCAGTCATTGAACAATCTCATTTTATCACACTTTATATTGAAAAGTGGATTATTTCTTTCAGTATATTATGATTTGGAAATTTTTATGTGGGCATTAGCATTTATAACTCAAGAATTAGCACTTGGAAGAGAAAGAGAGAACAGATGATACCTACGTGGAACCTGTCTCATTTTCCAAGATCATGCATGTGTGATTTAGCTTTGCTTTATATTTACCTAAGGTCTCACCAAAATATTCTGAATGGCTAAGTGCCATAACACCAACTCCACAGAACTATTTAACAGTCCTACACAGGGTATTTTGGCCAATTACAGATCATTTGTAGCTTCAGGTGCCTGATGCTGGATTTGTGGCACAAAAGCTTACTGACCATAATCTGTCTGAATGAAATCTTGCTTAATGAACTCCTTCTTATAAGATATTCCCTGAAACCACCTACTTTTACATTGTACTATCACTTTCTATGCCTGTTAAAAACAAAGTATTAAGGATCTTCATTCATGAAATAGTATTTCAAAAACAATATCCTAACCACTCCAGGGTAATTTTGGATTTTCTTTTCTATTCAAGATCTATATAAGAGGACCATAAAATAAAACGAAAAAATCCCATTGCACCCGTTAGACAAGAACAGCATGGTGAAGACCCTAAAAACACTTCATCTTTAAGATGTACAGATAGAACAAGCAGTATTTCATAGGACAGCCACCTTAGACATAATTTTGACATTTAAAAGGAAACAAAATGTTTTGTTTACAGTCTAGTAGGGTTCAGTGGAATTTTCACCACAATAAAACATACCTGAAAATGAAAGTTAGAATATTTGTTTGCAAATCTGGTTCTGTAAGATCTGAGTGGAGGTGGGAACTGATCTTCTGGTTTACTCTAGACTTTCTTCACACCTGCAAATTCAGACACTCTTCTTTCTCTTAATACTTTTTTTTTAATTTAAATTTTCATATAGTGTTTTTCAGAATCTTCACTTTTGTCTAGCAAAAAGTGAAGTGTGTCTTGGCTATTGCATACAATAATGCAAATAAAAAATAAGTAATATGTGCATCATATGCACTTGAAAAATATTTTAAAAGCTTAGCATATGTGGTGATTCAAGCAATCACATCAAGAGGCTGTAAGTGAAAGCACAATCCTCATTCGGTAATGATTGAGTTACTCATGTTCATATACATTAATTATCTTTTAGCTCAGAATGACCACAGGAAAGACATTAAGGCCCAAATTCACCTAAAGCTAAAGATGTTATTACATGTATTAAAATAACTTCACTCTTCCACTGTTTCCCTCAATACATCATCATCAGTACTGGCAGGTCTTGTCAAGGGTAAAATAAGTTTGAGAATAATTTTGGAGTTCATTCAGAAATTGTGCATCCCATCTTAAAATTACTGTTAAACTGTGAACCTTTGAAAATGACTATCAAACAAATGTTTTGTTTTCAATACTTTCTGAAGTTATTAACACTTTTAGGAAATGTCATTGTACCTTCCCTCTCTAATTATAAAACATTATATTACAATAATAATAAAAATTTGAGTCTTGGATTGAAAGATTCAATATGAATCAGGCTTAAAATCTTATAAATAATTCAAATTTTATTCTCTTAACCTTGTAATTCTTGATAAAGCATGTGCAGGTAATACATATCTGAAAAGCAGTCCTTTTTTCTAAATCAATATGAGTAAACTCAGTATTTTTTATTATATATTTATTATTATGGTTGTTTTTTCACATGACTGATTTCGGTAGCACTTAGATGTCTCACTATCAAAAGACATATTAACCAGTTTTGTATTTATTGTATATTTTTATTTCATTTTAACAAGGGTAGACCAACAGCCTTATATAAAGAATAATATAGAAATAATGACTAATACAAAGCAAATCCTTATTATATAACATCACCATCTATCTCTCTAGAAAAACTGTGAGAGATATCAGGTATCAAAATGTGATTCTTTAAGCAAAGCATACCAGATAACATGTCATACGCAAATATTGAATAAACACTATTTCACTCCAATCCATGGTTATAAAATATTAAAATAAAAATTTGTGTCTAAAGTATAATTTTTCCAGTATTATGTTATTTAGAATATTTAACTTAAATTCTAATGTTCTTTTTAATTTTATATGTACATATTCTAGTACATAACACATTATATTAAATTTAACTTTATTAATGTTCTTTTAAAAGCTTACTGGAAAATATGCACATCTATATTTTTATTTTGTTTTTGTTTTTATGGTACTGGGGATCTAACTCGGGCCCTTGCTCTTACAAGGCAGGCTACAGAACCACTGGGCCAATTCCCCAGCCAAACCATCTATATTTTTGATGTTTAAAGACACCATAATTAAAAGAAATGTGTTCAAAACAGAAATTATTCTTCTAGCTTTTCATTCTCTAAGCTCTATTAATGTATCTTCTTTCTGCAAAAGTAATAATAAAAGAATGGTTCAGAAATGTAGCATTGATATAAGTAGGCTTGAAAGAATAATAGTGAAACGCTATTGAGTTTCAATATACTAAACAATTGCACAAGTATATTTTGCTTTTAATGAATTTTCCATGTAATTAAGACTATAAACCATAATACAATAAAGTATTATACCTATGTGAGTTAACACAGTCACATATACAAACACTAAATATTAAAATAGCTATGCATAAATTGTAAATATTAAGAGGATCATTCACTTACAAGTGGGATAAGATTGTTACAATTCTCCTTGGTGTAAAAAAGTCCCTGTAAATACCCTGTGAAATTTTTAAACCTGAGAGGTACACTTCATTCCACATACTGAGAAAGAATAAAACTGTCTCACTCTCTCAGGTTCCTCAGACAAGACTTAACTCAGGGAAAAGTTTAAGAACAAATTCAGAATTTCTTCAAAATGTTCTGAAATCAATACTGAAAAATGATTCTCTTTCACTTCTGCTTCTTATATGATCAAAGGATCAAAACGTAGGTTTAAATTAATTTTATTGGTACATTTTAGGTATAAAATATAATGACATTCATCATTGGAAATTTGCACATTTACATAATCCGTCTTGGTGCTTATTTTTTTCTCCACTCTCCTGGCCTCCCTTCAACCCCTCCATCCCTCCCTATTCACAAAGATTTTGTTCCCATTTTTTCATTTTCTCATATTAATTCCATTTCTTTTTTTCCATCCCATTTGACCCAGCTATTCCCCTGCTAGGTATCTTCCCCAAAGAATTAAAAGAATCATAAGACAGTGGCATATGCTCATCCATGTTCATAGCAGTACAATTTGTAATAACTATAACTTGGAAGCAGCCCAATTGCACATCAACTGCAAAGTGGACCAAAAACATATTTGAAATAAAGTGAAAGTCCTTCCTCTATTGGGTGTCACTTGGTGGACACAACTTGAACTAAAATTAGACCCTTTATGACAAGAAGGACATTCAGATAACAGTGTCTCAAAAAAATTGTTACCCATATTCATGTTATAATATATTGATTTGTTAAATATCATTCGCTGAAAACCAAGTCTTTATATTTTCAGCCACTTTCCTTCATGCTTACAAATGCAAAAGTATACATAAAAATAAATGTTAAAACTTGAAAAGTTAACGAAATAGAACGATTCTCATATGTTAAAATGTGTGGCAAGAATGAAGCAAACAGATGGGATAAACAGTAGGCAGAAGCAAGTTGAGAAATCTTATTTGACCAGCCCAATTAATGCCATATGATGTTAGTCATGAAATTATACTCTGTTATGTAATCTCAATATCTCCATGTGAAATTTATTGGTAAAGAAAAGTAATAACAACAAACAATGATATTTTCCTCCTAATTTTGATAGAAAAATCTTTTGAAGACACAGTTGCATCACCAGCTAGATGGCAATAGCTTGCAGGGCTGGGGCAAGGGTCTTCAAAAGGCTGTATATACTTTGAATCAGTGTCCATTTTATGGTACTGTGTCTCCCATAGCCAAGATTCATTGCTCCAGGAATCAAGGTGTGGAAGTGGGAATAGTACCATTCACCATTACCCACACTGATCCACTAGTAAAACCTTTGCTTCCTGTTCCCATGACCTTATGTTCTGCTGGTTTAGAAGTCCTAATTTCTAAAAGAGGAAGATTTATACCAGGAAGCACAACAATAATACCATTGAACTAGAAGGTAAAATTCCCCCTGGTCATTTTGGTGTCCTTGTGCCTCTGAGAAAACAAGCTAAAAAGGGAGTCATAGTGTTGTCAGAGGTTATTGACTCAGACTATCAATGGGAAAGGACTAGTATTCCATAATGGAGGAAAGGAAGAACATAAGTGCAGAAGATCCCTCAGGACTCCGCTTAGTAGCATTGTGTCCTGTTATTAAAGCCAATAGGAAATTTCAACAATTTAACCTAGGCAGAATGACAAATGGTTCAGAGCCTTCAGGAATGAAGGTATGAGTCATCCCACCAGGGAAAGAACCAAGACCTGCTTAGGTGCTTGCGAAGGCCAAGGGAATACAGAATAGCTAGTATAAGAAAATAGTTGTAAATACCAGCTATGACGCTTTGATCAGCTACAGAAATGAGGATTGTAACTGTACTAATTCTTTCCAAATATGATTCTAATGTAATATAATATTGATATACCTAATGCTGGTTTTTAAGGATTGCTAAATCTATGTATAATCAGGTTATGAAATGTTAAGTGTAAGCATCACTCAACGAAAATTTGCCTTATATTCTGTGGAAGGAATTAGTGGGTTTAAGTTTGCACACAGGATAGTTATAATGTGGTACACATAATTATGAGCTTGTATTTATATCTGAAGACTAGTTAAGAAAAATTCCTTTGGTTGACAAGTGAACAAGGGATGGGCTGTGATGGTTGATTGACTGTGTCAACTTGCGAAGTCCAGAGTAGTTTAACTAACTTGGTCAGCAATTCCACACCCCAGGGTATGGAAGACCCAATTTAACATGGCATAAAGGAAGAATTTATCTTCTTCTGTTCTTGGGAGGAGCACCAGTCTTTGCCTTCACCTTTAACATCATCTCTTCAGCTTCCAAATTGGATGCTTCAGCCTTCGATCCATGACCCATCAGACTCCTGAAAAAGATTCTAAAGGGACACTGAAGTGAGCTCCAGACCTTTTGACTAAATCCTTTGGTCTCCATTGTGCAGACAGATCATCTGGACTCTTTCTCATCTGATTTTGTGGTTGGCCATTGTAAACCAATCTTATAAATTCATATATATTTGTATTATGTCTGTTTCTCTAGTAAATACTGACTGATACACATATCTATCCTGCAAAATATATTTCTGGGGTAATAGTAAATTTGGTTTGTATATGCTACAGTTATATTTATTATAACATACAGGGATTTAGCTCAGGGGATCAGTGGCCTGCCTTGCAACAGCAAGGACCCAAGTTCAATCCCTGGTACCCCCCCCCAAAAATGACTAGCTCAAAGTGTTTTTGTCTTTGCCCACTCTGAGAGGCACTTTAGCTCTCACTGTCCCTCTTTGTAGGCAGTCGGATTGATCATCTTCCAATATGTTTTGTTTTGTTTAGCATTTTTAAGACAGGGTCTCACTGTGTAACCCAAGTTGGGCTTGAATTTATGGAAATCCTCCCACTGTAATCTGCCATGTGGTGAGATCACCATTCCTAGTTTATAATGGGGTTTAAAAGTCATTTCTGTAATAAAGTTAAAATAGTGTAGTAATGCCAGACAGGGTGGTGCAAACCTGTAATTCCAGAACTTGGGAGGTTGAAGCAGGATTGTCACAAGTTTAAGGCCAGCCTGGGCTACGTTGTGAGTTCAAGGACAACCTCAACAATATAGTGAGACTTTGTCTTACAAATAAAGCAAACAAACAAACAAACAAAAAACTGCAGTAGTAGAAGCAAATATTTCTTCCATAACATTTTACCAACTAAATTTCTTTGATAAATCTTACTCATAGCCTAAGCTTTCCATGTATATCTTTGTCATGTAGACTGTCTCAAGACCTTACTTATTTTCTTGGTTACTCACTATTCACACTGCACATTCATACATAAGGGTCATGTTTTATTAATCTTTATACTTTCTACTATGTAATTATTAAAACATTATTTTTCTAATGTATTAAAGAAATGAGTAGCTGCTTATGTTACACACTTCCAAATACATATTTTATTTTCAAAGTCTTTTCAGTTTGTAAATAGAAATATTTAAGTGTCCACTGTATATTGATCATGGAGTTAGGCATTAAAGGAAAGCAAATTCCAAACTTTGATCTTTTAGGAATATTGTAGCAAGCAAAACATGTTTGGTCCTTTGGCTCTAGACCATAAAACATGCTATTAACACTGCTAATGCTCCTCCCTCCTTTTAACAATCTAATCTTTTCAGCTATTCTATTATACTAAAAAGATACTACATTCTCTATGAAAACTGATCTACAAAACGGTATCAAAGGCCCTTTATACATTTTTTTGCACAATGTTTATTTGGCTCTTTTTCATATTTGTTTTGCATTGGTTCATTTTTTCCTCATAATATTGTAGATTACAACATGAATTTATTTACTCTAAGATACAACTCTTCCTCATGGCTTTGGTAAATGGCATCAGACATTCTTTTCAAGATCACCTAGATCCACAAATTCTCCTGGAAACTACATTCTAGCCACAATTACTTTTCACTCAGTGGGGGAAAGGGACAAGCATGTTCCAAAGTCCATATCCTTACTGTTTTGGATTATTCTTCCCTATCGTTTGATTATAACCACTCATTTTAATTTTTTCTTTCTCTCTCAAACATCACCAAGGCTGAGAGGCTTTGCATGATTGAAGGAAAAACCTATGCAGCAGATCACACAACTTGCTTTACTTTTCTTCATATTTCTGAATTAGTGTTATTCTAATCATGTTGAATTTATTTTTCCATATATTTAAATAGAATAAGCTCCATGAGTGCATAAGCTTTTTTTTTTCACGATACTGTAAATTCAGTATTACTGTAGTTACCAGTGTAATAAAAATTTTAATTACCTATGGGAATTACCATTGAAGTAATTCAAAATGAATAATATGAAGATGAAATGGACATTTCAAAAAATTATATGTATTCTACATTTCTATGACCATCAAATTCTTCATTGCTTAAAATAGTAGTGTAATGACCTTCATTTTTGAGACTTTTTATGTAATTATGAAATTATAAATTTAGGGAATTGTGAAGTACAATTCCTGATTGAATTGTTTAATAATCCATACCTGGCAAGATCAAATTTGTAATATCAGATTTTCTCACTTTTGTTTTTATACAAGGATGATAATTCACAATATAGTAGGGTGTATCAAATCAGTAATGCTTCTACTGGCAACTGTTTCATTATTAACTTCTGTTTGTCCTATTTATTAATAACTTAGAAATTCTAGATCAAGCACCAAAGGGTTCAAAAAAGCTAACCTTTGTAAATATTTCAAACATATTGCAGCTTTCATAATGATCTAGGAGAAATATAACTCCCAACCTGTTATATGTCATGTGTGCCCAGTTGATGCCTCCTGAAAACAATGAATGAATTCCAAAGGAATTCCAAACAGAGGTTAATAGCAGGCAAGGTTTATTGGAGAAAGATCCTGAGAGACAGGAAGGGTTCCAAAAGCAGGTTACCACCAAGGACCTTTGTCAGGGTAATTTATACAGTAAAGTCACAATGTGAGCACAGCATGGGTCAAAATGTAATCAACCTGTATAATTCAAAGTATAGCTGCTTAGTTAATACTGATCCAGTAAGGAAGTGAAGTACATACCAAGGTCACATGGCTAGCACTATTAACCTCAGTTTTTCTATGACCCTTAAAACAAGAACATTTTGGGTGGTTATTTTTTGTACTGTGGATGGAACTCAGGTCCTTGTGCTTGTGAGGCAGGCAGCAGAAATACTGAGCTAAATCCCAGGCCCTAAAACAGGAACATTTGGGAAGGGAAGGGTTTAGGGATTCTGGTCACCCATCCAGGTGTATGATGTATACCGTCAGTTAATGAACTGTGTGGTCCTAATTACAGTTCCGCTTATCCCTTATAGACGTATGTAAATTGGGCCATTGTGACTTTATTTTGAGGCCTTACCTTCTTCAGAAGCACCACTGGCCAAATTCTGATATCTGTATTTTTCACTGACTTCACTGAACCTAGTCCCTTTCGAACTGTGTATCAATTTCTACCTAACTTCACTTCATATAACAATGAACAAGATACCTTCCACAGTAGCCTGCTTTTCCATTTCTTTCCCTCTTGTGAACTTGAATCACAATAAGAACACAATATTTTTAATGAGAAGAAAGGGGAAGGTATTATAAACTTCTCTTTACAATGATACTTTGCAACATTTTCCTTCTTTGGATTATTAGCAGTTTCTGAACTGCATGCAGTGTTAGTGATTATGAATATATAATTCCAGTTTCGTCTGAATATTTTGCCCCAGATACTTTATAAAAAAATTCAAACTCACATTTATATATCACACTACCATCTTCTCCCAATTTTGTATGTTTATGAAACAATTACAGCAAACAAATTATATATGTTCTATGTATAACATACTTGAGAAAAAATAATTTATCTAATTTCTTTAACTACTTTTATTTATAAAATTCAAGCTTGTTTTCATTCCTTAAAAGATCCTTCATTATTTAGCTCAAGAAAATTTGTTTGGGGGGCTAGGGATTTGGCTCAGTGGTTCCACTGCCTGCTTTACAAGCACAAGGACCCGAGTTTGATCCCCGATACCAAAAAAAAGGAAAGAAAAAATTTGTTTTGTGCTTTTCCTACAACTAATTATTTGCACTGCCTTAATTTCTTAAAGCACACTCTGAAAGAAAATGATTCAAAACATGAGCACATGTGGAAAGGCTTTTTAGGGTAAATGGCTACTGGGCTGTCTCCAACAATGTTCAGAGAGAGTGAGAGACCAACTGGATGGAGTTTATAAAGGGCTATGTGGGAAAGTATTATGAGGATCGGGGATTGATTTTACAGTGGGGCAAGTGATGGGGTGGCAGGTGATTGGAAGAGGAGGATCACATGGGTAGCAGGGTATAGCAACAAGTTAGGTTTTGCTAATTCACAGAGGGTAGGTTTTACCCCCACCCCACCAAGTGGCTCATTTCTTGTAAACCAAACCAGCTTTACGAATGGTAGCCATTTTAGAATGTAGGACTGTAGAGTCCATTTTGTCTGGTAGAGAACTCTATCACTTTACAAAGGCAGAATGTAAGGGCTGACTGACTTGTGAATTTTATACTTGCAGAAATTTAGTATTATTGAATCAACTGAAAAACTCAAGATTTATAAATTAGTTTCATCATACTGCATGTCAGAGAAGTTTAATATTTTTGTTTATAATTCTGTGCTTAATATTTTCAGTAAAATGATGATCATTATAAAATTCCTTTTTGCATTTTACTGCATTTTATCTTTAATTCTTATCAAGTAATCAAAATACATTTTAAATGGTTAAGCACTGATGATACAAATACTGGACAAAATATGCAAACAAATATTCCGTCAGAAAATAGGAGTAATTATCTTTAATGACTTTGGCAACTCTTCAGCTTTAATCTGCCTATCCTTTTTGGCTACTTCCTTGTACACTCTAAAATAAAAAGGAATAAGAAAACATATGATAATACTTTAATAGTGTTGCCGTGAAAATGATATGTTCTCTGAGAAAAAAAAAATCTGTCACCCTTTCCCAACCATAAGAAAAGTCATCATTTGAATCCACTTTTTTTTTTTTTTTAAGTTGTGTTTTAGAAATGCAGTTCAGGAAGGTACCAGAGTGCCGGTAATATCACAAACAAGGTTATAGCAACCTCTTAGAATTCAAAGAGACTGCCTGTAGTAAGCCCTCTCTTTAGATGAGGGAAAATGCAAGATGCAAAGAAAGGCATTCTCCATTATAAAGGCTTTTAACAAAGAGTACAAAGGATAGAGAAATGGCTATTAGGCTTTAGAAGTTAAAATGTCTTAGAGAAAGTATTATTCATTTTAAAGGATTCTGGCAAAGAGAGGAGAGGAAAAAGAAAGAACAGCAGAATTGAACACAGAATTTCTGAACATATTCATCTTCTGCTGACAAATATTAAATAAAATATAAAATTAAACTTGAAAATTGTCCAATTGAGATTATATATATAACTAATCACAGATATAACTTGCTGTTAATATATATTTTATTTCAGGGGCAATAGTGGCTGCTCTATGATTGTTTCAATGTATTCATCTATTTTAAAATTAATATTAAAATGATGTAAAGAAAAGTGGTCTGAGACTTAGTAGTATGGAGAATGAACAGCATATTATATGAAGGATAAACTCAAAGGATTGAACAGACAGAATTTCTGTTTCACAATTCTTATAACTCTCCCTTATAGAAAACATTTTACCATAATTTCTGTTTTATGAAGCAAGTGAAACACTAAGAGGTTAAGTAGTTGGTGCACTGTTATATTAATAAATATTCCCTGCTCCGAATACAGTTAAAATTCAAAGTACAGAAGACTGCCTTTACCAAGTGACTCAAAGACATTCTCAGTTTTAGGTGAGAGCGTATTGCGCTACTCATAATAAAGGGTATTCTATGGTAGATCTTGATTTCTAAGTAGGAGTTCCTATGAGTAACCACAGGAAAAATTATTTTCCCCATATATGTAAAGAAACTGAATGAGCTAGGTATTTTGGAGAAATTTGTTTTAATAAACTTTATGCTAAAACAAAGAGTGAAAGTATTATCAGCTCTTCTCTGAAGAGGGAATATAATTCCTTGAAAGTGACTAAGATTATAAAATAATTTGGAAGACAAATCTGTTAGTAACTTTAAGGCACCTTCATTCTTTTGAATAACAGCAGATGAAAATTCAATCTAGTAAGATGACTGTGAAGAGGAGAGAGGAAAGGAATAGTGTAGTCTAGGTAGCATAGTTATTATACCATTTAAATTGGAAAGTAAGAGAGAAACACATGGGAAATGAGAAGATAGGTAGAAACCATCACCCAAAGGGCTTGAGTATTCATTTTGGCCAATTAAAATCTGATTTAAAGGGAGAATGGAAGTCAATTTAAAGACATGCAGTATAGTCAATGTGATAATAATGGTTTATTTAGCCATTTTGAGTAGAGATAAATAGTCCACAGGTTAGAATACAGTGAGAGAAGAGCTGCTGGTTCACAAATTCAGTGCTTTGGGAACAGTTGCTTAAGGAGAGTCACAGCTCTCTATGTCGGGCAGTACTCATCCAGGAAGTGTGGAGAAAAGTTTTCAGAAAAAGAGTATATGAAAGTAATCATGAATGGATTTGATTACATAGTTGTTTTGTGATTATGTGTAATATAAACAACCCATTAAATTTGTTTTAGACTAAAAGCTAAAGTGAACTCATCTGTAAGTAAACACATTCATTGGCAACTTTCTAGGTTATAAATCTAAACCTTCTTTTGAAGAGGCTGTGATAGAAACGAGCTTGGAACCATGAGACACTGCTTTTTGATATATATCTTCGATGTATTACAGGAATTTTTCTAGATCTCATTGAAAATTTCATATATTAGAAAGGCTATATATATATATATATGCACACTCTTGATTACCTGCTATAGGTGTATAGACAGAATGAAAATGTTACTAGCAAATATAGTTATCTGATTATTAAAGCTGACAAGGTAATGCAGATAAGCAAATTATAACAACTAGCTAATTTACACATGTGTACACATGTACATATCATAAAATAGATGACTACTTTTCCTTGAATACAAGTACATATATATATATGCACACTCTTGATTACCTGCTATAGGTGTATAGACAGAATGAAAATGTTACTAGCAAATATAGTTATCTGATTATTAAAGCTGACAAGGTAATGCAGATAAGCAAATTATAACAACTAGCTAATTTACACATGTGTACACATGTACATATCATAAAATAGATGACTACTTTTCCTTGAATACAAGTACCACAAATTCAAAAATTGTATTAACTAAGCTCATCCTTCAGTCTCTAAAGTGCACTATATTTATGGTTTCAAACTATTTTCACCTTACATTTTGTTCAAGAAAAGCAATTTAATAAAAATACTTCACAAAAAACAAGAAAGCAGAAACACGATCTATTCTAACAAGATTTTCAGAGGAAAATATTATTCCAACAGCTTTATCCATTCTTACTCTGGGTGAAAAGGCTGGAAGCAATGCACTTTATTTTACTCAGGAAGATAAGGGCAAAAGAATACATAACACAGAAAATGACAAATACACAACTTGTTATCTAAACCTGCTTATGACTTCTAGGCATACTTAGTTCTCAATGAATTTCTGTTCCTCACAAATGCCAAGGAAAAATGTGATCCTGAAAGAATAAATTTCATAATTACAATAAAGTATACCAGGCAGTAAAGAAGAAAGAAAGCAAAAGGGACTGAACACATGTTGATAAGGTAACTATAGGCAAACTATATATAGTTTGCAAGCAGTTTTTTCAGATTATGTTTGACTCGAATAATAGCATTTTCTTTTGCATAGTCAGCTACATTTTTAGAAGGTTGTAGAGCTATCTTCATCTTTTTTCAGAGATAAAATTGGTTTTAAAATGAGTTTTATTATTATTAGTAATCAGAAAGAAACCTAATAACAAACCATGACATCAGACGATGTGAACTCTGAAGTGAGCATGGTAGAACTGAGAAATGTCAATTTAATATAATTTTTAAAGCTTAAAAATATCTTTAAATTTTTAGGATATGTGATTGTACATTACATGTTAATATTTATAGCACTTTACATTATTTTCTTACTGAAATGATTTATGCACTTATTTTAGTGGTTAGACAAAAAATATACAGGACCAGACTTTCCTTTTAGCTCATTGTTTTGTTTGTTTTTGTTTTTATGGTTTTTTTAGATAGGGTTTCACTATGTAGTTCAGGCTGACCTGGAACTCACTATGTAGTCTAGGCTGGTCTAAAACTCACAGAGATCCTCCTGCCTCAGCCTCCGGAGTGTTGAGATTACAGGTGTGCACCACCATGGCCGGCTTAGATCATTGTTTTGATAGTGCCGTTAAATAAAGTATCTCAAAACAATTCCAGGCAGACTTCCTTGTGATAACTACTGATTTCTGTGGATATTTTGTCCCCATTTTCTTTTCAGTTAATTCTTAATGTGATTATTATAGTAATGTATTTTACGATTTTTTTCAAGCACATTTTCTAAAATACAGAAAAGATACCCAACATACTAAGTTTTTAGTAGAAATATATAGTAAAATTATAATGAGAATAATATTGGCCAAGTGATATAAAAGAGAAAGAGCTAATTTGAATTTTTTTTTATTTTCATCTTCAAATGTATTAGAAAATACCATCTAAATGTATTAAATATATGGTACTTTCATGTTCACAATGTTTATAATTCCAGTCATAAAGACAAATCATTTTTTCTAATTTTTATATTGTAAGACTATATAAATAATATAAATAATATGTAACATGTTGGCCATTTTATTTTCTAAAGCTATGATTCTTCCTTAGTTTGTGCCAATTAATCATGGCTATGAATACGATTGGCTAAATTTCTTTACAGATTTTATGATATATTCCCCCGTAGGATTTACACATCAGTGTTTGCTATTTTGGAGCATTCTATCTCATCTCTCATATTATAATCAATTTTCATTGTATTCATTCATTTCTTTTTTCTAAAACAATAATATACCCATTGATATCTTGCACGAAGTCCTGGCTTATATTGTTCTCATTAAGTAGGGAGTAAACTATACAACTATTTATTTACTTAATTAATGTATATATGTTTTACATATTTATGAGATACCTATGCTATTTCAATGCATTTCATAGTCCTAAAAACGGGAAAAGCACAACTCCTCAAGTATTTATTGTTTCTTCATGGTGAACTCATTGAGTATTGCTTATTCTAGCTTTTTCTGATATACACAGTATATTTTATTTTCTATAGTCACCCTAATGTACACAGTACAACACAGGAACTTCCTTCTTGTCACTGTAAGTTAGTACGCACTAGCCAATTTTTACCCATCTTATCCTTTCCCAAAGTTTTCACATAGCCTTTGATTACCACTATATTGCTCTCAATTTCTTTAGCATCAATTTTTTAGATCTTATATATGCAAGGTACAGTATGTACACATTTTCTTTCTTTCTATTCCAGAATTATTCACTTAGGATAACGACCTGTAGTTCTGTTTATGTTACCAAAATAACAGATATTACTGTAACTGTATAGTATTTGTGTATCTATTCTAAGATTTAAAAAAATCACTTTATTAGCTGATGTACATTTAAGATGTTTCCATTTACTGGCTATTGTTTCTTTTTACTCCCGCTCCATTATTTTAAGATGTTATCTTAAAAATACTTGCAATTTTGATGTTTGGAAACATATTGTTTATTTTCTTAATGTAGTTTCAAAGTATTATGTTCTTCAAACAGAAAGAAAGAAACTGTAGTAAAAACAAGCATAAAAGAATTGCTGTACAAAAAAACACACTTAGAAAAATAACTATACAGGCCAATTTACAATGTTTTGTAAATATGAAAAATTAACTGTTATCATTAGTATGAAGAAAAAAAGAGGTAGTTTAAAAGAATAACTGTGTGACTATAAT
The DNA here is from genome assembly GCF_012274545.1 of Fukomys damarensis. Taxonomy (NCBI): domain Eukaryota; kingdom Metazoa; phylum Chordata; class Mammalia; order Rodentia; family Bathyergidae; genus Fukomys; species Fukomys damarensis. The sequence goes on along the minus strand of NW_022900950.1, from coordinate 58,204,336 downwards.
AATCACTATAAAGGGTAAAAAATGGGTCATCAGACATTTTAAATGTAGAAAATTATGGAGGGCAATATTAGAGGAATATTTTAGTTCCCCCTCTCTTCTCTCTCTCTCTCTCTCTCTCTCTCTCTCTCTCTCCCTCTCTCTCCCTCTCTCTCCTTTTCCTACCTTTTTTTGGTCAATGTTAAGTTGCTATCACTTCACAAAAACTTGTGTATTCAAAATATTTTTTGTAAGCCTTATGATAACTATAAAGGAAAATTCTTCACTTAGTACTAAAAAAAAAAGAGTAATGAAGGAATTGAAACATACTAATAGACAAAAATCACTTAAGCACAAAAGAACACAGAATAAAAGGAAGAACAAAAAAAAATACCAAATTCTTGAACACAAGCATGAGAATGGCAGTAATAAGAACATATACGTTGCTAATTATCTTAAAAATATATTGGCTAAATGATCTAAGCAAAATATATAAAGTGACTGAGTGGACTAAACAATACCCGACTAAATGAAGTTTACAAGAAGTCACTTCACATTTAAGATTGTTCGTAGGCTTCGAGTGATGAAATGAAATGACATGCCATACATATGGAAACCACAAGACTTCAGGAATAATTGTATGTAGGTTAGATGAAATGGACTTCAAAATAAAAGCAGCTAAAAGAAATGAGGGAGATTGTTATGAAGTAAAAGAAAAGTCAACTCAAAAAGAGTAAGTAATAATTGCAAATATGTGTACAGCCAATATTGGTCTAGTAAATATGTAAACAATATATTAGTACTCCTAAATTGAGATAGACTTCAATGTAGTAGTAATAACAGCTATATTTTCATTAGGAGAGCTCATCAAGATAGAAAGTGACCAAAAAGCAGAATTAAACTACACTCTACACATCATAGATCTGATAGGCATTTGCAGAATATCACAATTGATAACTTCAAAATACATTTCTTTTTCATCAGCACACAGAATAATTTTCAGGATATGCCATAGGATAGTATATCAAATCCATATAAAAAATTAAACTAGTTGAAATCATATCAAGTATCTCTTCTGCCTCAACAACAACAAAAATAGCAATAAAATCTTAGGAGACTGAAAATACATGAAACGTAAACAACTTACTTTGAAATAATTCATCAAGGGAAAATCAAGAAGAAAAATTTACAATTTCTTGAATAAAATGAAAATGGACACAAAAACAAAAACAGTAAAGGGAATCTGTCCTTATTTCTTAGCCAGAACCAATCTAGTCAAAATGGCCATACTTTCAAAATTGACATACCAATTGAATACAATCCCAACCAAAATATGTACCACCAGCATTCTTTGCAGAATTTGAAACAATAATCCTAAAATTTATATGGAACCAGAAGGAAAACAGAATAAGAAAAGCAATCCTGTGTAATAAAAGCAAAGGGGGTGGCATCATAATTATGGATTTTTAAATAATATTACAAAGCTACCATGTAGAAAACAGCATGGCACTGTTACAAAAACAGACATTTAGATAAATAGAATGGAATAGAGGCTCCATAAACAACTCTAGGCACATTGTCATCTGATCCTTGACAAAGGGCTCTAAAACATACACAGGAGGAAATAGAGCCTCTTTAGTAAATAATACTGGAAAAATGGCTGACCATCTACAGTAGGTTGCAGTTAGACCCATATGACTCACTGTGTACTAAACTAAAATTAAAATGGATTGAGAATTGAAATGGTAAAGCAAAAAAAGATTTGTTTTATTGTAAAATGGGTAAAACTTTTGAAGACATAGGAGTACAGAAGGACTTTCTGAGCTGAATTTGAATGGCACAAAATATAGTACAAAGAATCAACAAATGGGAACCTATCAAGTAAAAGAATTTTACCACAGCAAAGGAAACAACCAACAGACTAAAGAGACCACCAACAGGATGTGAAATTGTTTCATCTGTTTCACAGACAGAACACTAATATAGGGTAATATATAATAGTATTTTATTATATATATATATATATATCTATATATATATACATACATATATATATCTCCCTAACATAAAAGAGCCAACCAGAAATATGCAAATAAAATGCATAGAAAATTCTCAAAAGAAATACAAATGGCCAATAAATATATGAAAAAATACTCAACACTGTTGGATATCAGAGAAATGCATATTAAAATAATACTGAGATTCCCGAAACATAGCTATCATCAATAAATCAAATAACAACAAATACCGGCAAGTATGCATAAAAAAAGAAAGCCTTCTGCCTTGTGGTTTCAAGTCTAAACTAGTACAATGACTACAGAAATCCGTATGGAGATTTCTCAGAAAACTAAAACTAGAAATTCCATTCTATCCAGCCATTCCACTTCAAAATATCTTCTCCAAAAGGAAGCCACCATACTATGGTGAAACATGCATATCCATGTTTATAGCAGCACAATTTATAATATACAAATCTTGGAAGTAGCCTATACACCCATCAACAGATGAATAAATAAAGTGTGGTATTTGTACTCAACACTATACTGTGCCATAAAGAAGAATGGACTCGAGCTATTTTTAGGAAAATGAGTGCACTTTGAGACCATAATGTTAAGTGAATAAGTGGAACACACACACATGAATTAAACAGGTATCACATGGTTTCTATTATATGAGAAAACCAAAGATAAGAGGTAGGTAATAATATATTGCTTCTCTGCCTTTTGACTAAGGTCAAGTGTAAAGTTAGGTAATAGGAAGAAGGGAGGTAGATATTTTTTTCAAATAGGAAGGAAATTTAGAGAGGTTGGAGAGAGTGGAGGAAAAAGGGGATGAAACATGAATGAAGATGTGGTATGTACATTTCCCAACTCCACAGAGAGAATGTAATCATTACATACTGCAAACAGGTACTAACAAAAAATAAAAACTGAACAAAGTAAAAAAAATCAAAACCATAAGACATGATCCGGAAGCGAGTAGGCATATCATTTTGGGGGGAATAGAAAACAGGCACACTATTGTATTTTATAAATCTCTGTTGTTAATGTCCTATCAACATTCTCATTCATTTTGTTTTTTTCACTTATAATTCATTTATTCATTTTAGAATTGTATATTAGACTATCTTTTATATTTTTACGTGCAGTGGAAAGATGAAAAATCAAGAAATATATATCTAATGCTTTAGATGAAATAGTTCTAAAGTATAATAAAACAAAATAATGGGATAACAGAAAAGGTCATATTTAGTGAGTTATATATCATGATATATGAGCAGAAAGAATGAGAGTTTGGGAGTAAAGAGTCAAGCTTTCAGTTGGAGACATTAAAATGGAAATGTCCATTCATTAAGAGATATGGCTGAAAAGATAAAACACATTTTAAAACATTTTATTAATGTATTATCAGCCCAATGCCTAGAATTTTCACGGTTCTGAGTCTATCCTAGAAAAAAACAGGAACCAAAGGGGCATTCTCAATTGTGGTGTTCCCAAAGAGAAAAATACTGACAAGAAAAAAAGAAACTGGAATGACAGGTAAAGGATGAACCTGAATCGTTACCTCAGTTAAATAAATAAGATACATAAAGTTCCTATTTAATACTTGTGTACTATATATGTTCAGGTTTCTTGTTTTGTTGGAAAGCTTGCATATTGTGATAAAATAATAACAAAGCAATTTCTTTCATTCTATATTCAGCTTTCAAAAGTCTTAGCTCTTTTATTAAACATATTATTTTTGTCTTCATGAAACTACATGAATATGAAAAGGTAATGATATATATTTAAAATAATTTTATAGTAATAACTTACAAGGAATAAAAGCTATGACTGTTAACTCATGCCAAACTCTGATTCTAAGATATTCATTATTTGAATAACCTGCTATATATGTTAAAATTCATATCCTTATATTTTAGTTCAGTTTTGCATTTTAGTTTTGCTGAACCATTACCAATAAATTTTGTTATTATAAAGATCATTAATATTTTCAATGTCATTTTTATTGTTTTGCCTAAATTTTCCATACGCCTAATATTCATTTAATCTTTTAATGTTTTCAGGACATTATCACAATACATATTTCAATGGAAGTGTTTTTCCCTGTAAAACTGTACATGGAAAAATCTGGTAAAAATAATCTTTACTGCCTCTTATGTATAATTAAACCATGAAATTACTGCCAGAAAATGAGACCTAAACTATGATATGAGATTTAATTTATTATAGTACCAATATATTACTCCATAAAATTCTACTTCTGAACTTGGGAGCTAAATAAATATTTATTATTAAGATAAATACAGGGCTGGCACAACAAAGAAATTTGCAATTTTAAGAGAGTTCAAGCAGATGGCTTCTCTTTTTAAAGAAATTGAAATTTCTTTAGCAATTGAGAAAGGCAAAGAATATGCTTTGTTAATGATTTCCCATTGAGGGTCTTAATGATAGCATCTGTTAGTGCTGATATAAAAGTAGCTGAACAGAGGAGGACAGGAAGTCACATTTGTCCAATAATTGAGCAATGTAACCAGCATGTTGATTGGGGCAAAGAAAGAGAAAGAAATTGAGGAAAAGGCAGACAAGTTTTGAAAGTAGCTTTAATAATAGGCAGAAGCATCCAGTAAGAGACATTTGGCATTTTGACAGAATGGATCAACTGTTCTACAGTAAACTTTTGGGTCTTTTCCATATTTTATTCCTGTAATTTTCAAAGTTAATGGCTGATTTCCCATGTAGATTCTATATTTATGTACACAGCAAACTAACAGTAGCTAAAAATAATATGTATACACGTTTGTGTATGTGTGTTAAATATTTATTGAAGAACTTCATTTACAATTTATTCTGCCAGCAGAGTTTTACCCAAAATTCAACAAAATCTCTCTATATGTCAGGAAATAAGTCGGGGAGGGGAAGGAAACCCTCTGCTCTATGGCTGGGAAAAAATATATCAAGGTAGTCATAATGTACATAGAAATTCACAAAACAATTTCAGCTACATTGTCAGTTTTTCAGAAAAACCTTGTGAATTAGGTATCATTTTTCTCTTTTCTAAGTCAAGAAAATTAAAAAGTCACTAGTAAATGAAGGCATTGTCCTGAATTTGCATTTCTCAGTTTCAATGCTATGTATACACAAACATTTATCTTGAGAAACATGGAATTTTAAAATATAAAATTTACTCATTCACATGTTTCTTGTGGATTATACAAAGAGCTCATAATAAGGAAATGTTTATATTTTTGAAAGGATAGTATGTTACATGAACTATTACTGTACTCTAAATTTTCTTACACTGATACAGGCTAAATTATGAGCACCTATTGAAACAGGGAGAGCAATTTTTAATTGAGAAACACTTGACATGTATGTTTAAAATGGCAACTAGATAATTTACAAACCATCTGGCAGAAATTTCTTTTGTTAGCTAAGTAGATTCTTTTATGGCTTAACTAAATAAGGTAAGTTTGCCAGAAAAATTCTAAATATTTAAGAGAATTATACTTCCAATCAGCACAAACATTTTGTTGTCTCTGCTTATAAAGTTATTATATACTAGTTATGAGTTAGAAGGTTTTCTATTGCTGTCACAAAATACCTAATACCTGAAAAAGATCAATTCATAAGATAAAATGGGATTCTGCTCAGAGTTTCAGAGGTTGCAGTCCATCATCATTTAGTACTTTTATACCTGTGACAAAGCATAGCATCATAGAAGGACAGGAAGAGGAGAGACATTCATCTCGTGGCAGCCATGAAGTGGCAACTGAAAGGGAAGGGACGGAAAGCACAGTGTTCCTCCCTGTTGTATTGTTCAAGGGCACACCCACAATTGCTCCACTGCCTTCCACAAAATCCCATCTGCAAATGATCTGTCACCTTTCAGGAATGCCATGAGCAGGGACCACTGGGGATCATATTTCAACACAGGAGCTGTTGGGTATGTTTACGATCTAAGCCATGGCAAGTTACAGATTTGTTCTTAGCTTTGAAAGCTTTTGACACCAAGAGGCCCTATGAGCTGACATACATGGAGAAAGTAACAAAATAATATGCCTGTAATACACATATTTTTATTGCATCAATAAGTGTTCTCCAAGTGGTCTTTATTATTTGATAAAATAATATATTTATATTGTCCAAAGGAATAAAATATTAATTTCTCGCTTCATTAGATAATCCAGAATGTGGAGATAATTACTCCCTTTTTATTTATAAATATAAACAAAATATTGTTATTTCTTTATTTTATTAGAATAGTAGAAATCCAATGATAGAAAATTGAGTAGAATTCAAATTTCCTCTTTTTCTCTACACTATGCAAATATTTAAACCAACATTTTTTTTTCTCATTGAGTTTATTGGTACATTTTAGGTATACAGTACAGTTACATTCATCATTGGGATCTTGTACCTTTACATGACAGGTCTTAGTTCTCATTTTTTCCCCTTGCCTCTTCCCTCCCTTCACCCCCTCCTCCCCTCCCCATTTACAAGCACTTTATTTCCATTTTTTCATTTCTCATATTTTTTTCTTCTCTTCTATCCTTCACCCCCTCCTCCCCTCCCCATTTACAAGCACTTTATTTCCATTTTTTCATTTCTCATATTTTTTTCTTCTCTCTTATTTCCTTTCCCCTACCCTTCCCACTTTTCCTACACCTTTAGCCCTTTTCTTCCTATTTCACATTCTCAATTATACCATTAGGATCTCATGTACAAACCTACATTATTTTAAAAAGTTGAAATTTCTGGTATTCTATGAAAATATTAGAGCAATGTATACTATAATCTAAATTTGTAGTAATTTCGGTATTTCAGATGTCATGATATTATAATTGATGGAATGAAATAGGTTAAAATCCAAATACAGAATAATATAGAACTATTAAAGGGACTGTGGAAAAATAATATTAAAAATTCCACTTGTTTTTATAAGCATTGCATTTCAAAGTAGTTATTGATAAAAATAAATGTTTATATAGCTATCCTATTTAATGCTATCATTTGCCTTTCCTATTCAAACCTTCTGCATATCTGATCCCTACTTACTTGTTTATAATATGTGTTCCTAAGATGGTAGATTATTTTTACATTATGTTCATTGTTTATGACATTTACTTCTTTTTTCTCCAGAAGAAAAATTTCTCAGAGATCATTCTTCAGTCCTTATGGTCAAAGCAATACTTACTTAGCATACCACCCCTGCTGATAATTTATTTAAAGAAAGGATGAATTGTACAATTAGTTTGTTGAGAAACAGTATCTGTTCTAATTTCCTTCTGTTGACTTATAAGTAAGAAATAATGCGGCTTTCCCTCTAAGGAGGCTTCATGTATAGGATGATATATCACAGAGATATCTGAGGCTTCCAAAATAAGATATATATTCATATTTATATATATATATATTCATATTTATGCAATTACTGAATAAACACATTCACATACTTGTGTCAGATGAAGTCATAGAAATTGAGCATATACATTTAGAAAAATACAGTTCCTGCTATAAGGAACTAAAAATGAATGTGCTATTTAGTTAAGAACATGGCATTTAAAAAATCAAATTAGACTATGGGTCTTGATTCTTGGTTATACTAATTATAAAGTTGGGAAAGTTAATAAAATTGTTTCAGTATCATGAATTGCTAAAATGAGAAAATAAACTCTGTCTCACTCAGTTTCTCTTTAAAACTAGGTAGTATATGTGCTAAAAATTAGCCAGAGAGCAGTTACCATTGCAATAGAATTTTGTTATTATGTTTGCAATAGGTCAGCCTTGTTTTAAATATTTTCTCAGATAGATATGGTCCATCATTTAGTGTGTCTTCTACTCCAAGTTCTCAAATAATATCTCTTCCACTTGATTTATTTATGTGTTTTTACCATGAGGGCCATTGTTCTAAGTGACGATGAACTATAAAACAGTTTGCATCTGCCTAGTATTTTGTTTCTGGATCATGACTTTCTCTCACCTTCTGTATCTGAGAGTAATACTACAATGTTACTTAACGTGTTCCAGAAGAGATCATTTAACTCTAATTGTGTATTGTGTTTTCATATTTCTTGAAACATAATTATTTCTTCAGATAGACATATTACCCATAATAAGCTAATGAAAACCTTTACCAATTCTTTTGATCTTTACAACCAGTTACAAAGAACCTATTGCTTTGAAAACCCATTATTGGAATTTTGAAGTGTCTTTATTTGGCATATCTTCAAGTATTATTTCACTTACCCATATGGAATAAGAAATTAACCACAAAAGAGAATGACATGAATGTGCAAAGAAGAATCAAGAGATTACAAGAAAGCAATAGAAGAAAATCTTGTTTATGCTGTTTGTTCCCTTTGGTTGAACAGTGCTTGAAGCCATCCTTAGGCATCTGAATTGTGTGAGGCAATCTTGATGTGGATTTCTGCAATAGAGATTTCTGTACAGCAATGGAACTGCTATAAAATTTTCCAAAAAATTACTTTTTAGGATCATGGTTTGTTGTTAACTCTATTCTTGTCCACTCTCCCTCTTTCCTACTTTGGTATTGAAACAGAATGTGTGTCCTCTGAATGTATTTTCAGCTTAGGTGTTTTCTCCTCAGAGGGTAACATTACAGAGACATTCACCCACTAGTCTCTCCTGAGAGTGTCCCAATGTATTTAGACTTAACCATGGAGATTCCTTTAAAAATGATTTTTTATTAATGATATGAATATTTCCCTGGGATAATTACAAAAGTGAGAATTATTTGTAGATCATTGCATATAAAATGGAAAACTCCAAATCATCGCTTTTTGCAAATTAATCTTTATTGCACTTTAGAGTAGTTCATGTCCATTTCTGAATGATTTTTAAATTTAATATCTACTGTTCATATTTACATTTTAATATTTTTTCAGAAGCTACTAACTGGTAGTTAGTTATGTGGGTAATGTGCTGCTGCATTTTATTTGTCATGTAATTGTGTATAGTCTAATATATTTAAGGTATTATTCTGTATTTACCATTCCACAAATAAGTTAGCTCAATTTTAATGTAAATTAAATTTGTTTTAGTTACAGTTTTATGCAATTTTAAAAGTAATTATAAAAATGCTTACATTTCCTCATCTTTTATTATTAACATTAATAAGGATCAATTGTGAATGCTGTTAGTATTGATTTATTTTTGTATACACAACATTTGTAGGAGCATTCAATCTGGTCTTCAGTCGGCAAACACTTAGGCAAAAGTCACAGGTTCAAGGTAACACAGCAGTTTTATTCACTGAAAATCATTCCTTTAAAGGTGCAGTTCTTACCCTCACTTTCACTGTCCTGGAAATGCCTAAGAGTTAGTAAGGCATAATTTTCCATCATAATTCTTATAGGTGTGTTATATGCATAAGGAGGAGCAGGGGAAACAGGGATAGAGGCATAGATTGCATTGCATTTACTATTTACATGGTAGTTGGAATCCTTTGTTCATGTGTAATATTAAAAAAAGAAAACAGGCACCAGCAAAAACCAAAAGTTAATGCTGCTACAGGCAAATAGGCATTTTGAGATGGATACTGCTGAGCTATTGGTCTCTGAGGTATTGAGTGACTGTAGTGGATGGCATTGCTTGAAGGAAAGTACAACTAGGACAGATCTTTACTCTCCTCTGAATTACTTAGAACTGCAGATACTGAAATATAAAACAACATCATTGTTGTTCACTGATACAAAGGGAATTATCTTATTTGCTGGGCTCTGGAAATGTACCACAAACACTAAATCACTGCCAGCTCTAAAAAAGTTTTCATTGGAAATCTGGAAAATGAGTTTAGACACGTAGCCATTTTTGTTGATAATATAAATTACTAATTATATTTCTCAGGTTAATATTAGAAATATACTTACACCTATAATATCTGTATTACTTGAAACTAAATTCTTTTAAGTCAGGCTCAACTTGAGAATGCAAAATGATAAATGGGTTAAAGTAGGTTTAATATAGAAAGGAACAGTTGACCATTTATAAAAGTTTTAGTGACATTGTTTTCTTGCCAAGAGTTACATTTTTATAATCCTATTTTAATTTTTTATAGGATTTTCTTTAGGATTTTCTTCAGCCTGAAAAATGTATTTCTAAACATTCAAAAATCTAAATAGACAGTATATAACAAAAATGGTTTTTCTTAATTAATATAATGCATGTTTATATATCTTTAAAGATCATAACATACATCTCATCTTTTAATTTTGATTAAAATAATGTGCATTTTAAATAATTAGAATAGAAAGAGTACCTTTCAAAATAATTAAAGTTAAGAAAGTCTCTATTCACCCATTTGAAGTTCATGCTTTTCTCATTTGATGAAACTATTACATACCGACATATCATCCTGTCATTAGTTTTCTTAACTTAGTAGAGTCCAATAAAATCTACTTACCATTAACTGTATATTTTCATTTAATACCTCAAATTTCTTATATTAATCTACCAATAAACTTAATCGAAGAAATAGATAATTATGGGTACAATAAAAAGTTCCTATGTTTGAAAGCAAAAAAAATGTAGAAATAACAACTACTGAAGTCATGCCACTACTTCATTTCTCCTTTAATTTTATTTTCTAAATGTAGTATACATTTTGTCTTGATAACAACTCTAAATCATAGTAATATATAGCAAAAATATGCCATTAATATCAGACTTAACAGCAAATGAGATGTGTGATAATGAACTCACTCATCATTACATTTACTTGAATGTTTTTGATGTCCAAGTATCAGAATAGGTGCCTTATACTCTCATGAGATTAAAAAAAGTCATAGTTTTATAATCAAACTAGAAATCATTACTACATAATGGTCTATAAATATTCTTATAAATCAGTGTTTCTTATTTTCTTACAAAATACGAAGTAGCCATGAGCATAATATGACAAGCATCTCCCAAATATTACTCCATTCTTTAATTTTTTAAACACATATTCTTTCATGGCCAGTATTGTTAATGAGTATTCTTTAGAAGAATATGGTTGAGCTAAAGAAACTGATGTTCACATTTTTAAAAGATCAGGGTAATTGCAAATTTCCATAAAATCCAATAACACTGTTTTACATCACGCAAGGTATGTAGTTAGCTGATTTTATTTAACTAGTGAGTTATCATATTTTCACATTAACTCCCAGTAATGTCCAAAGTGGCCAGAATCCAGTAGTAATCTCTGAGAGAAAACTGAATGTTCAATCCCAAGCTGCTAAAATAACACTATCTTTAAAAAGAAAAAGTTCTGCCTAAGTATAAAAATTATACTCTTGTTAGCTTCCCAGATCTGACTCAAATAGTATTATATCTCTTTGTTACTTATAAATATATATTTTCTGCCAGAGGTATGATCACCCTTGGGCAGAGCTGAAGGCAAAAGAAGCCAAAGAGTGATGGTTGTTGATTTTAGCCCATTATCAGTACTGGACCACTGAGTTTGAGACTTGTATTTTATCTTATTCTACTTTTCTTTGAGGATTATATTCTTCCCATGTTCTCAGTGGGTGCAAATGATTGAAAGGTTTCCTATAAGATTTGGCTACAGCACAAAAGTAGAAGTAGATGAGCTGGAAATTTTGTAAAATAGCATCAACTGTAAATTTGGAACAGTATTTGTGGCTTTAATATCTTATAACTCAATTAGAAAGTGAAAAAACACTATTTCTATGTAATGCAAAATTTAATTGACACATATGTAACACTATACAAAAATAATCACACAATATTTTACAACTTAATATTTTTAAAATTTTATAGTTGCTTTTAAATCATGATATCATTTTAAAATAAAAGAATAAATGATAAATTAGATCCATCTTTATTCTTTCAGTAAAATTACTTAAAACTAGTGCTGTTTTCCATTTTGCTATTTTTCTCATGAAATTGCCTAGATTAAGTTTGATCACTATTGACTAGTCATATTATCTAATGCATAAAAATATTCTATGTGACTTGAACATAAAATATTTCCCAAAGAAGTATAAAATAAACAGAATATATTAATAAAATTTAGGAAATAAAATCTAGTCCTGATATTATGTTCATTTCTCCAGAACAATTCTATTGGGAAGAAAACCTGTTTTAAGTAATAGAAAACTTTCTTGATAGAATTAAGCAACAAACTCAATTAGTTTTAATCACTAATGTAAGTGAAACAGATTTTAACTTAATTAAAGCTAACAAGTGAAATATCTTGTAAGATAATGGGATATAATGGGATTTAAAAATCTCTTTCTTGGCTATAATATCACTAAAACTATCTATTTGGATGAAGAGTGGTACAAATGCTATAAGTCATTTGGCTGTTCTAATAATTAAAAGTGAGTGAGTATATTAAACATGTAGAAGAAAAAGACAGTTACCTCCTACTTTGTACTTAGAAGTCACTATATTAAGCTGATTGCTCTTGTTCTATCTTTACTAGTAGAAGAACTAACTTTTAAAACTAAAATATGATTTATTCTAATATGCTGTTAAAATATTCTCACTTGCAGATGTTACTAGGTGAATGTGGTATTCCATTCTCCAAATATGTTATGTAGGCTGTCTAATTTTTTGTGTACATTATATATATCCTATTTCTGAGTCCTTTATCTGTGGAATTGATGGTAAAAATTTTTCCCATCTGTAGAATGTCTTTTCACTCTGTTAGTTGATTTTTCTTTGCTGTGTAGAAGCATTTTAATTTTATGTGACTGCATTTGTTGATTCTTAGATCTACTTCCTGAGCAACTGGTATTCTGTTCAGAAAGTCTTTGCCTAATGTCTTAGTTACTTTTCTCTGATGAGACAAAGCACCTGACATGCACAAGTTAAAGGAGGAAATGTTTATTTTTTTCTCACAGTTTGTATAGGTTTCAGTCAATGATCAACTGTCTCCAAAGCAGAGCGATGGCAGAGGCCAAGGTAGAAACAGTTTATGGCAGAGCAGGCAATATCCAGGGACGCCTCCTTTCTTTCTGTCGCTGTATATTCCATCCAATCGTCCTTGCCATCTACACCCAGGGTGGGGTTTCCTATCACCCATACTAGAGCTATGCTAAGCCAATCTGTGGGCTAATCCATTTGTCACGGCTTTAATCCGCATTCACACAACCTAGTCTCAGCAACCACCAAAAAGCCCTATGTAAGAGCACATGAGGCTTTGAGGAGACATCCAGATACAAGCCACAACACTTATGCTTATAATTTTAAAAGTTTTACCTATTTTGCCTTCTAGCACATTAAATACTTCTCATTTAACATTTAGTTATTTGACCCATTTTTAGTTTAGTTTAGTACATGGTGAGAGATATGGATCTGTTTGCAATGTAAAACTAATACAATCACTGTGGACATTAGGATGACATTTCCAAAAAGTAGTAAGTAGAAATTCCATCACCAAGCTATTCCTTTTCTATGTATCTTCCAAAAGAGTTAAAGACTTCATATTATAATGATACATACATATATACACGTTTATACCAGTATAATTGAGAATAGGCAACTCTTGGAAGCAGTTTTTATGTCCTTTAACAAATGAAAGCATAAAGAAAATGTGATATTTGCATATACTGGAGTACCACTCTGATATAAAAAATGATAAACTTGTAGGAAGATGGATAAACTTTGAGAATGTGCCTTTAAGTGAAATAAATCAGACGCACAAGGTTAAATAAAACATGGATACTTTTACATGAGAAACCCAGAATAAAAATAAGGAGTACAACAAAATATAGATAATAGGAAGTAGGGAGCTAGACTGTTCTCAAAGGGGATCAAGAGATGGGAGGAGGGAGAGGTGAGGAAGGGAAGAGATAAAATATGACAAAATAGATTTTGGATGCTTATATACACAGGCCAACTCCACACAAACATTTCAAACATTACGTGCTGTCAAAGTAAACAAAAAATTTAAAAAGGAATAAAATCAAGAAATGTGGGTAGAGTGAGATAGGACTGGAACTAGGATGAAAGAAAGAATTAAAATGAGTTGTGCAATGTACCAACTTCCTACAGGTAATGCAAACGTTGTTACACACATGTAGAAATGAAATTTTAAAAAGTGAGTAAATATTGTATAAGCCATTAATGTAATTAAATGTAAAGACTCTGATGGCAGGAAATTTGTATTACCTACCAAAAATTACAATAAACTATCTCCACAGTTCCTATAACATATTAAAATGAAATGGAAGTGTAAATCTGTCTGAATATAAATGAAATGTTTACCATAATCCTGAAAATATATTCCCTCTTATGAACAAATGTAGCCTTGAATGAATCTGCCAGGGCTATTTTACAGGACAATTTTATTCTTTCTACAGTTTGAGGTATAATAAATTTCTTCAAAGAGAGGCATTTTTAAATACACAAACCTATACAACATTGCCCCAGACGTATAAAAACTGCAATTATAAATAAAATAAGTACCCTGCCAGATTAAGAAAAACATCAAATACAATAGCACAAAAAACATCAAATACAATAGCACAAATCAGAATTTTTTCCTGCGGTCAGTCCCATCACCAAAGTTTTGGTTCGTGCTGATTCTGTTCTCATTACCATCTTCTCATGTAATTTATTGATCTTTTGGCCACTGGTTCTATGCAACATCTATGCCAATTTTCAATATGATCTGTTGAAAATTGCCTACCCCTCAACTGTATTGGTCTAGTTTGAGTAGATTTCTCTTTGTTTTACAAAGAGAAAGGGCAGCAGGTACAATACAGAGAAGTTTTGTAAATAATCTAAAAACCTCTAAAATGTTAAAAAATATTAAATGACTTCTGTTGTCTCTAACAGCAATCTCCTTTGTTTAATTCAAAATTAGTCACTGGAGACATTCACTGTGAAATGAGACATCTGGCCTCATCCTTAACCTCAAATACCCACTTCTTGTGTACTTAAACAGATAGCTAGACAAATCTTGAGGTAAACTCCCGAATTACAAGGAATTGTTACATCTGGGTTAAAGTTGACTGTCTTGTTATTATAATTTGTATATAGATAATATAAATTTTAAAAATATAACCACCTAATTGAGATCATAGCTATAAAACCTATAAAAGAAGCTGCAACCCAATAGGTGGTCCATCACTGGCACTGACTTTTTGAGTGTGATTCAAACTTTGCTGGCAAAATAGACTTTTTATTATTTTACTTCCATTCAACTCATAACAATGTGCATGTCACTTGCCAGTTCCTTCTGCAACAGTAATTAATGCTAGAGTTGCTTAATCAGTTTAGAAATTCTATAGCACCATGTACCATGTGTGTATATTTTATACCATATAATAATTGAGTTTATCTAAATTTATCTAAATTGTTTATCTAAATTTATCTAAGTTGTGTTTAAATTTTATATATTTGTACATATCTAAAACACATTTTTATCATTTACATATAAATATTGTATATATTTAAATAAGTAAATAAATAAATTAAATAAGTACTATGCCAGATTAAGGAAAACATCAAATAAAATAGCACAAATGAGACTTTTTTTCTGCAGTCTTTCCCATCACCAAAGTTTTGGTTCTTGCTCATTTGTTCTCATAGTGAAATATAATATTTAAAT
>NW_022900950.1:58139779-58188696 GCF_012274545.1 Fukomys damarensis | reverse complement strand
GTGTATTATATATATTTATATTATATTGTACTATATTATATATTATGTCATATGTATTCCATATTAATATAGAATATATTTAAATATATAGTATATTTATATGTGCTTCTTGCAGCATTTCTTTTAAAATATGGCACTTATTTAATTTTTCCCAGTTTACGCATACATTTCTATTTACGCATACATTTCCCTGCCTTCAGTTTTGTTCTTCCTCTTTTTCTCCCTTCCTACATCTCTCTCCTCCTTTTCTTGGGTATTTATGCTTCAAATATTTACTTAATTCCTATGACTTTCTAGCTACTCTTTTTTTTTTAATTGAGTTTATTGGTACATTTTAGGTATATAGTCCAGTTGCACTCATAATTGGGATCTTGTACCTTTACACGACAAGCCTTGGGTCTCATTTTTTCCCCTTGTCCCTGCCCTCCCTTCACCCCCTCCTCCCCTCCCCATTTACAAACACTTTATTTTCATTTTTTCATATTCTCATATTTTTTCTTTTCCCTTATTTCCTTTCCCCACCCTTCCCACTTTCCCTACACCTTTAGCCCTTTTCTTCCTATTTCACATTGTCAATTATCTCATTCAGATCTTGTGTACTATTAAAGATATTGGGGAAACAGTATTGAGTTAAATAAGCCACCCTTCTTGACAACTCATTTTTGATTGCAGAAGCATTAATATAATAAATAAGTAAATACATATCTAATATGCCCAGTGCTAAAAGGTGCTATGGAAGAAATTAATAAATGGAAAATATTACAAATGATGGGATATGATGAATAATGAGTTGCTTTTGTGCAAAAGTGAATGAAGTAATGAGAAGATCTCTGTTAGAATATACGATAATCCCAGGCCAAAAGCACTGCAGCTGAAATAGTTTAATTATGAATAGCTGAGAAACTTGTAAGTAATAAAATTGACAATTCTAGTCAACAGATTGATACCAGCTAGCTGCAGATTTTGTATTTATGTCCATTGTTTAGTACACCAAAGTGCAAAGAAAACAGGTGTCTATGTAGATATCAGTATTACACTGCTTTGAGTTGATGTTATAATTATAGAGAACAATATGTATCAGTTCTGCATGCTAATAATGAGCAAAAAGATGAATAGCAAGTCACATGCCCTTTATTTCACTGATTAAGGATTGTGATGTAAATTGTTAGGTTCTTGAATAGAATGCAAACAATGCTTCTTTAATTTTTTTTAATCTTTAAAATAGTATTTTAAGGATATACATTTGATTCTACTCTCTAGCTACCTTATCTGATACCAGTATGGGGTGTAAGAGCATTGGATAGATATTTCAGAACAGAATGTTACATTTTATAGTTTATATTATTCTCTACAACAAAGTAAACTCAAGTTCTGACCAAGAAATTTTATTACCATGACAAAGAAATTCAAAATGTTTTACAAATGGGCTGAATGATGCAACAAACTTAAAAGCAGAAGAGATCAGGGTGCAAAACTGATTGTCTGCTTCGAAAGAGGTAAATATACCTCTTCAAAATCACTATGACAGGCAAACTTTCTTAGCCTCCCATGTTCATTCTAGAAGGACATATTTAAATGTAATATAAGGGCCAAAACTTATTTTGTTTTTTTCATATATATTTATATTATATACATTACTTGTATAAAATACAGAAATTGAAAAGAAGGAAAGAGCATTTCGAGTGTACTGTACAAAGAATGCAAAGAAAATAATTTGTTATTTATGGAGTATGGTAAATATAGACTATAATGTGAGCAAAAATTCTTGCCATGATTTTTTTAACATATATTTTTTTTCTTTTTATTGTTTTTTGGTACAATCTAGGTATACAATACAGTTACATTCATTATTGGGATCCTGTACCTTCACATGACAGGTCTTGGTTCTCATTTTTTCCCCTTGTCCCTGCCCCCCCATTTACAAACACTTTATTTCCATTTTTTCATTTTTTCATATTTTGATACCAAAAATTAATGTCTGAATTCATTATTGAAGTGAGCCTCTTATTTAAATGTAAGCCTCTAATTTAGATGTAAGAAAATGTGGATTAAATATGTGAAATATACAAATCATTGCATGTCATGAATTGACTATGAACTAATATTTTCCACTTCTCTTGAAATTTTAAGTAAAAAACAGTGACATATTCCACTTTATGCAAATTGTCTGATCTTTTTAACTGGAAATTATGATTTTGTATTTGTTTGTAGTTATGAGGTATATTTTCCTTTAAGCAATCAAAGTCTATATTTGTCTCCTAAAGTAATACTTTGTCTTTCTGGTTGAATATTATTTATAAGACTGAGTAAAAGTATAAATAGCTCCACTGAACAGTAAAATGTCTTTTTGAAGTCAGTAATGACTTCTGTGTGTGACTGCTAAGATTGTAGTGTTTAGATATCCCATGCCATCACACACGCTATCTTGAAAGTTCTTACCATATGAAAGGAAAAGAGTTTCACTTATGAATTACTGATCAAAGAAATTAATCATTTTGAGAAAACGCTCTTACTAAACAAAAAGTGTTGACAAAAAGCTTGTCTTTGGCCTACATTTTATCACCTATGTCAATAGAAATATCTTAGTAAAATTATGAGAATATCCAAGGACTAGGACCAACATTAAAATCACTTTTTCTTAGAGGCATTTATTTTGATAGTAAAATGCCTTTTAATTTTTTTTCTTTGTAAAATGATTCTTTACAAATTCTGAATACCCTAATTATTTTCGATGTGAGTATTTCTATTTTATAGCAGTATTTATGTTCTTATTGATGTACTGATATAGAACGCTTCTTGGTCTTGAATAATGAATGTAGCAGATTTATATTTGAAAATTTCTACTATTTCCAATCATTCATATTCTTCCAGAACTTTGTGATTCACCTTTCAAGGGGTGGACATGATACTTTTCTTTTTCTGAATGGGTTAGCTCTTTTCCTAATGCAATGGAAGTCATACAGTGCAACATTCAAGGTTAGGTTATAAAAGCCAATATGGATTTAAACTAACTTTTCTCCCCCTGTCTCTTGATATGTTTGTCCTTGATGCCTAGTTGACATGTTGTAAGGAAGCCCATGCCAAATGCAGAGATGCCACAGAGATGTACCAGCTAAGAGTCACAGAAGATAGCTAGAATCAAACAGTAAGCGTATAAATAGCAACTCTTCCAATGATTCTAAATACCAGTTTTCAAATCTTCTAGCTAAGGCTCAAGACATCATAGCTCAAGACAATCTGCCCTCAAGGAACCTGACAGAATTTCAGACCCAAAGCATCCAGGACATAATAAGTGATTATTTTTACATGAATGAGATTTAGCGTGATTTGATACATAACTATATTAAAGGAAATAATAAGTTTTAGTTATTTTATAGACATTGCTCATATGTTTATTTGTTTTGCTATGAAAATGAGAAATATGCAATATCCTTTGTTTTTACGGTACAGTTTAGTTTTTCTGTATGTTAAATATTCCTCTTGATTTGACTTCCTATTTTACTTACTGAAGTCTGTCAAATATGTGTTCTGCTGGACAAAATTTAAAAATCCTTCCATGAGTCTGTGCACTCTAATTCTTAGAATTTCATGATTGTTTGGTTCCATAATACATGTGAACTTAAAAGAGAGAGATCATTGTAGTGAATATAATATAGCCACATGATCTGGTAAGTGCAATCTACTCAAAAAATCTTAAAAAGCAGAGAACTTTTCAAAGCTCGTAAAGAGGAAGGAAGATTCAAAGCATGAGAAACAGCTATGGTCGTTTACAGGTGAAGAGACACAAGCCAGAAGAAATAAAGGCAACAGCCAGCAGAAAATGGGAAACTTACTCCATCCTGAAAATAAATACACTCTCAAAGCCTGGAAGGGCTGAATCCTGAAACTGGATTTTTACTTATAGTCTTAACATAAGAGCTGATGCAACCAAATCCATGATTTTCATTGTGAACTAATGAACAGATAATCCATTTGAGACCATACTATGGAATAAATAAAGGGGCTATTTAAAACTACTATTTCATCTCTATATAAAAACAATATGCAAAAAGCTGTATGTGGTGGCACATGCCTGTAATACCAGCACTCGGGAGACTGAGTCAGGAGGATCGCTGTGAGTTTGAGACCAGCCTGGGCTACATAGTAAGTTCCAGTTCAATTTCAACTACATAGTGAGACCCTGTCTCACACAAACAAACAAACAAACAAACAAAAACTGCATGTTTCTTTAAAATTGTCAATTAATTTTAAATCTATTTGAAGCACACAAGTAAAAATATTAACAATTTTGCAGTAATGTTGTTACTGGCTTATTTCATTCTAAAATAGAGTATGTAAACCATCAGCAAAATATTAGTTGATTTCCATTCACTTTTGAATGGTCCATGATTGCCTTTGTTATATTCTTATTGCTGGGCCAAAACAACCAACACCCACAAATTAAAAGAGGATATGTTTACTTTAGCTCACGGTTGTATTAATCCAATCCACAGTCATCTGGATCCAAGGCAGTGTAACATGGCAGAGGAGAACAGTTCATGACAGGACAGGCAGGAAGAAGAGAGGAAGGCAGGAGGGCCATTTATCTCCAGGCCTCGCTCACAGTGACCCACCTCCTCCCATCATGCTTCACTCCCAGGGTATAATCCCAGCCTTGGACTAACATAGTATCACACATCCATGATCCAGTCACCTCTCAAAAGCTTTACCCATGAGCACATGGAGTTTGGATCATTTCTAGATATAAATTCTAATCATATGCTAGAGGTGCTATTTACATTTTTATATGACTGAGAAAATATCAAAACAATAATATACTGTACAATTGATAATTATATAAATGCAAATCATGACTGTCTACAAAAAATGTTATTAGAACACAACCATGGTTTTGTGGTCTAATGGTGCTTTTTAATGATTTATCCACAATGGTAGGGCATAGGCTGCCTTTCTCCTGCCAGTTCCTACACCCCATAAATTTTGGTCTTTTTTTTTTTTTCCTTTTTGTTTTTTGGTTCTGGGCATTGAACTCGGGTCCTTGTGCTTGCAAAATTTAGGTCTTCTTTTAAAATCTTCTTACCCTTTGCACAATTAACCTATAGCACCTCTGAATATCTTTATGAATCACTTGGGTTTGCACTTTAAAAGTCAATCTGTAAATACCACTTCAGTTTTAGTGGTAAAATTGTTACATTCATGTCATTCTCAATGAAAATACACACTTTGAAAAATCAAGGCATATGTCGACAATTAAGTGGAATAATTATAGTACCTGGTAATGTGTTGTGTAGTACTGTTAATGATAATAAAATGTTCAGCTTCAATGAAAACAATATGTTTAAACTGTAAATGGTCTATTCATCTCTACACTCTCTGAAGAAGTCTTCTACCTAAGTGTCACTCCATTCAAGGTAAAATGCATTGTAATGACATCAGATTCCATGGAGTTTTGGTAATAATCAATAAAATAATTCATATAACATTTTCCTAGGAATATGAATAACAACTTTTCTCAAAGAATTTTATAAAAAATTGTCTAGAGACTTGTAAAATTAAAAATGTAGTTGATAGCATTTCAGTTTTATTTTAGAAATTGGGCATTGGTTTCTTCAAATTACAAAGTATTTTATAATTCTGTTTATATTTTTAAAAATAATCTTCATTACCAAAAGTAGGATTCCTAAGAGATAAATTTTAATATACTAAGCCTTTAAGTGCAATGCTTTCTGAAAGAAAAAAATGCGAACTTCACTGAATATTATGACTGTATATCACTTCAGATAATCTGCATAATAAATGTTCTATAGACCATTAATCCATTTTATAGATAATCTTCTAACTTATGAGACCAGTGTTCTTCTCTCCTTCTATGCTTTGGCATAAATAGAGTGGAATATGGAACAACTCAGTAGAGATATTTTAGAGAGAACTTGCAAATAATCAGTTTTTTATATATACTTATTCCTTCTAAAGTCTTTCATTTTCTTTTTAGTAATAGGATGTATAGCACTAAATAACCAAGAGATTAAATAAGAAGTACCAAATATATATTTTTAAGTCTATTCTTTTTTTGTGTGTGTTCTTATAAAACGTATTAATTAGAATTTGCAAACATAAGTTTATATAGAATATATCCAGAGTTTCTTTAAGCAGGAAACCACATTCAAAATTTTTAAAGAGAACACCATATTTTCAAGATGGTATCCATAACAGATGAACTCGATAACAAATCTGATCTGACTTTTCAAAATAAATTCCAATTACAGAAAAAGAAGAAATACATTCATAGTTTTTGATACAATACTTACTAGATTGTAAGTAGAGAGGAATTTTACTTTTCCATAATGTGAATTACAATTAATGTAAATAAAATCTGCTTTTCATTTCTGACTTTTTTGCTGTCATTTCTCAGTTCATTAGCATTATTTTCACTAACATTTATTTTTATTTCATCAAAATCCTGCATGTTTCTAGCATATCAATTAAATAGATTTTTCATCAATGTAAAATAATATTGTTTTTATGTCAAGTGGTTACATAAATATAAAATATTTGTATATTTAATCATCATCTGAAAATAAACTATTGCCTATAATAGTTTAAAAGTTGTAATAGTTATGTCCTCCTCTATCTTTTCTGGCATTATTATCCACTCTAAAAGTTAGTGGCATAAAACAATTGTTTTATTGTTTTGACATTTCTCAAGGACCTCAGACTTGTTTGTACTCAGCCAGTCAGTTTCCAGTTATCTCTCATCAGGAACATTCATGTGTATATTAATTATATATTGTTAAAACATATATATATATAGATATAGATAGATAGATAGATAGATAGATAGATAGTAGATAGATAGATATTTTTTTTAATTTCTTTTTTTCTTTTTTGCTTTTTCTCATTGAGTTTATTGGCACATTTTAAGTATATAGTACAGTCACATGCATCATTGGGGTCTTGTACCTTTACAATATAGGTCTTGGTTCTCATTTTTTTCCCTTGTCCCTGCCCTCTCTTCACCCCCTCCTCCTTTCCCTATTTACAGACACTGTATTTCCAATTTTTCATTTTCTCATATTTTTTCTTTTCTCTTATTTCCTTTCCCTTCCCCTTACCCCAATTCCCCTACACCTTTAGCTCCTTTCTTCCTATTTCACACTGTCAACTATACCATTAGGATCTTATGTATAATAATAGTTCTTCACACAAGAGAAGCTATTCAGTATTTACACATGTGTGACTTATTTATTTCACTTAAGAATATATCCTCAATATGCGTCCATTTTCCTATGAATGACTCTAATTTATCATTCTTTATGGATGAATAGTATTTTATTTTATAGAAAAAGCATATTTTCTTTATCCAGTCTTCAACTGATGGGCAAATGGGCTCTTTCCAAGTTTTAGCTATTATAAACTGTGCTGCTATAAACATGGGTGTGCATATATCACTGTGATATGATTCTTTTAATTCTTTTGGAAAGATACCCAGCAGAGGGATGGTTGAGTCAATTGGAACCTCTAATTCTAGTTCTTTGAGGTATCTCCATATTGATTTTCATAGTGGTTGCACCAGTCTGCACTCCCACCAACAATGGAGAAAGGTTTCTTTCTCCCCACAATCCCACCAACATTTGTTATTGGTTGATTTCTTGATAGCAGCTGTTCTTTGTGGGGTGAGGTGGAATCTCAATGTTATTTTCATCTGCATCTCTCAAATGACTAGTGATGTGGAACATTTTTTCATATATTTACTTGATGATTTTACTTATTTGTCTGAGAAATGTGTGTTCATTTCAGGTGGCCATTTTTTAATCAGGTCTTTATATTCTTTGGGGGGGTTATTTTTTAGGTTCTTTTTTTTTTCAGCTTTATTTTGGGTTCTTTATATATTCTAGACAATTGTCCTTCTTCTGAGTAGGAGATGGAAAAAAAATTTTCCCTATATTGTAGGTTTTCTTTTAGTTCTGTTGACGTTTTCTTTGCAGTGCAGAAGCTTTTTAAATGACATGAGGTCCCAGTTGTTGATTCTTTCTGCTAGTTCCCTTGCTACTGAGGATTTGACAAGAGCAAGAAATTAAAGAAATAAAGACAGAAAAGTAAGAAGTTAAACTGTCATTATTTGCTTATGATATGATACTATATTTGAAGACCCCCCCAAATTCCACCAAAGGACTTCTAGACAATTGACACTTTCAGCAGAGTAGCTGGATACAAGTTCAACACTCAAAAATCAATAGCCTTCTTGTACACAAATAACAGACTACCAGGGTAGAAATTAGGGAAACAATTCCTTTCATAATAGCATCCAAAAAAATGAAGTATCTATGAATCAATCTAACAAAAGAAGCAAAAGACCTCTACATTAAAAACTGCATCACTCTGAAAAAAGAGATCAAAGAGGATGTAAGAAAAAGGAAAGATATCCTCTGCTCCTGGGTAGGAAGAATCAACACAGTGAAAATGGCCATCCTACCAAAACTGCTGTACAGATTCAATGCAATTCCAGTTCAAATTCCAACAGAACTAGAGAAAATAACCCCCAAATTCATTTGGAATCAGAAGAGACCTAGAATATCAAAAGCCATTCTAGACAACAGAGACATGGCAGAGAGTATAACAATTCCCAATTTGAAGCTATACTACAAAGCCACTTGATAAAAACAGGATGGTATTAGCAAAGAAACAGACCTGAGGATCAGTGGAATAGATTGGAAGGTACCGAAAGAACTCTAGATATACTCAGCTACCTCTTCTTTGACAAAGGAGCTGACCATACCCACTGGAGGAAAGATAGCCTTTTTAATAAGTGATGTTGCAAAAACTCGTTTCAACCTGCCAAAGATTTAAACTAGACTCTTATTTTTCATCATGTACTCAACTAAAATCCAAGTAGATTAAATATTAAAAAAGAGTCACTACATTTGCTGGAAGATAAATTAGGCAGAACTCTTGAAGACATCATCATAGGAAAAGACTTTATGAACAACAACAACAACAAAAATACATATATATATATATTAAATGTTAATTTCAGAGTGAGAACATTTTATATATTGTGTATATTTAAAAAGACATTATACTATATATAGTTAAATATGTATGACACAGAGAGAGAAAGAGACAAAGACAGAGAGAGAGGGAGTTAGAGAGGGAGAAATAGAGCTTCTATTCTCAGTTATTCTGTTTAAATTTAGATATAGTCAGATTTCTATTTCTACACATTCTAGCTACATGAGTTCAAGGAATCACCAATTGAAAATACTCAGAAAAATATTTATATTTGTTAAAAACATATACCGGTCTTTTATTCTTATTGTTCTTCCCCAAACAATACAATGTAATAAGCATTAACATAACCTTTACACTGTATTAGGCACTATCAGTAATCTGGGTATATTGAAAGTATAAAAGAGGGTTCACAGGGTTATGATAAAAATGTGCCATCTTATAAAAGGTGCTTGAGTATCTACTTATTTAGCATCCAAGAGAAAACCCTGAAACCAATTGCTCAACAGATATCAAGGGAGCAAGGTATGAGTATATATAATACAGCTCTGCCCTCACTGCCTCCAAATTTAATAGTGTTGGGAAGACAAAACATACAAAAACAGAAACTAGTTCCTTGGTGATACAGGCCATTACAAGTGCGTGAGATTTTATATAAGATAGAACTTCATATTGAATTGAATTTTGTAAATTAGTTGATATCAAAAAGAGTAAAGACAATAAAAGCTAAAAATGTTACCTAAATGAACTTGATGTATCACAGGAAGTTTGGCTAGAGAATACTTTGAATGGAAGGACAAAATGTGGATTTAGGATTTTTTAGAGCTGTCTTTCAAAAAGCCTTTAAATCAAGATGTGATAGTCTGAAAAATCTTGAGGACGGTTTATCTTAGAGAATGAGGACAGAACTAGGTAATAGATCAGGAAGACTAAGCAACACTTTTTCAATTAAAGACAGTACATTTAAGAGCCCCAGCTTGGCACCATCTCCCTGATGCTTAAGGATTCAGAGTCATGAAAATGAATGTCCTCTCTGTACTCTCTAAAGACATTTACAAATGTGTTTATTTAAGCAGTTTTCCAAAACAATACTTCTTTCTTTAGTTGGGTTTTAAAATTCTATTTCATAGTGCAGATTTTCCTGAAATAATTTTAATATGAGCTTTATATTCATCAACATCATTCACATTAATTTTGTAATTATCTTTGAGTTTTTAGACTTATGTTGAACAGTGACATGTAAATAAGAATGAGTAAACAGACAGGCACATTATTCCAGTCATTTAAATGACCCTTTTGAGTAAGAGTTTGGTAAATATAAATCTGCTCTTTGGAAGAATACAGTCTCTTTTTCTTATTTCAGAGATATAAGAGACAGCTCTTTTTGTGTTGCTTTCATTTAAAAAGTCAGTTAAAGACTTCCCTTTATCTTCCTGAATATTAGATTAAATAAAGTAATTTTGGAAAGTCTACTACTGAAATTACTTTTTAAAGAATCTAATAAAACTCGATTCAGTTATTTTTGACATTACTAGTATTTCTCTTTCATGTTGAAATCATTGAAAACACATAGCATCAATAGTAGTAAACAAGTTTTTAGGATTGTTTTTCAAGAGGAAACTCAAAAATTTATTAGAAACAATTATTAAAATTGGGTTTTTTATATTTAATCAAAAAATCCTAAAAGAACTAAGGAGAATATTTCTCTGATATTTTAATCATTTTGTATTTCAAATCATCCAATAGAAAAAAAAACCACTATTTATTTAACAACTCTACAGAAAAAAATAAAAGAGATTGTGGGTATCAGATCAGATTATAGCTAATGTTTATTAACTTTCTAATAATTGATTTTGTTTTCTTTTTGGTCAGATTTCTCTTACTGTTACCATTGTTCAGAACCTTCAATTAATTATAGAAATACATTAAAATCTTTCATCAACATAAATTGATAAATCACATTTTGTAATACTTGCATTGTTTTTCATTTTGCAAAATAAATGGTAATCATCAGTACTCCTTTCACTTTTCATCATACTCAAAAGGAATATAGTTTTGAAATATTTGAAAAAATACAGATAACCATAATTTATTTAGCCTTATTAATGATATAATTTAACTTATAATTCCAAGGAAAATAATATTATAGGTAGTATATATAGCAAATTCTCTTCATCTACTCAACACAGATAATTTACTCTTTCTTATGGACCTTGATTTTCTTATTCATTTGTCATTTTCACATCCAATAGCCTTGACCTAATGATTCATATTACCTCTGCTTGTGTAAATGAAATGGAATGTGAAGACTACTGACACAAAATACATAATCATTAAAAAGTTCAGTGCTGAGTTGTCATGATTTTTTATAAGTAGGCATATCTTTTATTTATGAAAGAGCACAGAAATGCAATGATTTTTTGTAGAACTATTTATATTGCCAGATTATTTCAAATGATCATCATTTATGATAGAATTTCTGAATAATTAATTGAATTAAGGCTAGAAGTTAAAATTAAATAATTCAATCAGAAACAAGTTCATGAACTTTTCAAGCCAGTGGTACCTATTAAAACCTCAGGGGCTATTTGGCAGGTAATTTATGCTAGTTTCAGTTACTCTTCATGTTCTATCTTACTTTCTAATATATCCAAATATTTTATAATCTCATTATTAGAATATAGAATTTAAACATACACTTGGAAGATTATTAAATCATTGCAATTATATCATGGGAAAAAGATCTCAAACTTAATAACTATCAAGATCACAGTAGTAAGTTTCAAAACTGAGTCATGCTTTTTTGTTAATCTCTCTCTCCCTCGGTATAAAACCTAATACTTTGTAAAAAGGAATACTCAGTAACTGGTTTGTGCAGAATTGCTCAATAAATACAATAAGTGCAGCCAGGGATTTAGCTCAGTGGTTCCATTGTCTGTCTCACAAGCACAAGGTCCCGAGATAAATCCCAATTAACAACAACAACAACAAAAAAAAATGCAAACTACAGATGTTATCATTAATTTAGGAAGATTATACTACCATTTTAAATCTAACACTAATGTTAGGAAAATATTCAATGAGATTTAGTGACATTATCAATAATAATTTTCCTAAACAAGCAGGAATATAAGAATAAAATGGTTTTGAAAATGAAAATATTTAAAATCATGTACTTGGCTTGCAAAAAGAAGACTAAAAGAAGTTTTATATGACTATTAATTTGAAATAATTTAGCATTCATGACTATGAAGCATGGAAAATACCATTAAATTTTTACAGTGTACCTATCTATAATTTTTTCCACAGTAACAGGAAAATTTATTTTTATTACAAAAAGGAGAGCTTTTTATATAGTACTGTATAAATATACATCAGACAAATGCTTTCATAAACATGCCTTTATGTTAATTTTTCAGTTCCTGTTATTTAAGGATCTTTGTCTTCAGTTTTATCATAAAGGTTTTAATTACTACACTACATAAACCATCTGAGTAAATGAAATTCTCTTAGTAAAAAAAAATGTTTTCGAGGATGACTGCTAATTAGAGATGCACAACTTTGACTGCAATCCATATTTATTGGTGAACTCTGAAACAACAGGATATTTGTATAGATAATAAAACCAAAGTGTTTTTATTAAGAAAATATGGATTTTTTTTTCCTATTTCAACATTTATATCATGGAAAAATTATATGGATAATATTTTACACAAATAATTTTAATTTAGTGTCTTTTACCTGCTATTTACATTTATATTGCTCATATAAATTAAAAACAAAGAAAAGGAAGAAAAAAGTGCATACAAAGGAAACAGGAGAAATGTAAATTTCTAATGTATATGTAAAATGTCTTCCACTATTTTTGTTTATATAATAAGATAGAATGTATCATGCATATTATATACATATGTGTATACTAAGATTGGATCTACAATATCCTCCAAAGCCTATATGCTGGAGCTTGGCTGCCAGTTGATGGACTTTTGCTGGTGACTGGATCACAAGCACTCTGACTTCATCACTCAGGATTGGTGAAAAGAATTGGCTGAAGAATTCTCATGGCTCTCAGTTGAATTCCTCCCACTTGACACAACTGCTCTACAGCCTATGGACCACCAGGTTATAGCTACTTTTAAGAAGCTATACACCAAGAAAATGTTCCTGAAATGCTTTTAGATGCTCTCAGATACTGATTTAACCCTTAATGAATTCTAGAAGGAATATTACATCCTTTCCCATTGTGGGATTGAGTTCTCCTAGTCCAATGTCTCTCTAGAGACACTGAGATGTGTCTGGAAGAAATTGTGGCCTCAAATTAAATAGGAAAGAGACTTTGAAGGCTCCATAGAAGTTCCTGGGCCTTCAATTGACTGTGTGGTTAATGATATTGCCACTATATTAGAGTCAATAGGCCTGCAGGTAGATAGTGGTGATTTTGAGGAACTGGTGGAGGACCTCTCAGAGGGATTTTCTGCAGAGGAACTTCAGCAACTTCTAGTTGAGCAACAGAGAATGGCAGCTGAGGAGCCTTCAGAAAAGGAGGGAAAGTATCAACAATTACGGCATCAAACTTCTGAAAAAAGGAATTGTAAAAAACTGAACAGAGCTACAAACATTTGTAAAGAAGACCCACCTAGACAAAAAAAGCCAATTGTTGCCTTTGTTTGCTTAATGACAGTGTCATGTTGTACTACAGAACAGTGTTAAACAAAAGACAGAAACAGACTATCTTAGACCATGTTTTAGTTCTGAAAAGATTGAGATGTTATGACCCAGAAGCAGGTCCCAGTGAGCTACAGACTTTCTAAAGGAGAGAAAGGACATGACAGCGCCAGATTCCTGATGCTTTTAAAGAAGGATATTCTTCTTCCAAACAATTACCATCTTCCATTTCATCCTTCATTCAAGCCAAAGATATCAATTTGAACAGTTAGTATAGTATGAAATTATTGTTTCTGGGAAACTATTCATTTTAAAATTTTTGGTGAATACACTGGTAAAATTATCAGTGTTTCTAGTAAACCTCACACATTATTCAACCATTTTACTATGAAAAGTTTAGTTAAGGGGTTCTTTTGGAGCTCCATAATGAATTATTGATATTTCCATTATTTCTTATTGGAAAAATAGTCGACTTCAAAGAACTTGAGTTACAACCAGTCCTTGCAAATGAATTGAATTCATAAGATAAGGGTCCACTGTCTTACCTCACAACAGCATGTGAAGTAATTTGCATTTATAGTTTAGAGAAAATATTTCATGTTTCTATATGATATATTACTTCAAACAAAAATTTACTAGATCCAGTTTTAACTCGAAAGAGCTGCACACAAAATTATGGGTTTGGATTTGTTACTTTTCTGAAGGCCAAAACAATGTTATTATTTATGCTCAGTGTATTTGTACATAAAGGGATGTTGGAGGATAATTTCCTGAATATTATAGCATAACAATCACAAAATTTTCAAATGATTAACTCATTTAGAATTGAAACTTGAATTAATAGGATACACAATGGGTATGACAATTCATTAAAAGTAGACTGATTTGGAAATTCTTGTAATAAGACATTAAAGGATAGTTGGGGTTTATGTCAATTGAGGCATGCAATACAAGATAGGGGCCTTTTGCAGAATTTTTAATGAAAACTAATTTCTTATTTGTATTTATTTATTTATTGGTATCAGGGTTAGAACTTGGGACCTTTTGCTTACAAGACAGGTGGCAGAAGCACTGAGCTAAATCCTCAGCCTGGAAACTAATTCCTTGTAGCAACTTTGCAAGCTATAATAAAGATCAAAACAATAACAAGAGAATATCATAGGTCTTGTATGCTATGTGAATGACAAAGAAGAGGACATATTCAACTTTAATAACTCACATTTGCTTAATTTAGGTCTTAAGAGACACAGTAGGACACTGAAACACGGAATAAAAACTTCAATTGATGAACTCAAAAAATTAGAAATCCTGAATTATCTTGCCCCTTTGCAACATATATGTCATCTCTTTATCATTTAAAATCCATCTTGCTACGCAATGTATTTTTAGCAATCATAAATCAGTATGGACTCATATTCCTAACCATCCAAACAAAGGGTCAATCAAGAATATTTGTATGGCCGGGCGTGGTGGTGCTTGCCTATAATCCCAGCACTTGGGAGGCTGAGGAAGGAGGATTGCTGTGAGTTCCAGACCAGCCTGGGCTACATAGTGAGTTCCAGGTCATTCTAAAAAAAAAAAAAAAAAAAAAAAAAAAAAAAAACACACCTAAAAAGAATATTCAATAGTGTTATGCCCACTGAGACAAAGTTTTGCTTTGTTACCTCTTTTATGACCATCCCTAAGTGAAGTTATAATTGTTTTAGTAGTTTACTTTTAGCCAAAGCTAACCTTTTAGAGAAGGCAATGGTAAAGTTCTCCATGATTTATTATTTTATGATTAAGTGATCATAATAAATTTTATTTGTGATCTTAAATGGAGACTAAATAGTACAGTAGTATAAGATACATTGGGATTCTAGCTTCCAACTAGTATGAAAAATTTCATTGTAATAGAATGTATCTGTAAACTTATTTTATCAGATTCAGAATATACTGTTGTTTTTTACATGTATTCCATATAATCCATTGATTATGTAATGAATGATTAAAATTAATTTTGTAATATTCTAACTTTAAGTGATACATATGATTTGTCTAGTCTGTTGCATATATGGAATATTTTCTTAGCAGTGAAATCACTCCACTAGGTATCTTTAGGACACTCATTATTAATATATTATGAGAAGATGTGGACAGTCTCAGAAACAACCTTACAAAACAATTGATATGGTTGATTACTTTAATATTCCAGGGATAGAATGGTGCTTCACCAGTAGGATTTTGCCAAAACTATATAATCATGTAGAATTATTTTGATTTTAAAAAAGCATTAAAAGATTGATTTACTAACTATAATAAGAGTAATAATGAATTAAAGACATACAATATATTGACACAGATTTTAACTTGGTTTTCATTAATGTTATACAAAGAAATGAAAAATGTTAAAAAATAAATTTGTGGTGCTTTGGTAAGATATTTTTTCTAATGATTAATTTAAACTCTTTTTATGTAATAGTTTTGTCTCAAACACAATAAATTGTTTTGCAGTCTAAAAAATAATGAACAGTAAAAAGCATTTATTTCTAACACATTTTATAATTACAGATACCTTTCAAAATTATTTTATTTAGTTGTTATAATGGAACTTCAAGATAAAATGTGTGATCAACACATATTGTTGATGACAAAGTAAAATTCAAAACTAAGTAAAACTAACCCAAATATACTGTTACTTCTTTTTGAAGTACAGAACTTCTGATTATAATTGACATAGTCAACTAATTATACTTATAAGAGCTGTAATAGCATTTTATATATAGGCACTAATACTTTATATGTATGACATAATATTTTATATTAGAAGCATAAATATGATTCTTTTTACCTACAGAAATAGATATGAATGACAGTTTTCTGCTTTCAGTCATTTGTTTATAAATATTACTTGTTTCATGATAATCTCCTGTTCTCTATCAAACCATATTGTGCTCTAAATCTATTTTTATATTTTAGAATCCATAATATGAGAAAACTTTATAACATTTAGGTATCAACTTTATAGATGCAGTTCAAAGAGCTATTCTGTTATGATTTCACATTCCAATATATTTTTATTATTGTATCTAAGAAACAATTTTGTATTATGTGTATGGTTTTTTGGAATAGAAATCACAAACTGGAAGACCAATAGAGGTCATTCTTTGAGACAAATAAGCAAAAGAAAAGATATAAGAAATAAAGTAGAAGGTAGCAGTGATTTATGAAAATGGAAAACTGTAAGCTATGTTGCTGGATTCTTGCTCTGAACGCATGAGATGAGATTTTTACCAAAAAAATTTTGAACATAAATGCCTGTTTTTATGTCAAATAGGTTGATTTTTATGCGTGGCTAATTAATTTACATTTTGAAACTACTGAATGCCAAATAGATTACTAATGGAGTGCTAATCTGGTTCCATCTATTGGCAATGAATTTTCAAACTACTAGAAAACAAAGAAGCATTCTTATTCCTTTATATGTGATTACTGAAAGTATAGTAAGACATTTACAACCATGTGCAAAATGATAGGAGCATATCTAATAGTTTTAAATGGAAATGTATAGTAATTGCAGTGTTATCTCAATAAGATAAGGCACCTATGTTGAAGATCTTACTATAGAATGGTAGAAATTTAATTATGAAATTACCATTATGATGACAATGTCAGGGGACTTGACCCTGCATACTGTCTGTGTTACTTTAGAAATTCAATTGTTCTTTCTTGAATAGTAAACATAATTTAAAGAGTTTTAAATACATAAATATTTAGAACTCTAAAGGAGAAATTGAAACAATAGCATTTGTAGAATTCATATAATATTATTTTTTCATTTATTTCTGTAGTAATGCAAGGCTTTAAAAATATATTCAACAAACTCACCATATAGTTATATTAATGCTGATTTATTGCTATTTCTTCCCTCTGTGTCTAAGATTATTATTTTAGGGTGGTGTAAATTAAGTTGAAAGAAAATCATTGGTATTAATATTAAAATGTATAACATTTTTTGTGGTCAAATTATTATTTAAAAATCAAGAAAACAGACTGTAGGATTTGTGGAACAGAGTAGAAGATGCACAAACAATACCAGATGTACTCAGACACCTTATCTTTAACAAAGTTGCCAAATATTTTCACTGGAGGAAAGATAGCCTTTTTAATAAATGGCACTGGAAAAACTGAGTTTCAACTTGTCAAAAAGTAAAACTATATCCTTTTTTTTTTACCACACACTAAACTAAAATGATCAAATATCTAAATTTTTATTTAGAAACACTAAGTATGCTGGAAGATAGGTTAGGTAGACATTGGGTAGGTTGAAGGGATTCATTTAGGAAAACACTTTGAACAAAGCCTTCATCTTTTGGGAACTATCACAAAGAATCATCAGGATCTCTTCTTATTAAAAAGCTTTTCCAAAGTAAGATGAACCACCAACAGAATGAAGAGAAAACCCACAATGTGGGGAAAAAAAAATTCACCAGCCATTTCTCAGACATAGGATTACTATTGAGAATATATAAAGTACTGAAGAAAATCAGAACCCCAAATTTAAAGACTCAATCAAAAAATGGGAACCTGAAATGAACAGACTCTTTGGAAATGAAATGGAAACAGCAAATAAATATATGAAAACATGTTCAACATCTCTGGCCATTCTTCAGATAAAAATGAAAAAAATGCTGAGATTCCATCTCACTCCAGTAAGAATGACTATTATCACACAGAGCTGTTGGGAAAAAGGAACACTTCTCTACTGTTGACTGGTGCAACCACTGCAAATCCATATGGAGATTCATCAGAAAATTCAAAATAGAATTCCATATGACCAAACTATTCCCCTTATTGATATTTTTCCGAAAGTATTAATAAAAGCATCATACTACAGTGATATATGCACACCTAGGTCTATAGTTGAATAATTTGTAATAGCTAAATCTTTGAAATAGTCCAAATGTCCATCAACTAATGAATAATAAATATACAGATTTATAAATATTTATATATTATATAAATTATATCTATCTATCTATATATATTTAATGAAACAGAGTACTAGTCAGCCATAAAGAAAGATAAACTTGAGACATTTATATCAAAATGGATGCACCTTGAGACCATATGCTTAAGTGAAATATATTGGACACACATGTGTAAATACTACAGTTTCTCTGGTGTGAGAAACTGAAAGAGTAAATGAAGACCAAAATGTATAATACATATTGTGAAATAAGAATAAAATGTTCAAAAGGAAAGGGGAATTAGGTAGGAGTGTGGGGGAAAGAAAAGAAGGGAGAGAAACAATGTGAGAAAAGGTAGAGAAAACAGAAACAAAGCTTTTGTAAATAAGGAGGAGTGGAGGGGTTAAAGCGATGGAAGGGGAATGGGAAAAAATTATAACCAAGATATATCCTATACAGGTGCAAATTCCCTATGATGAATGTGATCATTGTGTAAGCCTACAATGTACCAATAACCTTAATTAACAAAGTATATTTTTGGTAGGGAATTGAGCATGTTAAAGTATGCTGTGACAACGCCATCAGAGGCTGCATTTTCCTGGTTCTTTTTGGCTCTTAGAATGACTTAATGCACTTATCTTCAGTTTCCCTCCCATCAAGGCCACAGCGAGGCAGAGAAGTTGAAACCTGTTTCTGCAGAGCTGAACCCGTAAAAGACAACCTGGCCTGTAATAAGCTAAAAGTAGCCCACTCCTCATGAATAAGCAATAGCCCAGCCCAAAACCAATAAAAGGACCTTCCTTTCTTTGTTCTCTTTTTCTTCTTCTTTCTGCCTCTTCTCTCTCTCTGCTCCTGCTCCCGGAATAAAGTCTCCTGTCCGACCTCTCGGTGTGTGCGTGGCCTAGTTGTTGAGCGTCACTATTCCCTTTCAATATTTTATTGTAATTTTTATCAAAGTTAACAGGATAAAATATATAAATTCCAGGTATGACTAGTGCTGGGTAAAATTCTATGCTACTGCTTTTGGATAAATTAAAAAGTGCAATATGAAATAATGATTTCATTTAATAATTTTTTAAACAATTAAATACTCCCAGGTATTAATGTATACTGCTTTGAAAGAATGTTATACAATTAAGACATACTAAACATTCTTTTAACCATAAATCAGGACAGATTCTCCAATAACAAACATATACTTGAAAGTAGTATAATATACATTTTAAACAGTAGAGTACAAAATCCAAACTTTTTATTGTAATTTGATTAACTAGACCACTTAACACTTAATGGAACATATTCTATTCTCAGTATAAAAGTAATGTTAGTCACTGTGGCGGCCCAACCATCACAACACTAACATGCCTGAGTTGGGGAGTGAGTATTGAGAAAGAAAAGAGCACTCAAGCCTGAGTGGAGACCAAGATAATTCTGATTTATTTTACAGAAACAGTTATTTTTAAAGGCACATCAACAGGAAGCACCAAGCAATTATTTGTATTTTATGCAAAGACCGGATTTTCTGACTCTTACAAAGAACATCAGATCTTTGGCTATCTCTCTGAGTTCCTCCCATTGCAGGGTCAAAAAACAAGTTTAACAAGCAGAGTCCTTGAAAAGGAACAAATGTTAACAAATGTTAATTAGGAACATCCTGACCACACATTGTGTCAATGCCTTAATTGTAGAGAAAGAAGTTATCTTTCAAATGTCAAATGCCAGTGGGCCATGACTGGCTCCCACAGTCACTCACCATTTTAAAAACTGCAAATCTTACGTGTTAAATGTTACTCATTAGACTGTAGTCCTTGAGCTAGGAAACCAAACTGAAAAAAAATAGGTTAAAAAAGGAAATTTACTGACTTATAGCCCGAGATTACCATTGACTACCCAATACACAAACAGAAATGGCACCAGGACAGATCTCTCTTTCTTTTCTAAATATTGCTTTCAAGCTCAGTCTGACTTTGTCCTCTGATATCTGCAGTAAAAGTATAGCAGAGATTTTTTTTTTTAATTCTAACTTAACTTTAATGAAAAACAATTCCTCAGAGGAGATTCTGACTAGTAAGTGGTGTGAGTCAGTTTCTGATAGGTGAAATTAATGAGTTAGTGGATTATGTTTCTGCTCAGACCATATTAAAAAATGCTGCAAATGTAGTATTTTTAGGAATCCCACTTCTTATCAAGGAAAAATTTGTCCATTTTCAATGGGTATTTTACCAAATAGTATTTTCCTCTAAGCAGTAAGTTACCAAATTGTAACCAATCTGCCCACATCTACCCATAAATTTATGATTCCAGAAGCTACTGTACATTTATAAAAGTTATCTATTCTATTTCTTTTGTTTAGAGTCCTCATTTTAGTTGCTTGGTTGGATTTATTGCTATTGTCGTTACTATAGTTTTGAAATATAGCTTGAAATCTTGTACCTTCAGCATGGCTTTTTTTTTTTTTCATTTTGAAGTAGTGGGGATCAAACTCAGGACCCTGCAAATTTATAGGTAGGCATAGTACCACTGAGCTAAATCCCTAGTTCCTAGCATTACTCATTTTATTTATAGTTCTTTTGAATATTCTGACTCTTTGAGACTACATAATCAATTCAGGATTATATTTTTTAACTTTATGAAGAATGGTCTTGGTATTTCCATAAGTGTGGCTTTGAATTGGTAGATCCTTTCTGGTAATATATCTATTTACACAATATTTGTTTCTTCAATCCATAAACAAGTAAGGTCTTTCCATTTTTACATATGTTCTACAATGCCTTTCTTTAATGATCTGTAATTTTATTTTTTTGAAAACCTTTAATTTTGTGAGTTACGTTGATTCTTACATATTTAACATGTTTGGAAGCTGTTGGTAATGATTGATTCTAAGAGTGTTATTATTAGTTCATGGAAATATAGTTAATTTTTGTGTGGTGATTTAATATTTTGTCACTTTGATGAATTTTATTGTCATTCTAAAAGTTCTTCTGATAGAAATTTTTCAGACTCCATAAAGTATTATGTCATCTGCAAATAGTGATGCTTTTATACTTGGTTCTATTCAGGTGTTGTGTTCTATGTATTGATTTATATATGTTGAATGTTCTTTGCATCACTTGGATGGAACTAACTTGAGCATGGTATATGATCTTCTTAATGTGTTATTGAATTCTATTTGAGGACTATATTGAGTATTTTCACAATTGGATTCATCAGAAGTATTGCTCTGTAGTTTTCTGGTGAGTCATTTGGTTTCAGAATCAGAGTAATACTAGTTTCTTAGAATGAATTTGGGAACATTCTTTTCATTGCTATTAGATTCACAGAAAATCAAAAATATAAAACTGCTGAAAAAGAACAAAGAGGAAATGCTTGAAACTATAGGCCAAGGCAAAGACTTCCTGAATCAGACTCTACAAGTGAAGACAAGAATAGCAAGGACTAACAAATGAATCTATATCAAATTTTAAATCTTCTGTACTGAAATAAAAACAACTAGGTGAGGAGACAATCAATAAATGGAAATAAATATTTTGCTGGCTGTGGATGCAATAGAAGATTTATATCTAGAACATAAAGAACAAAATAATTTAACCCCCAAAGCAAAAATTGAGCAAGAATTACATTGGCTGAAAAGTACATGATAAATGGTCACTATCTCTAGCCATCAGAGAAATGCAAATCAAAACTGACTGCATTAAGATCGCATCAGAAGGCTAGTATCAAGGGAAAATAATTCTGATGAAGATGTAGAATAAGGAAATACATCTGAAAGTCCCGGGCCTCATTGTTCCCGGAATAGCACTCACTGCTCTGAATTGCCCGCCAAAAAGTCCCGGGCTTTCGAAAGCTCTTAACGGATCAGGGACTTTTCGGCGCCAAAATTCCCCTGTTAAACCCCTCCCCTGTATTCATGGCCCCGTATGAATTAACCAATCCGCAAATAGCCTCATATGAATTAACCAATCCGCAAATCTGCTTCTGTAAAGCCCGCTTTCCCGCTCTTCAAACTATATATAAGCAAGATCATCCTTGGCGGGGCGCTTCTCTTGTCTTCGGACATTAGAGACGCCCGTGGCCCACGCAATAAAACCTCTGCATCTTGCATCCGTACGGTCTCGGCTGGTCATTGGGGGAAGGTGCGTCGAGTCGGACCTTACACATCTTAGAGTTGGAATGTTAACAAGTACAATTACTATTAAAATCAACGTTAAAATTCATCATAAAATTTAAAAAATCCATTTGATCCAGTTACACAACTCTCAACACATTCCAAAAAGAATTAAACATTGTGCAGTCTAGTATATATATATTGGCAAAACTAAAAATAGCTAAGATGTGTAAATAGCCTACATCCTCATAAAGATGAATGGGTCAAACATGTGAGATATATAAGAATGAAATCAATCCATCTGCAAGAAAATGGCTAAAATTAGAAACCATCAAATTAAGTGAAATAACCTAGACTAGATAATGAAAATATCGCATTTTCATTTACATGCGAAACTTCTAAATAAAAAAATAAACTTTTAGAAATAAAAGAGAAACGACAAGAAAACAAGAGTAAAATGTTTGGAGATAGGGTGGGACATTTTCTGGAGTGCAGTAAAAAAGGGTAAGAGGGTTAAAAATTATAAAGATATGTTAAATGTATGTACCAACATCCTAAAGCAAGACCATTTCTGTAATACTAGCATGTAGTAGTTTAGTGAAGCATTCTAAATACAAACAAAAAACTTTTCCAGCTTTTCATTGAATAACTAACAATATGTTTTGTTAAAATGAGTAAATATCAATTTCTAATGTTGGATATTTATATAAACTGAATTTGGAAAAACTTTTATATTTTGAATTTGAAGGAAATATTAAAGTAATAATTAATTGCTAATTAGTTCCTATGTATTAACCACAGATTAAGGTTCATGTAGTCACTCTTCCTATCCACATCCAGTGCATTTAGTATCTTGAACTTTGCTTTCTAAATGTTTTCCTATTGTAACTATAATATAATTTAATTTTCATTGCAATAATTGTTCTTATTTTTTAAATGAGTAAAATAAAGAATGAACTCATAATTTTATATTCTTTCCAAGTTGGTCTTTTTTTAGAATGGTTTGGGTAAATGAATTTATTCTACATTTATCTCATCTTTCTTTTGGATGAATGAACTAGCTTGAATACATAATTTTGATAATTATGAAAAAAATGCAAAAGGGCAAGAAAACCCATAGTTGATGGTTAAGATGTAGGCTTAAAATTAGTATGGTATCTCTTTTTTCTCTTCAATTTTTTACCAGTTAAATCTAGCCTGAGTTCAGTTTCAGTGGGTGGTGGGAGAAAAAAGCTCATTCATTTTAGGAATAATGAACAATCTAATAGAAACATCATGGAAACATAGTTTACATAAAATTTTTCATGTTCTTCTATCTTGTCCCCATATTGTAGAGAAAGGTAATATACTTTGTTCTAAACTTCATGTCTTTCACCTCCTCTTCTCTCCAAATATTCAGTGATCCTGGAAGAAACACCAAGGTGTAAAGCACTGTATAGTAAGGGGAGCTAGACACATCTGAAAATAAACCTTAGAGCCAGGGATTTAGCTAAGTGTTACTGCCACCTGCCTTTATAGTGCAAGGACCCAAGTTCAATCTCCTGTACCAAAATAAATAAATACATACAAAAAAATCTCAAAGATGAGCATTGTTACGAAGACTGTTTTGGATTACCATCAGGGAAAAAGTGTTCATGGATCACATAGAACACCGTCTATATCCCAAACCAAAGATTTGCTAAATTCTTCATTGAGGTACAAGGCATCTATTTCTTACTTTAAGCTTGTTTTATGTACAGAATATATTACAAATCATTTTAATACTAAGGGACATATTTGTAAAAATTACATTTTAGTGGAGCCAGAGATTTAGCTCAGTGGCTCTACCACATGCTTCACAAGTGAAAGGTTCAAAGTTTGATCGCTAGTACAAAAAAGAAAATTTACATTTTACACAATAAATGGATATAAAATATTGTATAAGTTTTTTCAAATATATAATTTTAGGATTTTATTTTTTATGTAGCAGGCAATGTATTGGCCTGCACTTCTTATGTAAACTAACATTAAACAGATTCAATTTAGGGACTTCAAGAAAGATAAGTGTAGTGGTGAGCAGCAACAAATTAGCCTCTCTGAGATGTGGGGTCCAGATCCTGGAATATAGCAAAATGAGGAAGAGAAGTAGAGAAGGAATCCCCAGAATCTATCAAGGATCTGAAATGATGCTTGGAGCCCATGTGTAGAGAAAAGAGAGGAACCTATCATAGAAGAGGGAGGTGACAAATGAGAATTTCTCACTGCATCTTTCTTTATGATGTGAGAGAGACAGCTCAAACATACAAATGTACGGTGACTACAGCTGACTATAGAGGCCTCCATGGAGACATGCACCTATAGAATAGACCAGTGGATGCTGCAGGCTGCAGAGGCTGGTGAGTAATTCCAATTCAAACATCTCCAGGAGCAGGTGATTGCCTGACTTGCCATTTTGTAAAGGGTCCAATTAAACTCAAGACTCAGAGTAGCAATCGGTTGGCTCCATCTTGAAGTTCTCAGTGTTATGATGAGGCACAGCCTTGGGAGACACCCAGGGTAATATAACCAGGTTCAAGCCAGCAAGAGGCACCAGTATGTTTTGGCTGAACAACTTGGGTCCCAGGTTCACAGCCGGAAATCAGGATCAACCTTCAGGATCAACCAATCTTCAGCAGAGTAAAAGGAACAGGCTTGCTGAGATCATCCACCAGCCCACCACAATTCTACTGCTGGGGTCAACCAACACAGACCTGGGCTCTGCCTGCCCGCTTTGGCTACCAGTGACAGCTGAGACATGCCCTGAAGTGATGTTTTACTTTTATTTTGCTTTTTTTCCTTTTTCTGGTTTATCCTTATTTTTATTTGAGTGTAACACACTGTTTCTTGTTTTTATTTAATTATTATTTTGTTCTGTTCTTGTTTCTGTCTCTTCTCTTTCCCTCTTGTCTACTTCACCAGTTTCCCAAAGCTTGTGCAATCTTCCCTTGACTTTCAACCTTCTCATTTCTTTCTCTACTTCTATTTCTCTATTGTTAAACTTACCCATTTAAATACTCTCTCCTGAGGGAAAAAATGTTCATTTGAGGGGATATTTACTCTACACAATTTTCTGGTTTATTTAGATTTTGTTATATCTATAAATCTTATTCATATGATTAAAGATAGCAAATTAATAGTTACAACAGTTTGTCATTTTCTAGGCTGTTTGTTATTATTGCTGAACCATGAAACATCAATCCAACAACTGCCAGATGATGCAGAGAACAGTAACATAAGATTGATTGGAGTCAATGAAAAAGCAGGACAATGTGCAATAGACATTAAAAACACATAGAAATAATGGCACAAATGCTTCCAAGAACAGAGCAAAAGCATGCAGATGTGAGGCATACAGATAAGTGAGACATATAAAACTCTCATGAGTTATGATAAAAAACTACATCCAGGCATATAATATCAAGAGTCCAAAAATTCAACACAAGAGCAGAATATTAAAAGCTGTTAAAGAAAAGAAACCAATCACCTATAAAGGAAAGCCCATCAAAATCACATCAGACTTCTCAGTAAAAACCATTCAGTCAAGGAAAGCTTGGAGTGAAATATTTCAAGCCCTACAAGAAAACAAACTCTATACAGATTGATGAACCTTGCAAAATTTTATTTCAGCATCTTCTATTATGTTCCATTGATCCTCATATTTTTGTTGTTCGTTTGGTTTGCTTTGGTTTTGGTGTTTTTGCCAGTATCATGCTGTTTTTATCACAGTAGCTGTGTAGTATATTTTCAGATCAGGAATTGTGATGCTCTCAGTGTTGCCTTTGTTGCCCACTATTAATTTTGCTATTCTGGTTCTCTTCTGATTCCAAATAAACTTTAGGATTGTTTTCTCTAATTGTGTGAGATATATTACAGCTATGTGATTGACATTGCTTTAAAGCTGTATATCAATTTTGTTAGTAAAGTCATTTTCAATATGTTCAGTCTTTTTTCATCCCATTAAGTTTATTATTACATTTAAAGCAAACAATAGAGTTATATTTATTCTAGAGATCTTGTACCTTTACATGACATGTCATAGTTCTCATTTTTCCCCGGATCCCTGCCCTCCATTCCCTTCCTTCAATCTTCCCTATTTATAA
This sequence comes from Fukomys damarensis, assembly GCF_012274545.1. Taxonomy (NCBI): domain Eukaryota; kingdom Metazoa; phylum Chordata; class Mammalia; order Rodentia; family Bathyergidae; genus Fukomys; species Fukomys damarensis. The sequence continues at coordinate 58,161,853 of NW_022900950.1, read as the reverse complement.
AGATTTTGTTTCCCTTTTTTCATAATTTTCATTTTCTCTTATTTCCTCCCCCCCTTTCCACTTCCCCTTTAGACATTTTCTTCCTATTTCCCACTATCAATCGTACTATTTGAATGTTATTTACACTTTTAGTTTTTCAAACTAGGAAAACTATTTGATATTTACACTGTGGTATGGATATTTTAATTCTTTTGGAAAGAAATCCAGCAGAGAAATTGATGGGACAAATGGGACCTCTAGTACTAGCTCTTTGAGGTAGCTCTATATTGATTTCCACAGTGGTTGCACAAGTCTGTGTTCCCACATCCACATGAGAAGGGTTCCTTTCTCCCCAAAACCTGACAGCATTTGTTATTGCTTGATTTGTTTTTTCTTTTTCTTTCTTTTTTTCTTTCTTTTTCTTTTTTTTTTTTTTTTTTTTTCAAATCCCGGTTCTTTTTTTTTTTTTTTTTTTTTTTTTTTTTTTTTTTTTTTTTTTTTTTTTTTTTTTTTTTTTTTTTTTTTTTTTTTTTTGTACGAGGATAGAACACGGGACCTTGTGATTGTGAGGCAGGCAGTGGAACCACTGAGCTAAATTCCTAGCTCTTGATTTCTTGATAATAGCCATTTTTTTCTGTGGTAAGGTAAATTCCTAATGTTTTCATCTTCATCTATCAAATGAAAAGTGATGCTGAACATTTTTTAATATATTTATTTGCTCCTTTTTTTTTCTGAGAAATGTCTGTTCATTTCAGATGCCCTTTTTTGGATTGGGTCTCTGTATTTGGTTGTCTGATTTTCTTTTTCACATTGAGTTTATTGGTCCTTTTTAGGTATACAGTATAGTTACATTCATCACTGGGATCTTGTAACTTTGCATGACAGATCTTGGTTCTCATGTTTCCCTATACCACTAACCTTCCTTCACCCCCTAGGTCCTTCCCAATTTACAAAAATTTTGTTTCCATTTTTTCATTTTCTCATATTTTTTTTTCTTTTCCCTTATTTCCTTTCTCCTACCATTCCCACTTCCCCTACACCTTTAGCCCTTTTGTTCCTATTTCATTTTGTTAATTATACCATTTGGATCTTATTTACTCTTTTAGTTTTTCACACCAAAGAAACTATTTTGTATTTACACATATAAGTCCTATTTATTTAACTTAATTGTATGGACTAAATATGCATCCATTTTCCTATGAATGATTCTAGTTTCTCACTTTTTATTGATGAGTAGTATTCCATTTTATAGAGAATCCACATCTTCTTTATCCAGTATTCAACTGATGGGCAATTGGGCCATTTCCAATTGTTAGCTATTACAAACTGTCCAACTATAAACTTGGGTGTGCATATATCACTATGATATGATTATTTTCATTATTTTGGAAAGATACCCAGCAGAAGGATAGCTGGATCAAATAGAACTTCTAATCCTAGTTCTTTGAGTTGTCTGAATATTCACTTCCATAATTATTGCACCAGTCTGCACTCCCACCAACAATGGAGAAGAGTTCTTTTCTCCCCACAACCCTGACAGCATCTGTTATTGGTTGATTTCTTGATAGCAGCCACTCCTTCTGGGGTGAGGTGGAATCTCAGTGTTGCTTTCATCTGCATCACACAAAAGACCAGTGATGTGGAACATATTTACATATATTTTATTGCTCTTTTTATTTCTTTGAGCAATGCCTGTTTATTGCAGATGCCCCTTTTTGTTTTTGTTTTTTTTTGGGGGGTGGTACCAAGGATTGAACTTGGGTCCTTGCTCTTACAAGGCAGGGCACTGAACCACTGAGCTAAATCCCTGGCCCTCAGATGTCCATTTTTGGATCAGATCTTTATATTTGTGGTGCCTAATTTTCTTGAGTTCTTCATGTATTCTAGATAATAGTCCTTCATCTGAGGAGCAGCTGGTAAAATCTTTTCCCATATTGTAGGTTGTCTCTCAACTCTGTTGGTTGTTTCATTTGCAGTGCAGAAGCTTCTTAGTAAGATCCCAGTTCTTGACTCTGTGCTAGTTCCCGTGGTACTGAGAATTTAATAATGTGTTTTCCTATGCCAGTGTCTTCAAGAGTTCTGCCTAACTTTATCTTCCAGCAAATTTAGTGACTCTTTTAAATATTTATATCTTTAATCCGCTTGGAATTTAGTTTATTGCATGGTAAATGATAAGAGCTTAGTTTTAAACTTTGGCTGAATGAAAAACAGTTTTTCCAACACCACTTATTAAAGAGGCTAACTTTCCTCCAGTGAAGATGGTTGGCTTTGTGAAAGAGGAGGTGGCTGAGTGCATCTGGATCTATTCCACTGATCCTCAGGTTTGTATATTTGCTTGTACCATGTTGTTTTTATCACAGTGTTTTTTTTTAATACAATTTTGAGATGAGAATTGTTATACCCCCTGCCATGTCTCTGTTGCCTAGAATAGCTTTTTCTACTCTAGGTGTCTTCTGGTTCCAAATTAATTTTTGGATTATTTTCTCTAGTTCTGTGAAATATAGTGTTGGAATTTCAATCAGTATTGCAATGAATCTGTATACCAGTTTTGGTAGTACCAGTTTTGGTAGTATCAGTTTTGGTAGCTATGTTGATTCTTCCTACCCAGGAGCAGGGTATATCTTTCCATTTTATTATATCCTCTTAAATCTCTTTTTTCAGAGTGCTGTAATTTTCAGTGTAGAAGTCTTTTGCTTCTTTCATTAGATTGATTCCTAGATACTTCACTTTTTTGGATTCCAGTTTGAAAGGATTTGTTTCCCTAATTTCTCTCTCAGTGAGTCTGTTATTTTGTACAAGAAGGCTATTGATTTTTGAGTGCTGACTTTGTGTCCAGAGACTGCTGAAAGTGTCACTTGAGTCTATAAGTATTTTGGCATAGTTTTTTGGGACTTGCAGGTAGAGTATCATATAGTTAGCAAATAATGACAGTTTAATTTCTTCCTTTCCTACATTTTTACTTTAATTTATAACACTTGTCTAATTGCTATGGCTAATTTTTCCCAAACTGTATTTAACAGAAGTGCTGATAGTAGGTATCCTTGTCTTGTTCCTGACTTTAATATGAAGGTTTTCAGTTTTTGTCCATTTAATGTCAGCTGTTAGTTTTTACATATATAGCCTTTATTAAGTTGAGATACAGACCATCTCTAATCCAATTTTCTGCAATTTTATCATGAATGGGTGTTGAATTTTGTTGGATGCTTTTTCTGCATCTATTGAGATGATCATGTTTTTGTCCTTAATGCTCTTAATATAGTGTATTACATGTATTGATTTATGTATGTTGAACTATCCTCACATCCTTGGAATAAATCCGACTTGCTCATGGTGTATGATCTTCTTGATGACCTTCTGTATTCTTTTTGCCAGAATTAAGGATTTTAAGGATATTAAGAATTTTTGTATATATGTTCATTATGGATATTAGCCTGTAGTCCTCTTCTTTGGTTGGATCTTTCCCTGGTTTGGGAATAGATGCAACACTTGCTTCCAGGAATGAATTTGGAAGTATCGCTTCCCTTTCAATTTCATTGAAAAGTTTAAAGAGTGCTGTCAGTAGTGCTCTAAATGTCTTCTAAAATTCAGCAGTGAATCCATCTGGACCTGGGCTTTTCTTTGTAAACTTTTAATTACATTTTCAATTTCACTGGTTGTAATCAGTGTGTTTAAAACTTTTATCTTCTTCATTCATCTTTGGTAATACATCAGTGTCTAGAAATCTGTCCTTTTATTCTGTGGTTTCCATTTTAGTAAAGTATAGTTTCTCAAAGTACATACTGGTGATCCTCTGGATTTCTGCAGGATCTGTTGTGAATTCACCTTTTTCTTTCCTAATTGCATGAATCTGAGCCTTTTCTTTCCTTTTTTTTTTTTTTTTTTGGACAAATTTCTCTAAGGGTTTATCAATTTCATTTATTTTTTCAAACAACCAACTCCTCAATTCATTGATTTTGCTGTATCATTTTCTTCCTTTCCATTGCATTGATTTCTGCTCTGATCTTTACAATTTCTACTCTTTCAAGAGCTTGAGTTTTTCTTTTTGTTATTTTTCTAGGAGCCTATGATTTGGCATTGGGTTGTTTATTTGAGCTCACTCAGTTTTCTTAGTGTGCGCATTCTCTGCTATGAATTTTCCACACAGAACTACTTTAGTTGTGTCCCATAGATTCCTATATGTTGTATTGTTATTATCATTTATTTGTAAAAACTGTCTAATTTCTTCTTTAATTTCCTCTGTGACTGATTGGTTATTCAGAGAGTGTTGTTCAATTTCCATGTGTTTGTGGAGTTCCTATGGTTTCTTATGCTATTGATCTCTAGGCTGATTGCACTATGATCTGATAATATACAGGGGATAACTTCAATTCTTTAGCATTTATTTAAACCTGTTCTATGAGCCAATATATCATCTAATTTGGACAATGACCCATATGCTGCCAAAAAAATCTATATTCTGATTTTGTAGGGTGGCACATTCTATAGATGTCTATAAGCCCCTATGTTCAAAAGCTTGGGTCAGTTCTAGTATTTCATTGTTGATTTTATTCTAGATGATCTGTCTATTTGTGATACTGGGGTATTAGGTAAAGCTGTACAATTGTATTAGTGCTTATGTGGTTTTTCATGTTCCTAAATATTTATTTTATATAATTAGGGGAATTAATATTTGGTTTAAATATATTTATGATTGTCATCTCTTCCTCGTTAATTGTTTTATTTACCAGAATGTAGAGGTCTTCTTTGTCTCTCTAAAGTAGTTTTGGTTTGAAATTTGCATTGTCTATGAATAAGATAGCTACCCTTGCTTTTTTCTGGGCTCCTGTTGCATGGAAAATTTTTTTCCATCCATTCACTTTAAGACTATTGTTGGATTTTGCTTCTTAATCCATTTTGCCAGTGTGTTTCTCATGATGGTGAATTAAGGCCATTGACATTGATAACTATAACTGATATGTAAAGACTTATTGTCATGGTATTGTACAATTTTAGGCACTTTTTAATTTTTCCTCTATCCCTTTAGTTTTTTGCTTTGCCTAATTGATTTTCTCTGTTGGGCCCATGGTGTTATGACTTTCATTGTCCATTTCTAGGATATTGTTTAGAATTGTTTGAAGTGCTGGTTTGGCATTCATGAAGTTTCTCAGGGTTTTGTGTTCCTTTGATTTTTTGGGGGGTTTGAAATACCTCACTCCAGGCTATCCTTGATTTGAGTGTGTTGAAAATTCAGCTGTGATTCTGATGGGTTTTCCTTTGCATGTGATTTATATCTTTTCTCTAACTGCTTGTAGTATATTGTTCTTCTGCTGGGTTTCTGGGATTTTAACTGTTATTTCTCAAGGTGTAGATTATTTTTTTTTAAATCTTGGCTATTTGGAGTCCTATATGCTTCACTTATCTGTATGTCAAATTCTTTCCCTCTGTTTGGGAAATTTTCTGTCATTAATCCTGTGAAAATGTTTTTAAGTCATTTGTATTTTCTCCTGCCACTTCATGTATTCCTATCAGTCTTACGTTATTCTTCTTTGCATCATCTAGGAGTTGTTGGGTTGATTTCTATGATCCCTTACTGTATTTTTCTTTGTTTTTTTAAATTTTTTAAATTGAGTTTATTGGTACATTTTAGGTATACAGTACAATTACATTCATTATTGGGATCTTGTGCCTTTTCATGACAGGTTTTGGTTCTCAACAGTCACTGACTGCAATCCTAGATTCTACACCTGAAATTCTATCTTCACATTCATGTATTGTGCTGTGAAAATGTTCAATAGAGTTTCTAAAGTCCTTGATATCTGAATCTGTTTTTTTTTTCCTCATTGAGTTTATTGGTACATTTTAGGTATACAGTACAGTTACATTAATTATTGGGATCTTGTACCTTTACATGTCAGATCTTGATTCTCACTTTTTCTTTTTTCCCTGCCCTCCCTTCACCCCCTCCTCCCCTCCCCATTTACAAACACTTTATTTCCATTTCTTCATTTTCTCATATTTTTTCTTTTCCCTTATTACCTTTCCCCTACTCTTCCCAATTTTCCTACACCTTTAGCAGTTTTGTTCCTATTTCACATTGTCAATTATCTCATTAGGTCTTATGTACTATTATAGTTTTTCACAAAAGAAAATCTATTCAGTATTTACACATGTATGACTTATTTATTTCACTTAGGAGTATATCCTCAATGCATATCCATTTTCCTATGAATGAATCTAATTTCTGTTTCTTTCTGGCTTAGTAGTATTCCATTTTATAGAAAAAAAACATATTCTTTATCCAGTTTCCAACTGATGGGCAAATGGGCTGTTTCCAGGTTTTAGCTATTACACACTGTGCTGCTATAAACATAGGTGTGCATATATCATTGTGGTATGATTCCTTCAATTCTTTTGGAAAGATACCCAGCAGTGGGATGGCTGGGTCAAATGGAACCTCTAGTCCCAGCTCTTTGAGGTATCTCCATATGGATTTCCATAGTGGTTGTACCAGTCTGCACTCCCACCAACAATGGAGAAGGTTTCCATTCTCCCCACAACCCGCCAACATTTGTTATTGGTTAAATTCTTGATACCAGCCATTCATTGTGGAGTGAGTTGGAATCTCAGTGTTTTCTTCTTCATCTCTCAAATAACCAGTGATGTGGAACATTTTCTCATATATTTACTTGCTGCTTTTACTTCTTTGTCTGAGAAATGTCTGTTTATTGCAGATGCCCATTTTTGAATCAGGTCTTTATATTTGGGGGGTGATTGTTTTGAGTTCTTTATATATTCTAGATGAGAGCTCTTTGTCTGAGGAGCAGCTGGTAAATTTTTTTCCCACATTGTAGGTTGTCTTTTAGTTCTGTTGTTGGTTTCTTTTGCAGTGCAGAAGCCATTTAATGAGATCCCAGTTGTTACTTTTTTGTGCTATTTCCCATGCTCCTGAGGATTTGCTCATAAAGTCTTTTCCTATTCCAATGTCTTCCAGAGTTCTGCCTAACTTATCTTCCAGCAAGTTTAGAGTTTCTTTTTTAATTTTTAGATCTTTAATTCACTTGGAATTTAGTTTAGTGTGTGGTGAAAGATAAGGGTCTAGTTTTAATGTTTGGCAGGTTGAAATCCAGTTTTTCCAACACCATTTAATAAAGAGACTATCTTGCCTCCATTGAGGATGGTTGGCTCTTTTGTCAAAGATGAGGTAGCTGAGTACATCTGCAGTTGTTTTTGTATCTTCCAGTCTGTTCCACTGATCCTCAGGTCTGTTTCTTTTCCAATACCTTGCTGTTTCTATCACAGAGACTTTGTAATATAGCTTTAAATTGGGAATTCTTATACCTGCTGCCATGTCTCTGTTGCCTCGGATGGCTTTTGCCATCTGTTACTAATGAATTTTTGGATTATTTTTTTCTAGTTCTGTGAAACATAGTGTTGAAATTTCAATTGACCTTGCATTGAATCTGTATAGCAGTTTTGGTAGGATGGCTATTTTCACTATGTTGATTCTTCATACCCAGGAGCAGGGGATATCTTTGAATTTTCTTATATTCTCTTCAATATCTTTTTTCAGAGTGCTGCAGTTTTCAGTGTAGATGTCTTTTGCAACTTTCATTAGATTGATTCCTACATACTTCATTTTGTTTATATGCTATTGTGAAAGGAATTGATTCTCTAATTTCTCTCTCACTGACTCTGTTATCTATGTACAAGAAGGTTACTGATTTTTGAGCATTGACCTTGAATCCAGCTACTCTGCTAAAAGTGTCAATTAAGTCCAGAAATTTTTTGGTGGAATTTTTCGCGTCTTCAATTTAGAGTATAATATCAGCAAATAATGACAGTTTAACTTTTTCTTTTTCTATATTTATTGCTGTAATATCTTTGTCTTGCTAATTGCTGTGGCTAATGTTTCCAGAACTATATTGAAGAGGTGATAGTGGGTATCCTTGTCTTGTTCCTGATTTTAATGTGAAGGTTTTCAGGTTTTGGCCATTTAATATGATGTTGGCTGTTCGTTTTTCATAAATAGCCTTTATTAAATTGAGATATAGACCATCTTCTCCAATTTTTTGCATGGTTTTTTATCATGAATGGGTATTGAACTTTTGCCAAATTTTTCCAAATGCTTTTTCTGCATCTATCAAGAGGATCAGGGCTGGTGATTTATCTCAGCAGTTCAGTGGCCTGCCTTGCAAGCACAAGGACCCGAGTTCAATTCCCAGTACAAAAAAAAAAAAAAGACAATCTTATGGTTGTTTCCTTGACTCTGTTAACATAGTGTATTACATTTATTGACTTACATATGTTGAACCATCCTTGCATCCCTGGAATAAATCCTACTTGTTTAGGATGTATGATCTTCTTCAAGATCTTCTGTATTCTGTTTGTCAGTATCTTATTAAGGATTTTTGCATCTATATTCCTTAAGGAGATTGGCCTGTAGTTCTCTTTTTTAGTTGGTCTTTCCCTGGTTTGGGAATCAAAGTGATACTTGCTTCCAGGAAGTATTGCTTTTTGAAGTATTTCTTCTCTTTCAATTTCATTGAAAAGTTTAAAGAGTAGTGGCAGCAGTTCTCTAAATGTCTTTTAAAATTCAGCAGTCAATCCATCAGGTCATGGGCATTTCTTTGTTGGTAAACTTTTAATTACATTTTCAGTTTGATTTATTGCAATTGGAATATTAATATAAGTATCAACTTTACCCTTAAGGATCGGGTCTTAGAAGGAGTAAGGATGAGAAGAATATATAGGTAGAACAATTGGAGAAGGTTTCCAGTGAAGCCACAGGACACAGGGTGAGGCTACAAACTTTAGGAAACTATTGAAGACATGAGTGAAAGACAGAGTTCATTAACAATAACTATAATAGAACAACTTAACAGAAATAGGGACTCATTTTCCTTTGAACCTAGTGACCCTTGAGTGAAGGAAAAATAGAAAAAAAGAACAGAAAGAAAGAAAGAAGAAAACAAACAAGAAGAAATCCTAATTAGGGCAGGAACAGGAACAAAAGGGGAGATGAAGAATAATATGGAGGAGCAAGAGACTGAGTAGGAAAAAGAAGACAGAAAAAAGAAAGAATTTGCAGAGTTGTATGAGGAAAGGAAAGAAAAAAATAATTTGAAGAGCCTCTTTCAGGGTATATCTCTGCCTTCTCAGTAGACAAAGTGCACAGCAATGTGCAGAACTTAGTCATTCAGTCTAGCTGAAGGCAGACTCCTGAGTTTCAGGCTGAATTTGTTGCACTCCCTGACCTCCTTCAGGGTTCAACTCTCCAAGGCTCGACTACAGGTTCCCTCTGCCCTTTCTCTGAATATAGTCAAAGTTCTGATGGAAGGTGGTGATTCCTCCAACTTAACACCTACAGAGGTCTGTAGTACCTTTATTGCAGTTGTTCACTTTCATTCTGTTTTCTGGAGCTCAATAAAATGACATTTATGATCACCTGTGACTCTGAAGTGTGGATCCAGAAATTGGCACAATCAGAAGGCCTGAGAGCATGGGGGAATATTTTGCAGAGGTGCTCACATGGTTGACTGGTCATCACCAGTCTGCTGGATGCAGGCCAGGTTGAGGGTGACTTCTCCACATGGCTGACTTGGTAGTAACTGGTCCACTGGATGCAGGCCGGGGTGAAGGAGGGCTCACCACATGGCTTTGATTTTTTTTTAATTCTTTATGTATTCTCAATAGTAGTCATTTGTCTGAGAAGTAGCTAGTAAAAGTGTTATCTCACTTTGCATGTTGTCCCTTAGCTCAGTTGGTGGTTTATCTTGCACTGAAAAAACCTTTTAATACAATGAGAGCCCCACTGTTGATTCTTTATGCAAGTTCTCATACTGCTGAGAATTTGTTCATAAAGTTTTCTATGCCAATGACTTTGAGAGTTCTACATAATTTACTTTCCAGTAAGTTCAGTGATTCTGTTTTGATATTTAGATCTTTAATACACTTGGATTTTAGTTTAGTGCATGGTAAAAAATAAGGATCTAGTTTAAATCTTTGACAAGTAGAAAGCCAGAATTTCCACCTCCATTTATTAAAGAAGCTATCTTTCTTCAGGTGAGGATGATTGGCTCCTTTGTCAGAGATGAAGTAGCTGAGTATGTCTGGTGTCATTTCTGCATCTTCTATTCCACTGATCCTTGGCTCTGTTTCTTTGCAACTACCATGTTTTTTTTTTGTTGTTGTTGTTTTTTTATCACAGTAGCTTTGTAGTATAGGTTCAATTTGGGAATTGTGATACCCCCTGCCATGTCTCTTTCGCCTTGCCTAGATTGGTTTTTGCTATTCTATGTCTCTTCTGGTTCCAAATGAATTTTGGATTGTTTTCTCAAGTTCTATGAAATAAACTATTGGGATTTCAATAGGAAAAGCAAAAATCAAGAATATAAGAAAAAAGCATAAAGTATTTTTATATTAGGAGGGGTAGAAGAGTTAAAGGGAGAGGAAGTTTTTGGAAAAGAAAGAAAAATCAAGATATATTATGTACAGGGACAAATTTCCTTTGCTGAATATGATCATTATGTATATCTAACATGTATCAATAAATTAATTTTTAAAAAGATCAAATTTAAATATTCATTTTAAGGTAATATGATCCAAATACTTGATGGAATAATCATCAACTATAAAAATAATTAAATTCTATGATTTTTGACAATACAGAAGAAATTTAAAATGATTAGGTTAAATGAACTTTTCTTTTCTTTCTTTTCTTTGGGGGGGGTACTGGGGATTGAACTTGTGCTTGCAAGGCAGGCCACTGAATCACTGAGCTAAATCTCTGGCCCTAGGTTAAATGAAGTAAGCCAGATGTAGGAAAAAAAGTACAACATGACCTCACTCCTGCATGGAAGGTAAAAAAAAAATTGGTGTTATATAAGTTGGGATCAGAATTCCAGTTATAAAAGGATGGGAAGAGTAAGGGGGAAAGGGAGGGAGTATAGCAAAGGCTGATTAGTAGTTGGTAAATTATCATAGAATAGATTTTATAAGTTATTTGCACTCAGGTTTATAGTACTCTAGTTCTAGCACAATTGTGTGTCTACAGGTAACAGTAATACACTGAACATTTCAAAAAACTGGGAAAATGAGATTTGAATGATTTCACCGTAAATAATTGATAAATTTTTAAGAAGATAAGTATATTGAAATTAATTTAAGCATTAAAATATCAGCTGGGAATATTGTTCTGAACCTGTATTTCCAGGACATGGAGGCTGAGGCAAAAGGATTGCTCTAAGTTCTAGGCCAGGCTGAGCTACATAGTGGGTTTAAGCCCAGCCTGAAATATAGTGAGAACCTTGCAAAAAGAAAGAAAGAAAATTTCACAGTGAGACTTTTGTCAAAATAGCACATACTTCATAAATATGTACATTTTATATGGTAGTATATAAGTTAAATAATGAAATTAATTTCAAAAAGTTATGGTTGAATATATTACTGATTATAATCTTGTCTCAGTTGAGCTTGAATCCAAAAAAGAAAGACTTGATAATTTCAGTAGTGGAGGACAAATCCAAAGAATTTTGAGAGAGAGCTTCAAGAGATTTGGAGAACAAATAGAAATTAAAGACTTATAATGGTTTTCAGCTTACCACAAAAAAAATCAAGATAAAAAATGGAATGTGTCAGGTGAATAGAAATGAAGTATACTGTTTAATTTCTCTGAGGCTCTTCTCCAAAAATCATCAATAGTTTCAAGTGTGTATAATCTTTATAACAGTACTTAAAATATGTATGAAGTTGGAATTGGAGTAAAGAGGAATAGATTTTACATTCAAAATGTTTAAGCATCAAAAACAGGGAACAGGTATTGCTTCATGGATATTAACATAATGAATTCTGCAATAAAAATTCCAGTAAGGCCATTATAATGAAGGAAGAAAAAGCAGGATGGGTTTCACTAAGGTATAACAAAAGCTCCTTAGAGTGGCCTTTTGGGAAAGAATGTAATGGAGAGTTTTCTTTCCATAAGTCAAGTTAATTGAGAAAGAAGAAAATAGAAAGGAATGACTTCCCTGTTTGAGAAATAGCCCAAGAATGCAGTGTGGTGTAAAATGCAACTCAGATAAGGAGAATTTAGAAATAATGGCTCTGTGATTCAAGGTACTGTCCCTAGATCTCAAGAGGAATAGTTTACCACCTTTAAAAAGGGAAATAAAAGATTTTTTTCCAAACAAAGTAGGTTATTGGAATAGCTTTACTTATATGCCACTCCATTTCAGGAACTGTCACAAGTAGAGAGCTATGAAGCCCGCAAAATGACCTCTCATAGTTATCTAAATACAGTATAGAAAAGGTAATTTTAAGGAAAATATACAATATTATTTAGGTTACAAAGTATCTCTGATTCAAAGGTGGCAAAGCATTTCCTATTCCATGGAAACAATAATGTCCAGTTCCAAACATCAAGTTAGTCAATATAACAGGAAGTTAGAGAATTTGGAAAAGTTTGCCAATAAAAGATGATGACAGAGGTTTGTAATAGTTTGCTTAGTTTAACATTTATAATGAACAACTTTTTTAAGAGTAGTGTGAATTTTTTTAACCTTCTCTGACTAGAAAAATAAATTAAAAAACCCAGATAATTGAATAGAGAAGTTATTGTGATTATAAAATTTGGTAACAATAGGATGCTTACAGGATGCATTTCTTTCTTTCTTTCATTTTTTTTTTCTTTGTGTGTGTGTGTGTGTGGGTATTTTTGTTGTTGTTGTTTTTTGAGACAGGATCTCACTACATAGCTGAGACTGACCTGGGACTCACTATGTAGCTGAGGCTGGTATTGAGCTCACAGCTATCCTTCTGCCTCAGCCTCCTCAGTGCTGGGATTACAGTCATGCATCACCACGACTGGCTATTTCTTTCTGATTATGAGATACTGATGTTTGAGTCAACTATGCTTAAAACTTGAAAGTCAAGTGAAATCCAAAATAATATTTGCTTTATACAGCTTAATGCGGTTATGTTAACAATCTAAATATTAATGAAAGGAAGAAATATTTCATATATGAAACATTTTTAATTATTTTAAATATACTTTTCAAACTATAAGATATAGTAACTGTTTATATATATATAATGTTTTTGATTACTCAAATATTACTGTGATCAGAATTTCACAATAAATAATAATCTCTGGAATTTAGAAGCCCTAGACTTCATATAGAATAAAATAGAAAGATATGGGACTTTTTTTACCTTCACAAGGAAGATCTTGTCACATTTCTCTGTTAAGGCCCACTAAAAATAAGCTAACAAAACCTATGGGACTGGTACAATCAAAGTGAAAAAATATAAAACAACATATTGCACTTGCTTTTGGAACAAGGATCTATTTGATATGTTTACCTGAAAAAAATAGAATGTATATTTTAAAATTTATAGCATCTTGCCGGGTGTGGTGGCACACTCCTGTAATCCAAACACTTGGGAGGCAGAGGAAGGAGGATCACTGTGAGTTTGAGACCAGCCTGGGCTTCATGAATTCCAGGACAGTCTCAACTACATAGTGAGACCCTGTTTTAACTCCCCCCCCAAAAAAATATATATATAGTATCTTGGTATACTAGATTCAAATAGTATTCAATAGGTTGTGATATAGGTGAGTTTTTTAAATAATATATTTCAGAAGTGTGCATAGATCCTGGTGAGCAGTAGTGTGGACCAGAGGGGCATGGCTGCAATCAGATCCAGACAGGGCCCTGCTATAACCCCAGTGGCTTGGGCACACAGGTCTAAACCAAGGGCTCACCTGGAAAAGAGCTACACAGGTGCATGAACAACAACCAAAGGTTCACCCCAATACCATTGTTAAGTGCAAAGAAATCATGGTCAGAAGCCTGTTCAGACTCCAGGGACTGGGGTACATAGTCCCCAGACAAAGGCCCTCACAGAAAACAGGTAAATAAGGGTGGGGCAGGCCCTAACAAGAGGCATGCACAGATAAAATCTTAATTGTGCACAGACCCCAGCCAGAAGCTGATTCAAACAGGTCAGCTCAGGGATTCAGAAGGCAACCATTCTGAACCCAGAAATCAGTACACTGATGAGCAGCAGAGAAAAGGCTGCTCAGTGGCTTGTGAGAATTGAAGAAGACCACTGAATGAACAAGAAGTTGCCTCAACAAAGGCACAACAAGCTGCATCTGTTGAAATGAGAAGACACATGAACCAGTCTCACAACCAGACTTCCAGATCAGCTAAGGCAACCCCAAAGGGAAACAAGATGGAACAAACTAATACTCAAGCACCTGGACTCCCTGAACTGGCAACAGAAGAGGATCTGGGAAAAATGAAATCAGGAATAATTTCACAGATAACAGATTGAGCCCATAGTGAAAGACAGGATTAATAAACGTTGAGCAGAAACAGATTAAAAAAAAAAAAAAAGAGGAGCTGAGGAACATGATGGAATCCTAGCATAGTAACCAAATGGAATCCATAAAATGGACGCAAGCAGACTTTCAGGAGATTAAAAACTCCATTGAAAGTTTAAGCAGCAGAATGAGCCAATGCGAGGGCATAATTTCAGATATAGAAGGTAAGATTGCAATTAGTAACCAGGAAAAGAAAAATTTATTCAAAGTAGTAAGGGACCAGAAGAAATCAATGCAGTAGTTGCTAAATTATGCAATAAAGAATAACATAAGAGTGATTGGAATCAATGAAGAAACAGGAGAAAGTGCAGATAATATAAAAAGACTGTTCACCAAAGTAATGGCAGAAAACTTCCCATTCAGAGGAAAATCATTCGACACACAGATAAATGAGGCTTATAGGACGCTAAATAGCCATGATAAAAAAGACTCTACACATAGGCATATAATAGTTAAGATTCCAGAAACCTAACGGAAGAACAAAATTCTACAAGCAGTTAGAGAAAAAAAGTCTCAGATAAAGAAAAATCTATCAGAATCACAGCAGACTTCTCAACACAAATCCTCAAGGCAAGAAAATCTTGGAGTGCCATATTTCAAGCCCTCAGTGATGACACCCTCTAATCCAGATAGATGGACCCTGCAAAACTATCTTTCATAATTGATGACAAACAGTAAGTGAGGAACTTCATGAATACCAAACTAGCTCTCTGAAAAAATTAAACAGTATGCTAGGAAAAGAGAATGAAGATCACAACCCCAGAAAGCCTATGAATCCATCAGGCACAACAAGAGAAGAATAATAATTTTTAAAAATCCACAAAAGGGGGAGAAACCAACAACAACAAAAAAGTCATGACAAGGATAAGTTAATATGTATCAGTTATAATCATCAATGTTAATGGTTTCAATTCACCGATCAAGGAAACAGATTGGCAGACTGGGTCAAAAAGCAAGAATCAACAGTATTCTGCATATAAGAAACATAATTTAAAAAGAAATTCATAGGCTGAAATTTATTTTTTTTGTTTTATTGAGTTTATTGGTAAAATCTAGGTATACAATGCAGTTACATTCATTATTGGGATCCTGTACCTTTACATCAGAGATCTTGATTCTCCTTTATTCCCCTTGTCCCTGTGCTTCCTTTACTCCCTCCTGCTCTCCACATTTACAAACACTTTATTTCCATTTTTTTCATTTTCTCATATTTTTCCCTCTCCCTTATTACATTTCCCCCACCCTTCCCATTTTCCCTGCACCTTTAGAGCTTTTCTTCCTATTTCACATTATTAATTTTCTCATTAGGATCTTGTGTACTATTATAGCTTTTCACACCAGAGAAATTATTAGGTATTTACACATGTGTAGCTTATTTATTTCACTTAAAGTATATCCTCAACATGTATCCATTTTCCTATGAATGACTCTAATTTCTCATTCTATATGGCTGAGTAGTATTCCATTTTATAGGGAAACCACATCTTTATCCAGTTTGCAACAGATGGGAAAATGGGCTGTTTCCAAGTTTTAGCTATTACACACTGTGCCACTATAAACATTGGTGTGCATATATCACTGTGGTATGATTCTTTTAATTCTTTTGGAAAGACACCCAGCAGAGGGATAGCTGGGTGAAATGGAACCTCTAGTCCCAGCTCTTTGAGGTATCTCCTTATGTCCTTTCTTTTCAAACTCTGCCTTATTTGTACAAATAAAAAACAACAACAATAAACTGGAAATTTTCAGATTAACTAATCTAAAAACAGTAAGAAGAATTAATAATTTAGAACTCTAGGATTCAGCAAAATATGATTTTGTAATTTGTGACTTTATGCTTAATTATAATGATCAGTTCAAGAAATATCTGCATGAAAATTAAAATTAGGGAATCCTAAAATGATAAAATTAAAAAGGAAAGTAAAAGAGAAAAGGCAATGATGTAAAATTAAAATAATCCTTAATTCTGAAGATGAAAATGATCCCTGAACATATTAAAATTGCTACTTGCTCTTTTAGTATTATATTATTCTTTTTTTTCATCATTTAGAGAATAATTTATTACTTTCTATAATCAAACCCAAGTAGATAAGAACTTACATATTTAATACAGTGCATTATCCCTGTACAAATGGGAAAAATAATATTTCTATACCAATATGGCTGTTAATTTCTGTACAATGCCAACTCAATACAGTAAATTGGGGTAACTTTTTCCAAAGGTGACAGCACAGTTAAAGTTTCCAAATATTCAAATTATATGTGTATATATATATAGATATATATAGATATATAGATAGATAGACCAATAAGAGGCAGTATCCATCAATAGCAGCAACAGCATTTCCAGGTTCTGCAGTCATCTGAACAAAATTATAGACATTCAGTACACTCCATTAAAAAAAAAGCAAAAAAATAAAGAAAAGAATAATACCCAGAAAACAGCAAAGTTCTGTTACTGTTGTGGTACCTGGCACCATTTTTTTTTTTTTATTAGCATCTTAATCATCATCTGGAAAGAGAACTTTCTAGAGTAACATCATTAAAAACAACTCTGATAAAGCATGGTCACTACTACATATCATAAAGCAGGTACAAGATATTTTGCATTCACAGAGGTATGATACAGTACTGTCCTATATCTATAATACTACAATCAGTTTTGGTTTGAAATTTATTTTGTCTCAAAATAAGATTTCTACCCCTGCTTTTTTTTCTGGGCTCCTGTTGCATGGAGAATTGTTTTCCATCCTTTTACTTTCAGTATATGGGCTTCTTTTTGCACTAGGTGTGTTTCTTGTATACAACATATTTTCGGATTTTGCTTCTTAATCCATTCTGTCAGTATATTTATCTTGATTGGTGAATTGAGGCCATTGACAATGATGGTTATAACTGATATGTACTGACTTATTGTCATGTTACTGGCCTTTTGTTGACTCTTTTTACTTTTTCATCTTCTCCTTTTAGTTCCTTGCCTTGCCTATTTGATTTGCTCTGTTGGGCCTCATGGTACTGTTGCCTTCATTGTCTTTTTCTAGGATCTTGTTTAGAATTGCTTGTAGTGCTGGTTTTGTATTCATGTAGTTTCTCAGGTGTTCTTTGTCATGGAAGTGTCTTATTTCCCCCTCCATTTTGAAAGAGAGTTTTGCAGGATACATCAGTCTAGGTTGGAGTTTGTTCTCTTTTAGTACTTGAAATGTCTCACTCCAGGCTCTCCTTGCCATAAGGGTTTGTGTTGAAAAGTCTGCAGTGATTCTGATGGGCTTTCCTTTGCATGTGATTTGTTTCTTTTCTCTTACTGCTTATCTTATTTTGTTCTTCTGTTGGCTTTCTAGGAACATGATTATTATATGTCTAGGTGGAGATTTTTTTTGTGATTGTGGCTAGTTGGGGTCCTATATGCCTCACTTACCTGAATGTCAAATTCTTCCCTTCTGTTTTGGAAGTATCTTGTCATTAATTCTGTGAAAAGCTTTTTTAAGTCATTTGTACTTATTCCTGCTACTTCATGGATTCCTATCAGTCTTATGTTATTCTTCTTTGCATCATCTAGGAGTTGTTGGATCAATTTCTCATGATCCCCTACTGTTTATAAGAGACCTCTCCTCTCTTTTCATGGTCGCTGATCTTATCTTCTATATCTGAGATTCTATCTATCTTCAGATTCTTTTATTCTGTTGCACACACTTTCAATGGAGTGTTTAATCTTCTGGATACCTGTTTGAATCTGTTTTATGGATTTCATTTCTTTCTTATGTTGGAGGTTTATTTTTTCCATTTCTTTCTTATGCTGGGCCTTCATGGCTTCTATTGTGGTCCTGAGCTCATTTATTTTTTTTTTTTGTCAGTTTCTGTTCTTGAGTTTTGAATCAAGACTTCCATTTTGCTCACCATCTCTACGGTTATTTCAGAAATTATTTCTGTTTTGAATTTTTCTAGAGCCCGATTGATCAGTTGTATTCCTTCCTGTTCTTTGAGTTTGGGGTGTCCTTGTGGTTCACAATTGGCCTTTTCATCCTCATTTGCCCTACTGTTTGCCATTGGTGAACTGGAAGTCTATCTTTGTGTCTTGCTTAAGTGTTTTCTCATTTTTATTTTTGTTGCCCAGCTGTCCTTGGTTTAATCTCTGGGTTATCACCCAAATCTTCCTGATATAGTTGTGCCCTAGCTTCTGGGTTTCTAACGACCCTCAGACATTCTCATCTTCATAACATCAGAGAAAACAGCTCATCAAATCAACCAGAATCCTTTATCCCAACTGATACAATCAGCAACATAATATGATTAAGCACAACTTGGAAACTGACCACTTGTGGTAGTCACTACTCTATCACCCTTAAACCATTTGAATTAAATTGAAATCAAGAAGCAGTCCAAAACATGTGTGCAGTGAACAAAGTTTTTAACATAGTATATTTGCCATTTAGAATTGGGGCTCAGACAGAGCTAGCAGGAGAGGAGTAGATAAGTAAAAGAATTAGAGAAGGTTTCAAGTGAAGCAAGAGGACATAGAATGAGCACACAATATTCAAGAAACTGTTGAATTTGAAACGGATAGACAGAGTAGAAATACCAGGACAAGAATATATATCCCCTTAACAGCAATAGGGGCTCACTTTTCCTTAAACCCACTGACCCCTGTGTGAGATAGAATGACAGAAGAAAAGAACATAAAGCAAAGAGAAAAATGATAAAAGAAGAAATCTGAGTTAGGGCAGGAGTAGAAACAGAAAGGGAGATGAGGGATAATATGATGGAGCAAGAGACTTAGTTGGGGAAAGAGCACAGAAAAAATAATTTGCAGAGTGGAATGAGGAAAAGAAAGAAAAAAAAAAGGATTTGAAGGGTCTCTTTTAAATTATATCTCTGCTGTCATAATATACAACATGCACAGCCATGTATAGAACCAAGACCTCTGATATCAGCTAGCTGATGGCAGAACACCATGATGCAGTCTGACTTCGGGCTGCAAAGTCAGATTGAGTTCCCAGACTTCCTGAAAAGTTGAACTCGACACCGTTCTTCTACATAGTTCCCATGCCCTTTCTTTAAAAATGTTCAAAGTTGGGAATGCAGAAAAATACCCTTTGTGAACACTTTTGCCTCTGCAGAGTAGGTCCAAAGACTGGCACAATCAAGAGGTCTGAGAATGTGTGTGTGGGGGTGAGTTGGGGGAGTTGTGGGGGTTCAGGGGCACATGTGCTACCTTCCTGGTGCTGAAGCGAATGTGGCTCCCAGCGGGAGAGGGCATTGCTATCCTTCATGTGGTGGGTTGGGTAGAGCAGGCCCTCCTGGTGCTGGAGCAATGGCTGCTCCCGGCAGGAGAGAGTCATAGACTGAAATTTAAAGGGTGGAAAATAATTCTCCATGAGACAGGAACCCCTCCTCAAAAAAAAGGGTGAATTGCTATCTTCATTGCCGATCAAATGGATTTCAAGTGAATACTGATAAAGAGAGTCAAAAAGGACACTACGTCCTTGTAAATGGAACAATCTAAGAGGAAGAGATGACAATCATAAATATATAAGCATCAAACACTAGTGCAACCAACTATATAAAACAAATACTAGTGGACGTGAAAAATCAAATAAGCACCAATAGTACTGGGGACCTCAATACTCCAATGTCACAAATAGGTCAAGTACATAAAAAATAAACAACAAAATATTAGAAGTCAAACAAACTTTTGAACAAATGAATTTAACAGTTGCTTACACCACCCAAAATCAGAATACACATTTCTTTCAGCTACACATTGGTTATTCTCCAAAACAGACCACATACTTGCTCATAGAAAAATTTTAAGTAAGTGCAAACGAATCAAAATTATTCCCTGTATATTATCCGACAAGAGTGTGATGAAATTGGAGATCAATAGTAAAAAAAAAAAAAAAGCAAAAATTTCAAAACACATGGAAATTGGACAACATGCATCTGAATAAACAATCATTCATAGAGGAAATTAAAGATGAAATCAGACAGTTTCTGAAATTAACTGTCAATGCCAATACAACCTATGAGAATTTATGGGACACAATGAGAGCAGTCTTGAGAGGGCAGTTGATAGCAATAAATACTCATATTATGAAAAAAGGGCAACCTCAATTAAACAACCTCATGCTGAACCTCAATCTCCTAGAAAACAGAGCAGGAGAAGCCCAAATGTCATATAAGGTGGGAAACTATAAAGATTAGTGCAGCAATCAATGCAATGGGGTCAAAGAGAATGATACAGAAAATCAATTAGAGAAAGAGCTAGTTCTTCAAAAGAATAAACAGCATTGACAAATCCCTAGAAAACTTTATAAAAAAAAATAATAAAGGAAAGAAAAGGCCCAAATCCATGCAATTGCAAATGCAATGGGTGAAATGAATATGGACCCAACAGGAATGCAGAATATCATCAATACCTATTTTGAGAACCTATATGCAAATAAGATGCAATACAGAAGAAATTGACAGATTCCTAGATATATATATATACATATATGAATTACCAAAATTGAACAAAAAAGACACAAAAATTCTAAACAACCCAATATCAATATACAAAATTCAAAACATAAGTAAAAACTTACCAACTAAGAAAGCCCATGTTCTGATGGCTTCCATGCTGAATTATACACACATTTAGAGAGGAACTATTGCCACTACCATTTAAAATCTTCAAAAAAAATTAAAAGTGAAGCAATACTCCAAAATTCATTCCTGGAAGCAAGCTGCACCACCTTGATCCCAAAAGCAGAGAATGACCCAACCTCAAAAGAGAACTATAGGCCAATCTCAGTAATGAAAATAGATTCAAGATTCCTTAATAAGAGACCTAATACAAAGCAGAAGATCATCAAGAACATCATACACCTTAACCCTGAAGTGGGATTCATCCCAGGAATTCAGAATGGCTTAAATACACGAATTGATAAATGTAATACATAGTATTAATAGAGTCAAGGACAAAAGATATATGATCATCTCAGTAGATGCAGAAAAAGGATTTGACATCTATTTATGATTTTTAAAAATATAGAAATTTGGAAAAGACAGTCTCATTTAAAACCTGATAAAAGCCATCTGTGAAAAAACAACAGGAAGTATCATAGTCAATGCTTAAAAATTGAAACCCTTCAGACTAAAATCAGAAACAAGGCAAGGCTGTCCACTATCACCACTCCCATTCAGTATAGATTTGGAAACATTAGCCACAGCAATTAGACAAAAGAAAGACATAAAAGGAATAAAGATAGGAAATGAAGAATTCAAATTGTCATTATTTGCAGATGTCATGATAATCTATGTAGAAGATCCCAAGAACTCCACCAAAAGTCTCCTAGACGTAATAACCAAATTTAGTAAATTAGCTGGATACAAGGTCAACACATAAAAATCAATAACTTTTCTGTTCACAGTCACAGAGAGAAATGGAAAAAACAATTCCTTTCACAATAAGAAGACAAACATTTAAAATACCTAGAAATCATTGTAACAAAAGAAATCAAAGATCTGTACTCTGAAAACAACAGTACTCTGAAAAAAGAGATCAAAGATGATTTCAGAAAAGTAAAAGACAAGCTAGGCATGGTGATGCACACCTGTAATCCCACCACTTGGGAGGGGGAGGCTAGAGGAACGCTGTGAGCTCAAGACAAGCTTGGGCTATGTAGTGAGTTCCAGGTCAGCTTCAACTACATACTGAGACCCTGTCTCAAAAAAAAAAAAAAAAAAAAAAAAAA
>NW_022900950.1:58134637-58139657 GCF_012274545.1 Fukomys damarensis | reverse complement strand
AAAAAAAAAAAAAAAAAAAAAAAAAAAAAGACATTCCTTGCTCCTGGGTAGTAAGAACCAACATTGTGAAAATGGCCGTACTTCCCAAACTGCAATATAGATTCAATTCAATCCCAATTGACATTCCAGTAGCATACTTCACAGACCTTGAGAGAACAATCCAAAAATTCATTTGGAACAAGAAGAGTTCTAGAATAGCAAAAGCAATTCCAGGCAATAAATACAAGATTAGGGGTTTCACAGTCCCTAACTTAAAACTATACTACAAATTTACTTTAATAAACAAGGAAACAAAAACTAAAAACAAAAAAACAAGGTTCTGGTGAGGAAACAGACCTGAGGGTAAATTGTAGAGAGTAGAATGCACTATATTAAAAACTGCATAATACCATTCCCCAGACAAAACAGAGTAGACCAGGATGATATAACTCAACAAAACATTGCAATCCCAATAATGGAGGAGAAAAACAGGATTTTTACCCAAAACAGTAAGAGTGATATCTATCCCAACAGATCACCCTATGGTGCATGTAACCCTGTTATCTAAATTAAAAGTGTGAAACCCTATGATGTGTGCAGCCCCAATATCTACTCAAACAGCCCCAATATGTGTGAAGTGAAAACCTGAATCAGTGCCACAGACCTCCAGTTAGAATGATATAAAAGAGAGAGTGCAGAAGACAAGTTCATCCCACAAAGTAACCAGTCCAGCTTGATGGCAACTTACCTGATGAGATCTCAGATGAGACCTCGGTTGAGACATCAGATGCCTGCCCAGAGCGGATCCCCAGATCAACGTGGAGGCAAACCAGATTGAACACCACAATCATCAGGAAAGGAGAAACAAAGTCATGCTCCTTAGATTTGTGCAGGTACAGGGAGTGGCACCTGGAGGGCATGAATAATGTTTGATGTTTAAAACTATTTAGCAACTACTACTGTCTCGACCTCCAGTTAGTGCACACTCCTGCTCAAGACACCAGTGGAACAGATTAAAAGATGCAGAAATAAGTCCAGACAGACTCAGCCATCTCATCTTTAACAAAGTAGCCAAACACCCTCATTGGAGAAAAGACAGCCTCTTTAATAAATGGTGCTGGAAAAATTGGGTTTCAACTTGCCAAAGATTAAAAGTAGATCTATATCTCTCACCATGCACTAAGCTAAAATTCAAATGGATTATAAATGTAAATATTAAAACAGAAATACTACATTTGCTGGAAGAGAGGTTAGGTAGAACTCTTGGATGTTGGCCTAGGAAAAGATCTTATGAACAAAACCCCAGTTGCCTGTGAACTAGCACAATCAACACGTGGGATTTCTTCTCATTAAAAAGCTTCTGCATGGTAAGAGAAGTCACCAACTGTGTGAAGGAACAACCAACAACGTGGGAAGAAGTTTTCACCAGCTGTTTCTCAGACAAAAGTCTACTATCTAGGATATAGATATAGATATAGATATAGATATATATATATATATATAAAACTTTAAAAAGAAATCAGACCTCTCATATTTAAACACCCAATTCAAAAATGGACAACTGAAATGAACAGATATTTTTCAGACAAATAATAGGAAATAGAAACAGCAAATAGAAATAGCAAATAAATATGAAAAAGTGTTCAACATCATTGGTCATTTGAGAGATGCAAATGAGGATTATCATAAGATTTCATCTCAACTCAGAAAAAGATGGCTTCTATCATGAAATCAATTAATAAAAAATGCTGTCAGGTGTGTGAAAGAGGAAACCTGGTCAACTGCTGGTGGGAGTGCAGACTGGTGCAACCGCTATGGAAATCAGTAGGGAGATGCCTCAAAGAATTAGGATTGTATTCCCATTTGACCCAGCTGTTCCTCTGCCAGGCACCTCACAAAAGGACTAAAACAATCATACCACAGTGATATATGTGCACCCATATTCACAGCAGTAGTTTATAATAGACAAAATTTGGAAATAGCCCAATAGCTTGGAAACTGCAAGAAGAAAATGTGTATGTGTGTGTGTGTATTTTCTTTAATAAAATGGAATATTAGTCACAAAGAATTAGAAACTGGAGACATTCATAGCAAAATGGATGCACATTGAGGCTATGCACTTCATTGAAATAAATAAAACACACTTTTGTAAATACAAAATAGTTTCCCTGGTGTGAGAATCTGAAAGTGTAAATAAGGACTAAGTGGTATAACATATAATGTGAAATAGGAAAAAAGGGGAAAAGGGAAAGGGTAAGTGGGAGGGATAGGTGAAAAGAAAAAAGCAAATGGAATCAATATGCAAAAAATTGAAAAATCAAAATTATATATATATATATATATATATATATATTTCAAAGATCTGTGAGTACTTTATTTTTAAGAGTAACAATATCCTTGTAACACAAAATTTTCAATAGACTATTTTCTTTTGCCAGAATAATGATATTGCAATTCAGAAGTATAAAGGTTAAATTTGACCCTCAGTTTTAAAAAGAGTATTGTTGCCAGTCGTTGGGATAAACCTCTGTAATCTAGTAATCTGAGAGGCTGAGCCATGAGGATTGCAAACTCAAGGCCCACTAGACAACCTAACAACTTACTGAGACCCTATCTCAAACACACACAAAGAAAGTTTGATAAGTTTGGGAGGTCTCTCATTGGTAATGCTCTAGATTCAATCCCCCATCGCACAAGAAAAAAAAATCATTGATGCACTAAATTACATATATTCAAAATATACAGTTTGACAAATTTTGAAAAAATGTGTATGCCTACCTGATAGCTATGATAACTGAAGCATTCATTATCCACATATTTCTTCATCCCCATTATTTTATTTTCTTCCTCCCTCATGTACTCAATTTCCCCTGAGTCAAGAACATATCAATTTTTTGACACTGTAAATTTTTTTAAATGTCTTAAAACCTTCTGTTAAACAGATCCACTACAGTGATAATAACATTAGCTCACACATAAAGATAGAGCTCTCAAGAATTAAAGGCTTTTTAAAATCTTATAAAGAAATATAATTAAAATACTAATTAAATTTTATTTGAATTTTAAAGAAGAGAAATATTCAAACCATATATTTACAATTTCATTATTTTGTATAAATATTCTTTTGTGTTATCTATCTGTTTTTTCTTGAGTTTAGCAGTGCCTTCAAAATGTATGCATTTCATTTAAATTTTCTGTTTATTTTGATACAAAAATAGTAAGATTATACTTACATTTATATTATTCTCTTAGGGCTGGGGATGTACTTCAGTAGTTCCACTCCTGCCTCCCAAACACAAGGTCATGAGTTCAAGCTCTGGTACCAAAAAAACAAAGCAAAAGAAATATCCTCTTAATAGCTGTGGAACCCACAGTGAGGCCAGCTCTCTCATTCCTATTTCAGTAAAATTGCACATAATCTATATTTTATTAATCTAGTTAGAGACTCATTATTTTTATTTTCACAACAAATCAGATTTAATTTATTAATACTTTCTTTATAGTTCTTTTTCCTAGGAGTTTTCTAATTTATATACGTTTCTTTTTCCCATCCTTTAGGCCTGATTTACTCTGTTTAAAATGAATACTTCTTGACTTATTTTGTAAGGTGAAGTCTGTTTGAAACTTTATTTTATTTTAAAATTAGTTTTATATTTATGTATTTCTAGTTTTTTTTTACCAAATTATATGTTTTGATATACTTTAATTTTTATTAATTTCATTACAGATAGGAGTCCTGTCTTGATACTGGAGTTATTTAGAAAATTGTTAATTTCTTAAAAATATATTTTTGGTACCAGAGATCGAACTTGGGTCCTTGTGCTTGTGAAGCAGGAACTGGAACCACTGAGCTAATCCCCCGACCTACAATATTGACTTCTGAATTCATACAATGGTATCTGAAAATATATCTTGCATGCCTAGAATATCTTTAAATTTAATGAATTTATTTATTGTTGTGAATATTTCAATCTACTAATTATACACTTTGAAGTGACTTGAATTTATCCTTTTGAATTGTGTTAATTTTACTTTATAACCTATCAAATCAAAATACTATAAATTAATGAATATTAAAAGGTTTTACTTAAGTGTATATTGTTTATTAAATTAACATTTGTAATTATTTTTGTGTTTAATTGTCTATGAAAATAAAAAAAATGTCTTCATGATTACCCTCATCTGTATTTGCTATTCCCATCCATAAAGAAAGCATATTAAAACTGTTCACAAATACTAAAAACTAAGGAGAAAAGCACATTCCAGGTGTAGTTTCTGTTTAATAATACAATTCAAGGAATTGTCTGCTACCAAATTATTTTACTGTTATTTAGGAAAATTCTTGGAATGTCAATCAGTATATGTCTGTCAGTCAACATACTTCATGAAGATAAATCCAACATGCTCAGTCTTTATGGCAACTAAATGAACTGGTTTCTTGTAAAAGTGACAAACAAACAAAAAAAAATCAACAAAAAACTTCTATATTGCTATATTGTGTGTGTCCTTACAGGATGTTCTACACACAGCAATCAGAACAAAATACAAATAACGTAATTTGTATTGTGTTAGTCCTCTGCTTTTAAATATCTCATGGTTTCTCTCACAAAGTGAAATATAAGCTCTTTATTCTGATCATGCCACCTAAAATGCTTATCTTACTCTGGATCCAAATATCCCATTTTATCTTATCCACAGAATCTATAATAATCTGAGCATTTTTATTCACATGCCTATGTATGTTGCTTGAATATCTGTTATTGTTATGCATAGAAAGGTAGCTATTTTTCTACCATGTTTGTTTTTGTGTCATATGCACTCAATAGCACCACAAAGCATAATTTGCTTTATTTATGATGATTGAATGAATAAATTGTGTTTGGGCACGTCTTTGGAAGTAATGTACAGAGAGAGAAATTTGTGAAACAATTCAATTTATGTTATTAGGCAACAAAGTTATCTTCCTATTGTTTAAAAATTATTTCTGAGATAAAAGCTGTATTTTTCTTTTCTCTTTTTTTTTTTTTTTTTTTTTTTTTTT
>NW_022900950.1:58112502-58134517 GCF_012274545.1 Fukomys damarensis | reverse complement strand
GGTTTTTTGAGACAGGGTCTCACTATGTAGTTGAGACTGCCCTGGAACTCATTATGTAGCTCAGGCTGGTCTCGAACTCACAGCGATCCTCCTGCCTCAGCCTCCCAAGTGCTGGGATTACAGGTGTGTGCCACCACGCCCAGCAAGCTGTATTTTTCTTAATTAAAAATAGATTAATTTTAATTTTGGCACACATTAAACAAATAGATTGTGTAAGATTAAATAATTATATAAGATCATATAATATTTAATATTAAATGAATAAAATATTAATTTAATTAATTAATTTAATAACTACAATAAGCTATGTGATTAGATTTTTATACATATGAATTACTTTATACTCTAACTGAAATTTAATACTTTTTATTAACATGTAAAGAAACAATTTGTTATTTTATAAAATCACACTGAAAATAATCATTTGGAACAAAAAGATGGTTGATGATTTTAAAATGTTCACTTCATCATGTCTCCTACTTTTTCCCTAAACATTCCATAGCAATTAAATACAATGCGGCCTCTCAGCAACAGAGTCAAATAAAAAGACAGATTCATTATATCTGACAATGATATAAAGCATCTTCCTATAATAATGATGAGTACAAAGGTGACTGTTTTACATGTCATTGACATGTATTACAAAAGTGAATATATCTAACATTTTAGCTTTAAGAATTTGCAATTTATGGGGAATGATCTAATCTGTGGTTTCATTGAAAATGCATTTGCAAAAATGGCATAATACACATCCAAAGTGTTTGAACAAAACTGCTGATTTATAAAACACAGAAAACAATAGCTGTCTGCATACTTAACAATGCTTTTTACGTGCATTTAATTTAAAATACTATTTAAGGAAATATGAGTTAACAATATTCCGTACACTCAGCTTTATCCACTTAATTGTTCTCTGTTCCTGTGAAAAAATGAGTTATAAACTTATGCACATACACAAACATGTTCATCTCTGATTTCACTTGCAGTCTCAATGATGAGTGCTACACATCTGCTCTTCACAGTTTCATACAAGAGGGTCTGGTGATCTTAATGAAGCTCTATGACTTGGACTGAGCACTCAGTACCTTGTGGGATCCAGTCAGAATTCAGGCTAACAGCATCTCCTTGGCTCATTCCTTTCAAATTAACGTGAAGCCCTGATTCAGTAAGTGAGCTAAACCACTTGTACAGAACTGAATACCAGTTTTCATTTACAGTTATATATTTTGAATAAATAAATGGAAGCTTTTCAATATAGCAGTAATTTCATGATAATGGAGAATTAGTACATTTATATTACACATCTTAAGTTTTCATCTTCTTCCTCTCCCTTCCTTTTTTCTCTCCTCCCTCCATTTTTTTGCCCTTTCCCTTCTGCAAATAACCAATCTCAGTCTCCTTTTATCTACATTTTACTTTGCCCTTTACTTATATTTAGAAAGACATAATATATGCAATATTTAAATATATGTGTCCCATTTATTTCAATTCACAGGACAATCTCAATGTGTACCCACTTGCCTAAAATGGTCAAATTTATCCTTTAGAACTCAGAAGAACTTGGAAAATACTTAACTGTAAAACTTAAAACTTAAGAATATGATTTACAGATATAAATCAATATAAAAAATAAAAAGAATAAACATTTATATACAAAAATATATGAACTTTTAATTTTAATTTCCATAAATAGAACTTTATTGAAAAAAGGCCACACTCCATCATTTATATGTTGGGTGTATCTGATTCTCAGCTCTGCTATGGGTTTGATGAGTGCTCCTGAAAGGTCTGTATGATAAAGGCTTGATTCTCAGAGTGGCACTGATGGGTGGTAGTAGAATCTTTCAGCAGTTGGGGTCCATGACTTGTACATCATAGGGACCATTCCCCAACATACATGGTCAAATCATAGCCCATCTGTCTCTACTTTTTGGCCAAAGAAGTGAGCAGTTTGGCTCTGTCACATGCCCCTGTCATGAGATACTATCTCTGTCACCTGGGGCATATAGAGTATATATAGAGAGCCTGATCACAAATTGGTAGGGGCTCCATTTTTCCTTGCAGAGAAAATGAGGTGAAGATTTTGGAATGTTAAATACAGTTGGGACTCCAAAGAGTCAGTAATACTCAAATGAATATAGTCTTAGTGAAAAGATTAAAAGAATCAAAATTTATTCACAAATCACTGAAATCATGTTATCTATCTACTCTGGGCAGAACCAAAATGTCTTTCTTAGACAAACCTGGACTTATCCTACCAAAAAAAAAAAAAATAGCAAAGAGCAATAAGAAAGAGAGAGAGAGAGAGAGAGATATGTGGAGAGAGTGAGAGAGCCCAAAAAGCAGAAAATCAAAAGAGACTTTCTTACTATAACAGATAGCATATTTTCAACAAACAGGCCAAATCAGCAATATAAGCTGAAATGAAAATGACACTTAAAATAATATTCAAAAGTAAGAAAAAAAGCAAATAGTGTATATTTTCAAATGAGTGTGGAAATTTCTTGCCTTTCTTCACTAGGGGGGAGATTCACATGTCCTGATTGTATTATGAGAAGAGGAAGAGAAGTTATCTGTCACTTTATGCACCTCATTCACATTTTCAGTTTCTTGCATTGCTAAAAAGAAAACTCCATCATTCTGTGAGATTCCACTAAATTGTGGAATGCTTGAATGGAAAGATTATTAAATTTATTCATATCAAAATTTAACAATTAAGCTAATCATCTACAGGAAAACTTTTAAAATGTTAAAAAGTATGATATATTCTAAATTACTGTAAAAAGTATCCTCCAAAAGAAGTAACATAAAAAGATTAGTAAACTAAATAAAAATTTTGTTATATAATTCACTTAATTTAAAACAAGTATAAAATAGAGAAAAGTAATAGGTCAACAAAGAGTAAGAAAATATAAATGAACCATTTCTTCCTATTATACAATATCAATTATATATTTCGATCCTTATTTACACTTTTAGATTATCACACCAGAGAAACTTTGGTATTTACACATGTGTGTCCTACTTATTTCACTTAAGAGTATGGCCTCCTAAATAAAACCAGCACTGAGAAAAAGAACTGATGCCACAAAAAAGGGGGTGAAGGGAAGGCCTGGACAAGGGGAAAAAATGAGAGCCAAGACCTGTCATGTGAAGGTACAGGATCCCAACAATGAATGTAACTGTACTGTATCCTGAAAATGTACCAATAAACTCAACTAAAGCTGAAAAAAATAGGTATTAAAATAAATATGCAAGATAAGAAAGTTACTTATTTGTTTAGATCTATACCCTGTTGCTACACTGAATTTTTAAAAATCAGTTTTAATAGCATTTTGTTGCAGTGTTCAAGATTTCTAGGATACAGAACCCTATACTTCGCAAAGAGAAAAATTGGATTTCCTGTTTACTTTCATTTTGCATGCTTTTAAAACTGAATTAGTACGTGTTTCTTATACATAATGACTGGTTTTATCACGGGTATTTGGTAGATGAACATGACACACCTTAATTCCTTTTAATATCCCTTTCCCTGTCCCCTTCCACATTCCCTCCACCTCCTGTTCCTCTTCCCACTTGCATAAGGTTTACTTCCCTATTTCTTTCCTCCATTTTTTTATTTTTTGCTGTTTTCTGTATTTACACTTTGGATCTCTAATATGAGCAAATTGACATGATATTTAAGCTTGTGGGATTGGTTTATTTTACTTACCATTATAGTATTAAGGTATATCTATTCTCCTATAAATGACTCAATTTAAACTCTTCTGTATAGCATTAAACTGATAAGAACAGATATTACACTTGATCTTAGCCAAAAGGCTGAGAAGTGATATAAACTTTTCTGTATAACAGAGTAGTATTCCATTATGTGCAAATACTACATTTGATTTATCCATTTGTCTTTTGATGGACATATCGCTCCTTACAAGATTTAGCTATTATTAATTATGCTGCTATAAGTATTGATATGAATGTGTCACTGTAATATTATGTCTTTAACTTTTTTGGGAAAGTACCAAATAGGGGAATAGTTGGGCTGAGTGAAATTTCTACTTTTAGTTTGAGGAATCGCTATACTGATTTTCACAGTAATTGTACTAATATACTTTCTCACCAACTAGGTAGGAGTGTGTTCCTTTTTCATAACAGCCTTGCTAGCATTTCTCAGTATTCAATTCCTTGGTGTTAGCCATTCTTTCTGAAGTAAGAGGAATTCTCAATATTGCTTTAATTTGCATTTCTCTAATAGCCAATATTGTTGAAAATTTTCCACTTAGTTTTGGGCCACTTCTATGTCTTCTTCTGAAAACTGTCTATTCACACTTAAATTGCCCAATTTTTTTATTGAGTTTTTTTCTTTTGGGGGGTTTATTTTTTTAAATTCTAGATATTTGTCTTCTGACCTAGGTATGTGTGACTGGCAATTTTTCCCCCATTTTGTAAGTTTTCTCTTCCCATTAGCAGTTGTTTTCTTTGCAGAGCAAAGGCTTTTTAATTTCATATAATCTCATTTGTTAACTCTTTGTATTATTTCTTGTGCAGTTGGATTTTGTTCAGATAGTTCTTGTCTATGCGTAAGATTTCAAGTTTTTTACCTATTTGTCTTCCATTAGGCTGAATGTTTTTGTTTTAGTATTTAGATATTTGATCAATTTTTATTTTAGTTTCTTATACTGATGGCTACTCTTGTAGAGAGAAGTCCCAAAACTGTAACCGAAAATCCACATATGTATTGCAAGTTTCCAATTCTGCAATTAAATCTGAATATTAAGGTTTTTGATTAGAAAAATCAACTCATACATTAACATCTTTTGTGTTAAAAGATCACTTTGTTTCACCAGAACTGTTTTAGTACATAGTGAGCGATATGGGCCTAGCTTCAGTTGTTTTTCATAAAGATAACCAGTTTTCCCAGCACCACTTATTAAAGATACCTGTACTATCTTTTCCACCACATACTTTTATGGCCCTCAGTTAAAAAATGAGTTGTTGGATATGCCTGGAGTTGCTGCTGCTTTCTCTAAAATGTTCCATTCATGCACATGTCAGTTTTATGTCAATAAGTGCTGATTTTATCACGGTAGCTTTGTAGCATAATTTGAAATTGGTGATGTGAAGCCTCCTGTTTTGCTCTTTTACACAGGGTGGCTTTTGCTGTTCTTGGTCTCCTCTGGGTCAATGTAAATTTCAGAGTTGCGAGTTCTGTGAGCAATGGTGTTGAGATTAGTGGCAATGTGTCTGTTAGTACAATCATTTTTAATTCAAGCACATCAAATTTTTAAATCAGTCACATATAGAATTGATTTTATTTTAAGAGTAAACACTAAAATGCAAAAGCTTACAAGTGTGAAACAATAAAATATTTTATGTGTAAATATATTCACAAAAAGTTTTTCATATATATACCTTACAGACATATATAACTGGTCTGTCAGTCAGGTTTCCACTGTTCTGAGAAATCCCTGAGTAAACTAATTTGGAAGGAGGAAGGATTTATTTGGACTCAAATATCAGAAATTCCAGCTCCGCAGTCAATTGGCCACTCTGCACTAAGGCTTGTGGCCAGTGAGTACATCATGGTAAGTGAGTATGTGGTAGAGGAAAGAGGCTCACTTCATGGTGGTTAGGAAGAAAGAAAAGCGAGGGAAACAGGAGAGAATGGAATCACAATTCTTCCAAAATAATGCTCCAATAACTTCATATCCTACCATTAGGCCACATTACTTAAAATTCTACCACCTAAGACCTCAACCCATGGTTTTTAAGGGCCATTTAAGATACAAACCAAAAAAGGTGTTAATAATGGGTATCACTTGTAATAGAAATTTTCTTTGGATTGAAAAAAAAAGTCAGTTAGCCTGGTTTTACCTATAAACTTAATGATATTTTCATTTGCCAAAATGGGTGGATCTGAAGGCAAGAAAAATATATAATTATATACATACCTCCAGGTATTAATTTAGATAAGGTTTACCAAACTTGAAAAAAAAATTCTATGTTATGTATTTAGTTATCTGGGTATATGATCTTTGTTGTAAGTACTCAACTCTGCTCTTACAGGCCATATTAATCAGCTTTATCCTATAACAAAACACCCATGGAAATTAATTTCTAAAGACAAACAATTTACTTACTTCATGGTACCAGAGATTCCAGTCCAACACCGTGTGTATCTATCTATCCTTTTGAGCCTCTGACAACAATAGAACATCATGGAAGGGGCATTTGAAAGAGCCAAACTGCTCACCTCATTAGACCAAAAGCAGATACAGGACTGGCTGTGCTTCCACTGCACCTTTCAGGGACGGTCCTGATGACATACAGGTCACAGATCCCCACTTCATGTAGATTCTACCACTTCCCACCAGTGCCACTCTGAGAATCAAGCTTTTAACATATGGACCTTTCAGGAGCAGCGATCCAACTCAGCATAGCTGAGAAGCAGATGCAGCCAACATATAAATGATTGAGTATGTGCAATTACATTCTATCATTTTTACGGCTTTGTTCCAATAAAGTTCTACTGGCTGAAAATAAAATCCAAATTTCATTTTTAACTGTAAACATTTATTCTTTTGATTTTTCTTATATTTATATTTTGACTTTCTTATATTTTATTTAAATAAATGAAACACTCTTAGCTTGTAAACTCTACAAAATAAAAGTACTTGCCAAGTGCTTCTTCTGAGTCTAGTGAACATCTAGGATTCACATATACTAAATGTCCAACTGTATAGTGACTTCTCTCCACAGTGCAGAGGGGTGATTTGAACAATTGTATAAATGTATAACATAAATCACTAATGAGGTATTATAAAGAAAGAAATGAGGCAGATATGAAGCATTATTTTTAGTAGAGCAAATAGCAAATATTCAGAAGATGATATTTGAGCAAAGATGTAAATGAAGATTAGAATCATGAAAAATCTAGACAAGGCATCTGGTAATAGAGGGTCTCAGTACAGAACATTGCACAGATTTGGGTGAGAAACCATAATGGCTTTGATGTTAAAATAAAAATATAAATAAATTGCAAGTGATGCTGTAGAATATTTAAAATGCTTCCATGTAGTAAATTTTTATATATTGAAGATATACTCCTAAGTGAAATAAATAAGTCACACATGTGTAAATACCAAAGTCTCTCTGGTGTGAAAAATTGAAAGTGTAAATAAGGATCGATATGTATAATAGATAACGTGAAATAGGAAGAAAAGGTTCAAAGGGAAAGTTTGAGGAGAAGGGGAAAGGAAAGAGAGGAATTGTGAAGGGAGGGCAGAGGTAAGGGGAAAAAATGAGAATCAAGACTTGTCATGTAGAGGTACATGATCCCAACAATGAATGTAACTGTATTGTATCCCTAAAATGTACCAATAAACTCAATAAAATTAAAAAATATATATTCAAAAAAATCATGTTACAGGCAAAACAATTTCTATATTCTACAAATGCTTAGAAAACTTATGAAGAACTCCTTTATTCAATTATTTTATTGTTGCTATGTGTCTGTCTTGACATCTATTTGAAGGTAGTGCAAAAATAGCTGTTGAGGCTATTTCAAATATATGTCATGGGTTAAATAGGGTACTGTTTTAGCTCTTTAGAAATTAAGGCAATACTATTCCTGTCCCATCTTCAGTGAGGTAATGATTATGTGAATTTACCAGATATGTAATACACACACACACACACTCGCACACACACACACACACACACACACACACACACACACAAAACACTTTCTCCACCCAGCTTCCATATCCACAAACTACAATTTGGATGATATTCTATAAAAACTGAAGGTGAGTACATTAAGTAATAAATTAGTTTATATTCCCTTTATAGTAACTGAAATTCTAGTAAATTATATTGATGAATTTAAAATTACTGCTTCAGTTGATTTACATTTATAGAGTTATTTTTATTGCAAGAAATTAAAAAAGTATATACTTAGAATATTTATGTTTGTGTTAGTTCATAACTTAAATAATAAGAAGCTTCACTTTTGTTTCTAAAATAAAAAACTTCAGTTTAAATTTGCCAAAGACAGAGATGCAAATGATTTCATCATATGCAATTATGCTATATAATTTTTATTATTTTATTATTAATCATCTTTACTTATAGGCTTAGATAATGTTTTCATATATTTTAAATCAAATAAAATATAATTTCTCATCCTGATGGAAGACCTTCCCAAAAGGACAGAATATCTTATATGGAAGTTGAGTCATTTTAGAAAAGATTTTAAGATTGTAATAAATCAGATTTATTTGTCTCAAGGGACTCACCTTTTTTGATGACTTTTAAAGGTCTTCTTTTTCGTAAAAGATGTAGAGGACTAAAATATAAAGTTACAAACTGAGTGCTCATGATTCATAGTAATAAAATAGCAAAGTCAGAATGCATGCACATATTGCAAATGCACAAAACCCAGCTAAGCTAATTCCTCCAAGGTGAAAGGTATACATTTCTTTCCAGGAGTAGGATACTCAAGGTTGGGATAAATTGTGATCCTGTGGGAATGAAAATAAATTCCTAGTTCCCTTTTCCCAGGTATTATAAGATGTGTAGGGATTTGTGCAGACCCTGAGCATTTTTCTGTGTGTATGTTTCCCCTTCATGATGCTATAGTATAAATCTCAGAAACAGATAGACAATATTATAGTTGAGTTTCCTGTGTAGATTTGCATAACTAGAAAACTAAACCCAAGCCAAATTTTGAATTCTGGGATGAATATGAATAGATGTTTAACATCCTTACCACCGCATGTCTCATGAACATTCTAATTGAAAAAGAAAATTTTGAGTATCCAAAGAGAAATTATACAAATATCTATATTTCACACAATTTCCAATTTTGGGGTGACATTATTGACTAGCAAACACTGTCCAAGGTTAAGGCTAAAGCAATTTTATATAAGAATTTTTAAACTACATGTGTGGCACATGACTGCAATCCCAGGTCTCAGGGAGGGTGAGGAAGGATTATGTGAAGTCCAAGTATAGCCTGGGCAATTTAGCAACTGAGAAAATTTGTCTCAAAATGAAAAATAAAAATGCAGCAATGTATTAGGAATATACCTCAGCGTTAAGCCCCTGTACTCATTCCTTAGGACCAGACACACACACACACGCACACACACACACAAATGTTAAACTAATATTTAACATATTTGAAATTCAAATATATTATTTTAAAGTCTTTAGTTAGGAACTTATTGAAATAATAAAGTCATTATATTAATAATATTCAGATTAAATAAATATATTCCCTGCCCCCAAAATTGTGGTACAATTAAAGTTCTTTTTAATTTACTCAATTATATTTGAATGTCTGCCTTGAAAGAAACTAATTTTAAAAAGTTATTTTGAAGACTAAATCTGTAAAAATATATTTTGCCCAAAGTACAAGAGAAAAAAGAAGAGTTGGAAAATACTGCAATATTTTGATTTCAATAAATTGTTAATTTATTAGTAAAAATAGAAACTTTGTTATTACACCAAAATGGACAAGCCAGATGGTATCTTCCTTGTTGATACACAAAAGTAGACCAGAAGGTTTTGTTTATCTGTATCTTGTTTTTTTTTTTTTAACTTGGTTGCAAATTTTAACATCAACATATATGAAATATAGTTTTACTCTGCTTCATTAAAATAAAAAATTCATTATGAAATGAATTTTCAAACCTTTGGAAACAAACATACCAGACAAGTGATCCCAGAGTGCATGCAAACAAGGCAACCAAGGGTGTAATTACAAAACCTTGTAACATAACAAGACTTTTCAGATCCCCTTAATGACAAGAGCAAAAAAACCTGAGCCTACAAGTCATCCTCAGTTTAGGAGACACATTTGGGAAATAGTAAAGGCCAAGATGATTAGATTTTTTTCAGAAGGAGAACTACACACAGCAAACAGCTCCAAAGGTCTTCAAGGTCAGTCTTTAACTGAATACTGATTGGAAGTTCATGTGAGAAGAGTATGTAAGCCTCAGGAAAGATATACCAAAACACCACAGGAAGAAGAACAGCAGGAACTCATAGAAGACATAAATTGGTTTGTGGAGCACCAATCAGAGTAGATAAACCTTGTAATACACAGATATCATTTACTCAGTCTGCTATTGGCCAGTAATAGGGGGAAATTAATTCTATTTTGAAAGCTGTTCAGGTACAACATAACAAAGAGCAAATCTTAAATTGTAAAGTAGTTTGACTGCATCTCAGAAAAAGAATATCAAGAATAAAGAAATATAAAAAAAACCCAGCATCCACAATGTTGTGAACAATAAAATCTGACATTCAAAATTTCAAAAGCAAAGCAACAAGAAAACACATCATTTAATAGGGGAAAAAATCAGTCAACAGGACCAATTCATAAATAAGAGAGTTGTTTTACAAAAATAAAAAAGATGTGCTTTTCTATTCTCAGAAGAAAGTATATATTCTAATTCCCTCTAAGTCACAGAAAAATCAGAAGCGAAATTTGAATATATTGTGTAAAATGAAAATGAAAACAAGGTAATACATTTTGTGAATATATCTAGTAAAGAATACAAATGGAAACTTATAAAACTAATTATCTTAGAAAAGAATAAAAGTTTAAAAATCATTACACAAAGTCTATCTTCAAAAACTAGAAAAGGAAATTAAAACCTAAGCAAAGAAAAGAAATAAAATAATGTCAAAGCAGAATAAAAACTGAGCTAGAAATCCACAATAAAGAGAACACTGATAAAACTAAATGTTTTTATATTTCAGTTAAATTGATAAAACTCTAACCAATGTGATCCATAAAAAGAAAAAGAATAATTATCAGTACCAAGAATGAGAAAGGCAAAGTCATTTGAGACTTTACAGGTATAAGAGAGATAATATGAAGATGTTACAACTTTATGTTAGTAAATTTGACTGCATACATTACTTGGACATATTTTCTTATCTCTACCAATGCTGAGTTGTGGAAAAATATTTTCAGAATAGTGTGCCTGCTATGTTGAAAATCTTCCACAAAAGCAATCTTCAGACCCAGCTAGTTCTATTGATGAATTCTTTTAAAAACACTTAAAATTCTACAGTTTTCCAATAAATTGAAAATGACGTATTTCCCAATTACTTCTGCGACTCACTGTACCTTAACATGATAAATAACCAAAGATGACAAAAAAATGAAAGATCAATACCTCTCATGATACTAGATGCAAACATTATTAACAGCAACAGGCTTTTCTATATTTGAATAAGTATTTTCTATAATTTAACTGCAAAATTAATTGTTTAGGAAATTTTTGATAGCATACAAATATTTCAAATATTGACAAATCTTATTAAACAAAAAAAACATATACTTTATTTTTTCACTACTAATCCCAGCAGAATATTTTTAATCAATGAGAAGCTAGAAAACTCATATTTTCAGACAGTACATTTCGAAACAATTTTTTCATTATAGTTTAAATTTTATTGTAAAAATCATGTACTTTTCAATTGCTTAGTTATGATTAAGCTCATAAATACTTTTCTACCACAAATTTTCCCAATTCAATATGCAATAGATGTGAAATATATTCTTATTTAATCACAGAAGACACTTAGAAAATGATTTAAAAGGCTAGAGATTTTTAATACCATTGATAATATTTACTTCATTTTAAATGAAAATCATATTTTTAATAGCATGTGCATAGTAGTATAGAATACTACAACTATGGCTAAGTGTTTTTGATTTTACTATAACTAAAATAGCTTAGTTTGGTATTACTGTTTTCATTTGTACTAAGGCATCTGTACTTTTATTCGTAGCTTTTAACACCTGACAAGATGAATTATATCTTGCTCTTAGAATAAACATATTGAACACCATAAAGTCTGTGAAAACATCTTATGGATCACTAGTTTTTCTCAAATTCATCTTTGAGAAGCATTAAACTAGATTTTGATGTAGCAAAAGTTTGCTTGCATTTGGGTAAGCTTTAGAATGTTTTAACTTACCAAAGCCAAATGTATATTTTATTTATTCCACCAGGAGATAGAGTAAGCCTTTGTTCTTTCTGTAGTGTTCAACCTTTATTCTATGGCCATATGAATAGGTGATTTTAAGTTTTACTCTGTGCCATTATGTGAATTCCCATAGCATTTTTAAAAACCAAAATTCTACCCTCCATCATGAATTTACTTTGTTGTGCATTTCGAAAATACAGTATATCCATACAATAGTATGCATATGTCAGGACTGTTGGTTTGTATTGCCATTGAAAGCAATGTCATTAACTATAATGGAGTTCCTACATGAACTCTTTTTTGTATTTGGTTTTAGAGACTCC
This sequence comes from Fukomys damarensis, assembly GCF_012274545.1. Taxonomy (NCBI): domain Eukaryota; kingdom Metazoa; phylum Chordata; class Mammalia; order Rodentia; family Bathyergidae; genus Fukomys; species Fukomys damarensis. The sequence goes on along the minus strand of NW_022900950.1, from coordinate 58,122,188 downwards.
ACTCATTTCCTAAATACTTATGTCAGCAGCTTCCTGTGCCTAAGTTTATTTTACACACTTGTAGTAAATTGTTAATTTATTTATAAAAATAGAAACTTTGTTATTACAGTTTTATATATTTGTAGTAAAAGTTACATTTCACTGTCACAGTCTGCATTTTTTCCTGGGTCTTTAACCTCTTAATTACAAATTTTCTAATTTGCATACATTATCTTTCAATTTTTGTAATATAATTATTTGGGGTTTTTAAAATACCTACTGTCAGTATCCACGATTACAGTATTATACAGAATATTTTACTGTTAGAACAAATTCCATTGCTTCTCTTGAGCCTATTTTTATCCTGATAATCCTTACTTCACACTAATCTTCTTATTGTTTCATTAAATTTGGTTTTTATAAAATGTCATGTAATTTGTTTCATAAAGTCTGTAGAATTTGCTCAATACATTCTCCTGTCAATATGTGTCGAATTTTCTTCTGTATTTTTGTGTGGCTTGATTACACATTGCTTTTTAATACTTAATATCATTTAATTATGTTATATACCAGAGTTTAGAAATACACTTACCTATTGAAAAATATTGTAGGTATTATTATGTATGTGATTATAGTTAAAACCTCTATACAATTTATTTTTTGGATATAAATTTCAAAGTCAATTCAGCAAATATCTAGGAGCAGTTTATTGGATCATAATGGAAGATTATGTCTGAATTGGTTAAGGTATTACCAAACTGTATTAAAAAGTGGCTGTATCATTACGTAGTCCAACAGTACTGAAAGATAACTCTTCTTATTCTTAATTAATGCAAGTTTTTGGTATTTTTCAGAGGTGTGAATTATAACCATTCAAACAGACACTAGAAGTGTGTAATTGCTACTGTTGTCTTAACATATAATTTCACAATGACATGTTTTTTTTTGTTTTGTTTTGCTTTGTTTTGTTTGCTTTTTTTTGAGAAAGGGTTTCACTATGTAGTTGAGACTGATCTGGAACTCACTATGTAGTCCAGGCTGGTCTCGAACTCACAGTGATTTTCCTGCCTCAGCCTCCTGAGTGCTGGGATTACAGGCATGCACCACCACGCTCAGCTCAAATAAATTTTCTTTTCTTTCTTTTCTTTGGTACTGGGGATTGAACTCGGGTCCTTGCACTTGTGAGGCAGGTGGCAGAACCACTGAGCTATATCTCCAGCCTCACAATGACATGTTGATGAGAGTCTTTTCTTATAAATATCTTTTACCTATGTATCATGTTTTGTAAGATGTCTGATAAGACTATTAACCTATTTTAAAATTGGATTATTCTCATTTTCCCCATACCCCTCTCCTACCTTCACCCGTATTTATAAAGACTGTTTTAATTTTATCCTTTCCTCATACTTTTTCTTTTCCCTTATTTGTTTTCCCCTACCCTTCTCACTTCCCCTACACCTTTGCCCTTTTCTTCCTACTCCACATTGTCAGTTATACAATTAGGATCTTATTTATATCTTTAGTTTTTCAGACGAGATAAACTATTAGTATTTACACATGTGTGTCATGTAAAGGTGCAATATCCCAATGATAAATATAACTATTGAATACTGAAAGAGTACCAGTACACTCAATAAAAAAAAAGAAAACATGGGAAAGTAATAGGAGTAAAATATTAAAACAACTTCAGTGTAATCAATTTAAGACATACATATAACATACAATTTTGATTGTGTTTTAAAAACTAAAAAATATCCAATAATAATTTTATGCAATGAAATTAAAAATAAATAAATAAATTTGGATTATTTCCTTTGCTCTGAATTATAAAATATTTAATATATATTTAAGTAAATATTTCAGGTTTGCAATCCCCCCCCTTGTGATGTTTCCTTCTCTTAAGAGGGTCTATAGCTTCATATACAATTTCAAGTTCAAATTTTGTATGCTTACCTCACTTTTTCCTTTGTAATTCATGGCTCTGAAAATTTATTTAAAAATCATACATTAGCTACAGCAATTAGACAAGAGAAAGAAATTAAAGCAATTAAGATAGGGAAACAAGAAGTTAAACTGTCATTATTTGCTGACGATATGATATTCTCCATGAAAGACCCATAAAACTCTTCCAAGGATTTCTAGACTTAATTGACAGGTTTAGTAGATTAGCTGGATAAAAAGGTCAACACTCATAAATCAATAGCCTTCCTGTATGCAAATAACAGGCTCACTTAGAGAAATTAGGGAAACAATTCCTTTTACAATAGCGTCCAAAAAAGTGAAGTATCTAGGAATCAATCTAATGAAAGAAGCAAAAGACCTCTACACTGAAAACTACAGCACTCTGAAAAAAGAGATCAAAGAGGATATAAGAAAATGGAAAGATCTCCCCTGCTCCTGGGTAGGAAGAATCAATATAGTAAAAATGGCCATAGCTCCAAAACTGCTTCACAGCTTCAATGCAATGAAATTCCAACAGTATATTTCACAGAACTAGAGAAAATAATCCAAACATTAATTTGAATTCAGAAGAGATCTAGAATAGCAAAAGCCATCCTAGGCATTGGAGACACGGCAGAGGGTATAAAAATTCCCAATTTGAAACTGTACTAAAAAGCCACTGTGATAAAAACAGCATGGTACTGACACAGAAACAGACCTGAGGATCAGTGGAATAGATTGGAAGATACAGATACAACACCAGATGTATTTAGCTACCTCATCTTTGACAAAGGAGCCAAATATCCTCTCTGGAGGAAAGATAGCCTCTTTAACAAATGGTGTTGGAAAAACTGGATTTCAACCTGCCAAAGATTAAAACTAGACCCTTATCTTTCACCATGCACTAAACTAAATTTTAAGTGGATTGAACATCTAAATGTTAAAAAAGAAACACTAAACTTGTTGGAAGATAAGTTAGGCAGAACATTTGAAGACATTGTCATAAGAAAAGACTTTATAAACAAATCCTCAGTAGCATGGGAACTAGGAGAAAGAATCAACAACTGGGATCTTATCTTATTAAAAAGCTTCTGCATTGCAAAAGAAACAACCAACAAAACTCAGAGACAACCTACAATGTGGGGAAAACATTGCCAGCTGCTCCTCAGACAAAGGACTATTATCTAGAATACATAAAGAATTCAAAACAATCAGCTCCCCACCCCAAATACAAAGACCTAATTCAAAAATGGGCATCAGGAATGAGACATTTCTCACACACAAAAAATAAAAGCAGCAAAAGAAATACACACACACACACACACACACACACACACACATATATATATATATGTATATGAAAACATGCTGCACATCACTGTTCTCGAGAGATGAAAATGAAAACAACATTGAGATTCCACCTCAACCCAGAAAGAATGGCTGCTATCAAGAAAGCAACCAACAACAAATATTGGTGGGGTTGTGGGGAGAAAGGAACCCTTCTCAATTGTTGGTGGAAATGCAGACTGCTGAAACAACTATGGAAATCAGTATGTAGATACCTTAAAGAACTAGGATTAGATGTTCCATTTGACCCAGCCATACCTCTGTTGGTTATCTTTCCAAAAGAATTAAAAGAATCATATCACAGTGATATACGCACACCCATGTTTACAGAGGCACAGTTTGTAATAGCTAAAGTTTGGAAACAGCCCAACTGCCCATCAGTTGGAGACTGGATAAAGATGTGTTTTTTCTATAAAATGGAGTACTACTTAGCCATAAATAAATGAGAAACTAGAGTCATTCATAGGACATATTCAGGCCACACTCTTAAGTGAAATAAATAAGATGTGCATGTGTAAATATCAAATCATTTCTCTGGTGTGAAAAACTAAAAGTTTAAATAAGATCCAAATGGTATTATTAACAATGTGAAATAGGAAGAAAGGGGCTAAAGGTGTAGGAGAAGTGGAAATGGTAGGTGAAAGAAAATAAGGGAAAAGAAAAAAATATGAGAAAATGAAAAAATGGAAACTATATTTTTGCAAATAGGGAAGGGTAGAAGGGGTGAAGGGAGGGCAGAGCTATGGGCAAAACATGAGAACCAAGACCTGTCATGTAAAGGTGCAACGTCCCAATGATGAATTGTACTGTATACCTAAAAAGTACCACTAAACTCAATGAGAAAAAATAGATATATCTTGGTGAATGTCATTCTATTGTATACCTAAAATTAACCAATATACTTAGTAAATTAAAAAAATAAAATAAAAATCATACAATCAATTAAAAATAACAGATTTTTCTCTAGATTTTATACAAGTAGTTTTATACTGTCATACTTATATTTTGTGTGTGTGTGTGTGTGTGTGTGTAAGAAGAAAGTCTACTCTCTGTTTTTAGATAGATTTTTAAACATGATACATAATCTGTGTAGACTATTTGTTGAAAAGACTCATTTATTGAATTGTCCTTGCCTCTTTATCACAAATTAACTATATTTATGTGGTTTCTTTAATGGTCTCACAATAAATCATTTACACTCCTATTCTTTAACAAATTCTATGCTACCTCAATAACAAGAGATTGATAGTAAGTATAAAATTCAAGTAGCGTCAGTTGACCAAACTGTTGTTTTTTATATTTAGTTGATTATTCTGGTGCTCCTTTATTTCCATATAAAGAAGTTTCAAATAATTTTCTCAGTATTACAAAATAGTGTGTTTAAATTTTCATTGCAATTTCCTTAAATGCATGACTCAATTTAGTAGTTTCTATCTAATGAAAATATCTACCTACAGTCATAAACTGAATAACTTCATTTATGTAGATTCAATTTGATTCATTTATCTAATTTATTTATTTATTTATTGGTACTAGGAATCAAACTTGGTTTCTTGTGCTTTCTAGCAGGTGACAGAACCACTGAGCTAAATCCATGGCCCACTTTATCTAATTTTTAAAATATTTTTCAAATATAGATCTTACAGATATTTCTTAAAGATAAACTAATGCAGTTTTATTAGTATCATAAATTATATACCATGATCAACTGAGCAAACCCTAATTAGATGCTGCTGCCATAGCTATACTGAGTTCAGACAGAAGTGACTTTAGAACCAGAAAACTTATAGATATATAGAGTGACATTGTAAATAATAAAAGAGTGAAGTCTCCACAAGGAAATAAGTTGTTAACTTAATTCTTATCGCATCTTAATATTTTTTCTCTCACTTCAACTTTTCAGTTTAAAACTACCACAAATAGGGTTGGGGGTTTGGCTTAGTGATTCTGCCCCATGCCTTGTAAGTTCAAGGGCTGGAGTTTGATCCCCAGTAACAGAAAAAAAAAAAATTTACCACAAATACTGTTTTGGAACACTAAAAAGATATACTAGGAATTAGCAAAAAATTGCTGTTTTGAAAATTTCATTTAAATTACTCTAAGTATCTGGTTATAAATCAAATAATTACTCTAGGATTCTAAATAATTTTCTGTAGATGTAATATGACTTGAACAGACCTTCATTACAATAAATAGGAAACTTAGAAAATCTGTGACATAACATATTGCTCATGGAATAAGTAAAAATTTATACATTGAAGGTGTATGTAATGACTTTCTTTTTAAATGTTATGCAGACACATAATTTTGGTAATTAAATATCATCTATTGATCAGTAATTAATTGTGGTTGAAATATCTTTAAGATGTCTTCATATTTTATGAAAGTTTTTGTGAAAATGCTGTTAGATTATAATAGAATCAAATAGTGTAGTGAATAATACTGATGAAAAATTATTTTAAAAGCTGAACAAATTAATAATAGAAATGAAGATATATCCCTGAAACTACTAGTTGATGTACAGTTAACTACTTGGACCATTATCTACAAGGACTGTTTAGCATAACCAGTTATTGAGAAATATACTTAGTTGTTAACTCTGCTTCTACTTCTGGACTAAAGTTTGAATACTGTCAGAATGGTGACAAAATATTAAAAGTTTGAAATAGGAAGAAAGAGGCTAAAGTGTAGGGAAAGTGGGAAGGGTAGGGGAAAGCTGACAAGGGAAAAGAAAAAATATGAGAAAATGAAAAAAATGGAAATGATGTGTTTGTAAAGGGGAGGTGAAGAGAGGGCAGGGACAAGGGGAAAAAATGGGAACCAAGTCCTGCCATGCAGAGGTACAAGATCCCAATAATGAATGTAACTGTATCGTATACTTAAAATGTACCAATAAACTCAATGAGGAAAAAAAAGTTTAAAATCCAAGATGATAAGCACAATACAAATTTAGTTATCTTGAAAGATTAAAAACAAATAAACAATCAAAATTTACTTTAAAAGTCTGGGAATGAAAGCAGAGCTTTAGAATAAAATAGATGTTGCTGTGTTCAAAATTGTGTGCTACAACTGCAGTTACACTGAGGCATAGTGGTCCCAAATGGACATATAAACATTTTATGATATCTTATTATATCTGGTGCATTTTTCATCATATAAGTTTTAGAAAATCCAGGTAAATTTATGTTTAAAAATTAAGAAATACATACTGACCACCTCTATCTACATACAGCAAATACATATTATTTCTAAATTCAGTTGCTATCATGAACATACACATATCCCTTCATAAAACATAATAAATTTGAGGTTACAAAGATAGGTATATAACAAAGGCCTTTTCCTCCCCATACACAAAATGTAGAGATTATCTGTGTAAAAGTTTTAGGATTTAATGAGGAGATGCAGAACCTTTCAAAACATAAGTTAATTGAAGTCTTTTCCCCCTTATAAATTTTCCTGATTATTACTGCTTTTATATGGCAATAACTGTTTGAATGATGTGGTGAAATTCCAGTGAAAATAAAGTAGCTTAGTTTCCCTACCAGGGCAAAGCAAGTAGACACTGATAGATTTCTAGTGTCACCTAAATTCTTTCAAACTTTTTACACCTTTATTAATCCACTTGCAAAACAAATTAATTAACCCTTACCTAAAATTGACAACTAAATGAATCATTATTCTAAAATAAGCCAAGAAAAAGAGAGCTTTCATACTTTCTATTTAGTTCTAAAAATAATGAAATATGATATTAGTTGAAGCCTTTTACAAGAAAATAAATTAGATGGAAAATGATTACTGCCTTTAAATATTGTTTGTTTGTAATCATTTTCCTTGCCTTTTGAACATTAGTAACAAATTGATGAAATTATCTGAAAATTCATTGCTGTACTTTATATATATCCCAAATAAAATTTAATTTATGAATAGAAAATATACACAGAAATTTAGAAAAAAATTGATGTGTGTACATTTGATATATATACAACAAAATAAGAACATAAGTACTTAAGGATAGTTCTGCTTTGAATTTTCAAATTTGGCTAAGTTATATTACAAAAATTGGATAATCCTTATTGTAAATATTCTTTAGACATTGTACTTTTTGTTTGTTTCTTTTTTTGTTTTTTTTTGGGGGGGGTGAGACAGGGTCTCTCTATGTAGTTGAGACTGCCCTGGAACTCACTATGTAGCCCTGGCTGGTGTTGAACTCACAGTGATCTTCCCGCCTCAGTCTCCTGAGTGCTGGGATAACAGGCATGCACCAGCACACCTGGCTTGCATTTCTTTAATGATAGCAAAATTTCAGGAAAAGAAACAGGCTGAGCAGAACAAGTTTGGGCCAAGTAAAAGTAAGAAAAAAAGTGCACCCTACAGGGTGAGGATAGATCACTGTGCAAGAAAGAACACAGAGGACTGCAGTTGTAATTTTTAAAAATAATTTTTCTGAAATTCATTCCCTGACATTCTTAGATAAGAAGAGTTATCAGTATGCTGAAAGTATTCAAATAGTATTTATTTATTTATTTATTTTTGGAAAATTTGATTATGCCTATCTGAACTTCCATCTGCTATCAGCAATAAAGAAATTCCTGTCCTAGAAGTAGTTCAGAGACTAGAAATGAAATGTATTTTACACCTCTAAGTGAGACATTGGAATTATTCTGGCTTCAGGCAAGTCCGAGAATAGGAGCTTTGCCTTGCTGATGCATAGCAATTCCGACTTACCTCCTGTGGTCACTGCTTCACTCCCACCTGACAGAAGATCTATGAGACGCTTCCTGGAAGACAGAGTCTTTAGATTTAGACAAACACTTTAGACGTTTCATCAAAGAACAGAAATGTGATTAAACAAAAGCTGAAATACACATTGGACCTATATGTATGAAAGTTACGTAGAGATGAAAAACATTAACATCACGACATATAGTGAATACACTTTAAATAACTTACTTGACATTTATTTCAAATAATGTCATTTGATGAACTATATTATTTTTTGGTACCGGCGATTGAACTCGGGTCCTTGCGATTGCAAGGCAGGCCACCAAAACGCTGAGCTAAATCCCCAGCCCTAAAGTGTCCTTATAGAAGAATTCCAAAAGCATATATCACTAAAAGTAAGAGATCTTTCAAACTCGGGGATAAAACAATTTACACAATGAAACATCTTGGAAAAATTTTCAAATAAGAGTACAATGAAATGTTCCTATAACTATGATTTAAACAGTTATAGAAAAAATATAATATATTTAAAAATATTGTGTACATTTGATTAAAAATGAAAGTATCTTAAATATGCAAATAAGTACAAAATACCTCTTTCTCCTTAATGTCTCTTAAGTAGTACCAGTGTGTAAACTTGCCCATTCTGATTACCACATTTTGATAGATGTAATAAACTCATAAATGCTGAACCTTTCAATTTATTGACTTTAAAAATTGTCCTATTAGGAAGATTGATGATTTAAGTAATGCTATCATTGTATCAACTAATAACAATAAATCATTATTTTGACACTATTCCCAGAAATTCTAGATTTAGTGTTAATTCTTCCAGGAACTATGAAGATAATAGCCACATATTTGTTGGAATAAAGTATTTTGCAAGCCATCAAATGTCACAGCCAACAAAATCACAAAATCTAACAATGACTGTTCCCCTAAAAATATAAGCCACTATCCTTCTTTATTTTGAAGTAAAAAGCAGAGATCTATAAGAAGGAAAATATTTCATAATATAAATTTAAGCATTCTATTACTGGCATGACACAGTTGTTACAAAGAGGTATTTATAGAATTCCATGTATTTGTTTATTTATTTATTTAATTTTTTCCCTGATCCTGGGATCAAACTCAAGACCGTGCACTTTCTAAGCAGGAGTGGTACCACTGAAACCTGGCCCTCAGAATTCCATTTTTAAATGCAGGCAATGCCATGATTAAATTAACTGTCAAAACAGTACATGGTAGTGAAGAATAAAATAATTAAATGAAGGTTAAAAACTATATTAAAAATTGTAACTAAATGGAGAAATTCCATAGGGGGCTCATATACTCCCAGTTGATAAACTAGTTTAAAGTTTATGTGTATGTGAATTAGAACATTTCAGCCTTACATATAAGGCTGCAAAAAACAAAACAACAACAACAAAAAAAACAGGAATATGTATAAAGGATAAAAACTAATCACTTGGTGTTATTTACATATTTATTTATTGAAGTCCTGAATATTGAACCCAGGCTACATCTAAGGCAAACCAAATAAGGCTACAACTCCATCCCTACCTTTTAATTTTTTTTATTTTCAGACAGGGTCTTGATAATTTTTTTCTTTTTTTTCAGCTTTAATTGAGTTTATTGGTACATTTTAGAGATACAGTACAGCTACATTCATTGCTGGGATCTTACCTTTACAT
>NW_022900950.1:58050852-58112457 GCF_012274545.1 Fukomys damarensis | reverse complement strand
CTACAACTGCTTTATTTCCATCTTTTCATTATCTCACATTTTTTTCTTTTCCCTTTTTGCCCTTCCCCCACCCGTCCCAACTTCCCTACACCTTTAGCTCCTTTCTTCCCATTTCTCAATGTCAGTAATCTTACTAGGATCTTCTGTATTATTGCAGATTTTTCATACCAGGAAACTATTTGGTATTTACACATTTGTGCTTTATTTATTTCACTTAGAAGTATATCTTCAGTATGTATCCATTTTCCTATGAATGAATCAAATTTCTCATTCTTTATGGCTGAGTAGTATTCCATTTTATAGAAAAACCACATCTTCTTTATCCAGTTTTCAACTGATGCCAAATAGGCTGTTTCCAAGATTTAGCTATTACAAACTGTGCTGCTATAAAAATGGGTGCGCATACTTCTCTGTGATATGATTCTTTTAGTTCTTTTGGAAAGATGCCAAGCAGAGGGATGGCTTGGTCAAATGGAACCTCCAGTCCAAGCTCTTTGAGGTATCTCCATGTTGAGTTCCGTAGCGGTTGCACCAGTCTGCACTCCCACCGACAATGGAGAAGGGTTCCTTTCTCCCCACAGCCCCGCCAACATGTGTTATTAAGTGATTTCTTGATAGCAGCCATTCTTTGTGGGGTGAGGTGGAATGTCAGTGTTGTTTTCATCTGCATCTCTCAAATGACCAGTGATGTGGAACATTTTTTCATATATTTACTTGCTGCTTTGACTTCTTTGTCTGATAAATGTCTGTTCATTTCAGATGCCCATTTTTGAACTGGGTCTTTAATTGCCCAGGTTAGTCTTCTGCCTCATTCCTCCAGAGTTCTGGAATTACAGAGGTAAGCAACCATGCCTGGATGCCTCTCTCTCTCTTTCTCTCTCTCTCTCTCTCTCTCTCTCTGTCTCCCATCCCTCTGCTCTGTCTTTCTCTCTCCCCCCTCTCTTCTTTTGTACAGAGAATTGGACTCAAGTCCTGCACATCAAGCTATACTGTTATTTATTTATTTAGAGACTGGGTCTGCCTAAATTGCCCAGGCAGGCCTTCATCTTGTAATCTTGCTGACTCAGTTTCACAGATTGCTAGAATTTCAGAGGTGCACCACTATGCTTAATTTTATTTTTACTAGGACTCCAAGACATTGCCTATGGTCTGAAAAGTAGGGTAGCTTTAGATGTTTTCAGTTTTCATTTGCATTTTCTCATCTATTATACAAAATTACCATCATTTATATTTTTTTGAAATTAAACTATATGTTTTGTTTTCCATTTGTTATGTTAATATATATTAAATGAAGACTTTCAGAACAGCTTCAAATCCTTTATTAAAGATCACATAATTATTAGTATTATTTTTTACTTTCTTTCTGTAGTTAATTTACTCGTTTGGGTAGTAGCTATTTGCAGTACTTACTGTTTACATTCCTTGTGTGGAGTTGTTACATGTACACAACATATCTTAATTTCATTTTTTATCCTGCTTCCTGCACCTCCTTATCCCGTTTGGAAACAGCTTATATGTCCATCAGAAGAATAATGCATAAAAAATTTTAATTTTATTTTTACTAGGACTCCAAGACACTGTATTTATACATAGTGGAGTACTACTTTGCCATAAAGATAGATGAGTAATTTATATGAAAATGGATGATTAAAAAAAAAAGAAAATGGATGCACCTTGAGAATACAATGTTAAGTAAAATGAATCAGACATACAAACTCAAATACTACATGGTTTCTGTTATGTGACAAACCTCAAATTAAATAAATAAATAGCACATTTATTATCAATGACATTGTATTATTCACTTTTAGCTATTAATACTAATTGTAAACATCAATGTTTTACACCAAAAATGATAATTCCAACATAATAAGTTATAAATATTTTGTGACTATATTAATAATAACATATTTCTTATGATATAAAAATTCATCTGTACTAGTATAAAAATATACAGTTTGAGATAAAATGTTAAGTGACTAAAATATGAAGGAAGAATAATCTGGAGAATATAGAAACATTATGTGCAATGTGCCCTATTTTTAATCAAATTGACTAATTTATTAAGTCACTTTTCAATGTTTTAATTTCCACATATATGTTGCTTCTTATACATTTAAATCTATCTATATGTCATTATCTACCTATGAGAATAAAATTTGAAATATAATTTCATCTATTTTCAGTCAAAAGTTGAATGTATTTGGATTATTTTGATTCAAATTGGATTTGGTCACACATTATTAAATAAATCACAATATGCAGTCTAGGTATTGGAAATGACAAGTTCAGAAGACTTTAAAGAAAAATCTTAAGACAAATATTTAGAAATTACTCATTTTGCACATAAATATTTCACTGTTTTGTGTTTTTTTCAATGTGAAGTATACATTGCACCTTCAATCTCTTGATCCCCTTCCCATCTGCAAAGATCTATCTCTTCATTTTATTACAACAAATTCTTAATGTTACTCTTTATTTAGACGGACAAAACATACAGAGTTTTAAGGTTGTGTCTGATTTACTATTCTTAACATTTAAAATTGCATCCACATTCCTACAAACATCTAAAATTTATCCTTCATAGTTGAATAGTACAGCATTATGTATTAACATCACTCATTTTCTTTTTTCACTTGTCTGTTGATAGATATTTTTAAGTTATACAAATCAAAACAATAAGTTACAGACATTGAAATAGGCACTGAAATAGAATAGAACACCAAAATAAAACCATATTTTATTAGTTGGTTTACTGTTAGAAAGGAGACAAAAGGAATGAAATTTTAGAGACAAGGAATCAAACTACATAGTTTGGTATATGAAAAAGTTGTTATTAGATGAGATGATGAGCAGTTAACTCTTTATTAAATGAGTCCAGGTCAAGTAATAATATATGTTTTAGTACATGTAGTTACATTTGTGCTTGTGTCTGCATAAATATATGTGTGGATACATACATATGGAAAGACCACCTGGAAAATAATTCAAAAAATGTGTAAAGATATGAGATTAGCAAAAGTTAATAAATTATTACATTTTTTGTATTGATAATGTCAAATGTTGCATCTAGTAAGTAATTAGGAATGAATGTATTGTGGAAATCTACATGTCATTTATAACATATGATAATTTTACAAATGAATATTCACACTGGAGAAATGAGCATTCTTAACAGTGCCTATTGTGTTGGTAAAAAAACTAAGAAGAAAAAATGTATCCTTAATATAACAGTACAAAGTAGCTTTTTCATGTATTGCTAAGCTGTGTTATTTTTACACCTACTGAATATACCTATATGTATCATTATGAGTTGTACTTCATAAAAATATCTGGCAAGAAATGAAATTTGCAAAATCATTCAAAGGACTACAAAATGTTCTAGAATACTATAGACATTTCATAAAATAAGGAAGACAGTAAATTGTAGACAGATTTTTCATATTAAAAGGACAGAAATATTGATCATTGAAATATGTAACTATGAATAACTGTTATTGAGAAGAGAAAGAAGAGTGTTTAGTTATGTTCATAACATCATCATTACAATTTAGTTATCTGAAAATTATAAGGCAACAGCAAATTTGGCAAACTGTTAACAACTGTCTATATATATATATATCTACATATATATATATATATAACTTATTACAGTATTTTACTGAGAAGTGAACTATTAAAATAGGTATGTGATTTATTTAGATTTTAAACACAACTTATTATTATACTTGATTATCAAAAATATATGAGATGCTAAAGCATGCAACCATCTGACATTGAAAACCTAACTTTGCTTGCTAATTTGCTGGTGTCAGGAAAAATTTAATGATACACTAACTTATAGGAGATCTGAAGGATGGAGATTAAACAAGTCTCAAATTAAAACTGCAGCATATGTGAAGCAGATGAAGAGTATTTTGGACTAAATTAATATCAATAAAAAATAAGCCTGAGTGTTTTGTAGGAAGCTGCCCAAGTAGTTACAAATAATTTGTTCGTGGGAACAGCAATACAAAAAGTATACATTGAATACAACTATCATTAAGAAAAAGTTAATGAGGTGGAAAAAGCAACATTTAAAAATGTACCATAATGCCCTCCAACATTTTATTAGATAATAGCTATGTTTTCTGTGGTGAATAAGAGAGATAATGTCATGAAGTTTAATGAACAATGGTAGTATGAAAAGAAAATGATAGTAACAAATCATTTGCATATCCAATTGTTACTTAAATGTTGAAGACATCAATATTTTGGAATTTTAGCATAGTAAATCCATGCATACTGAAAATTGCTCAAAAGACAGTTCATGTATGATAGTACAAGCCATTTATTAAAAAATACTTCTTACACTTTTGAAGTATGGTAAAATATTACTTTCTTTCAAAAATATATGACCGAGATTTGAATTTGTAGATTTAAAATATTTGCTTTTAGTAAATAAAGATTTAAGAATTAATCATTTTCTCATTTAAAGAAATAAATTTTGGGGGGGTTAATAAATTTTAATTGCCCATCTTGTATTATGTATGAGTATTTAACAGTATTCATTAATATATTTAAATGGAAAAATGAAATATAAAATAACTAATTAGTACAAGAGTTTAATAATAGAGTTTCAAAGAATACCAATGAAAACTTGCATAAGAAAGCATTAGGGGAAGGAATTCACAATTTTTTTTTTTGTGATATAACTGAAAACACCTTAGAGTTTATAAAGTAAGTTAAGAGGTGCATGAAGGATTAATTGTTCTTTGTATTCTTTTAAGATAAATGTCTCTAAAATATTATATGTAAGATCGCTCTTTTGAAAACAATGAAAAAGCATGAGGTCATAAGCATAAAAATGGGCAGTTGTTTTATATATCTATGTCAGAGAATAATATGTGTATAGAAAACTGTTCTCCATTTAACATGTTCTGCAAAACTACATATCCTTGACACTGACTGATATGAATTTTGAAAACAAAAACACAATTTATGTAAAAATAATATTTATTTATAACTTGGTGTCTTATTGATAGTAAAATGATCAATAAAATTTTAATAAGCTTTAGAAAGACAAAAAAGGAGATGTTAGAAATTATCTAATGCAAAAAGTTATTTGTTTTAAATTTTATTTGTAAGTTGGAGAAGATAGTTATGCATTTACTGTTTAATTTTGACTCAATATATAATTAAAAATAATTAGATGTAGTGAACAAAAGAGGAAGTTTTGAAAAACAGATTATTAATTTTATTGTGACTGTGAATTGTTCTTTTTCAACTGTTACTTTAAACAAAAGATAAAGATTAACAGAAACAAATACTTCTCAATCTTTTTACTTGATGAAAAAATTTATATTATGGAGTTTAGGTTTTGATTAAAACTAATTATTTGACCTCCTTTAAAAAAAAACTCATATTATCTATTACCCATGTTTATTCTTGCCTCTAGTCCTTTAACAATTCTGTCTCTGTGGTTGATATTTCAAGGTTTGCCTTGAGCTCACTATGTTGGACAAGCTGATTTCAAATTAGTGGTGATATTCCTGCTTCAGCCTCCTGAGTAGTGGGATTACAGCATAGCAAACTTTCATTTGCTTTAATACCTTAAAAATGTTTAGGAAAACTAGTATTTTATGCATTGTCCCTGGATTAAGATTTTGTAATGTCTTTCATAAAAATTAGTTATGTATTATATTGAAGGTTCAAAGACTCAGTATAATTATTATATTTATCAGTTTTCTCAACTTTACAGTTAAGTACCCATTATATATTGTAAAGTTTGGACAGCAGACATATGTACAACACAATTATCAGTAATATTTATATTCTATCTTTTTTTTAATATCTATGATAGAACGCAGGACCTTGCTCCTGTCAGGCAGGCACAGTGCCATTCAGCGAACTCCCCAGTTCCACTGATCCTCAGGTCTGTTTCTTTGCCAGTACCATGCTGTTTTTATCACAGTGGCTTTGTAGTATAGTTTCAAATTGGAAATTGTTATACCCGCTGTTGCCTAGGATGGCTTTTGCTATTATAGGTCTCCTATGGTTCCAAATGAATTTTGGATTCTTTTTTTCTAGTTCTGTGAAATATAGTGTTGGAATCTCAATTGGCATTGCATTGATCTTTATAATAGTTTTGGTAGTATGGAAATTTTCACTATGTTGATTCTTCCTACCTAAGAGCAGGAGATATTTAAGATTTATTCATAGGAAAATGGATACATTTTGAGGATATACTCCTAAGTGCAATAAATAAGTCACACATGTGTAAATAGTTTCTCTGGCATGAATAAACTATAATAGTACATAAGATCCTAATGAGTTAATTGACCATGTGAAATAGGAAGAAAAGCGCTAAAGGTGTAGGGAAAGTGGGAAGGGTAGGGAAAAGGTAATAAGGAAAAGAAAAAAATAGGAGGAAATGAAAAAAATGGGAATAAAATGTTGTAAATGGGGAGGGGAAGAGGGGGTGAAGGGAGAGCAGGGACAAGGGGAAAAACTGATAACCAAGACCTGCCTTGTAAAGGTACAAGATCCCAATAATGAATGTAACTGTACTGTATACCTAAAATATACCAATAAACTCAATAAGGAAAAAAAAATTCCCAGTAATCCCCTACATTCTACCTTCTTGGTAATACATTATTTGGAATTCTGCACTGGAGCTATGTCTCATTTGCATTTATTTACTTACTAGCTTATGGCAGCATGGAGTCATAGATCTTTACTGTCTACATTGGGCTATAATCCAACATGTCTTTATCTACTGTGTTTCTTGCAATATCCCCACTTTCTGAGCTCTTTCAATTGGCTCCTGTTTCTCTTCACCTATTCCCACCACAGGAAGATAGTGTTAATTAGTAGGTTGGATTATTTAATCTATAGTTTACATTTGTGATCACTCATTTCTTCAAAGAGCCTTAGTTCTTTTTATTAAAAAATGATAATGCACATTTAGATCTGCGTGTTTCTCATATGTCATTATAATGACATAGCTTTACTATGTGGCTTGAATTATTATGCTTTTATACCTCAATTGTTAGGGATTTTTATCATGAAAGGAGGTTGGATTTTGTGGTCTCTCATATGTGGAAGCTAAAGTAATCTCAATCTGAAGGTAGAATAGTGATTAATTCCAGCTGAGAAGAGTTGAGTAAGAGGTAGATAAAGGAAGCTAGATAGGATTACTGCATACTGTCAGTATGTGTGAAAATCACATTGAACGTCCTTAATATGTAAAATTGAGACATATTAATATTAAGTATATAAAATTAATCATAAATTGAAAAATCTGTGCATAAAGTACCATTTTATTTTGAATGGAATATTATTTAAAGGAGTTCTTTTGTGGGGGAGGTCCAGCAATCTTATTCTTTCTGTGCATAATTTCAAATGTTTCTGGCTAAACTATCACTACTGACTGACATAAATATTTGAATCAACAAAACCACAATAATATTCTTTATTTATCAAGTACCACTACATATAGTTGAAGACAATTTGCTTTGAATCAATGAATTTAGAAACAATGTGAAAAGGGCCGGGCATTTAGCTCAGTGGTTCAGAGGCCTGCCTTGCAAGCGCAAGGACTGGATTTCAATCCCCGGTACCAAAAAAAAAAAAAAGAAGAAGAAGAAAAAAGAAACAGTGTGAAATTTAGGGGACTTTTTTCCTGTCCAGTTCCAATAAGATAAATATTTTCTTATATATTCTTTTTTTTTTTCTTTTAGTCTCAGCCTTGTCTTTCTGCCTCAATGTTTGGACAATGAATGCATACATAATAAAATGTTAGAAGTTTATATAGAAAACATAATATAAGCAATATTTGGAAAATTCTAAAAATCTTGTAATTTATGCAAATAAGTGTTATTCACATGGCATATCTTAAATTTTCACCAGATATAAAGTGCTGTACTAATTACCTTAATAATTTAACATCCAAATGCAACATAGTCAGGAATAAAAATTAAACCATATATATATTGCAGAAAGGTAAATTACTCACAAAATTCTCATCAAATATCTTAGTTTTTTAAACACCTAACCCATTTTTTCAGACAATTGTTATTAATTTTCCAGAAAAGATGCAAAAAACAAAATCCGGATTTTTACATGTGTTCACATCACAATTAAATTTAATGATTTGAATTTATTTTGAAAAATGTCTTTCATGAAGCATGTTAAACAGTATTAATTGCTATTTTTAAGGAATATTTTATAATTGATACTAATTGTGATTTATACAAGTGCTGTTTTTCTATCAGCTTCAGCAATTTTAGCAAGTGTGGTGACCTTTGTTTATGGAGTGAGTGTAGCATATAAACTTTTATTAGAAAAATTGAAATTACTAAATCTTCCTTTGAGTTCTTAGTGTTATATTTTCTAATTAAGTAATGTGTAATTCACAAAAGCAATACACCCAACAAACCCATGTATCAATACTCAGATAAAACCCACATGTCACTGCTCAGATCTTTTTGATTGTTATTAAACAAAATTATATGAATATATATTATACAACACCCTGAACTCTGTGGGCATAAATTATATTGACAAGTCTTTGCATATTACTTAAAGTTAGAAATATACATTTGTTATTAGTACCTCTACGTAATTTATTTTAATTGATCTATTTTATTGAATTTATATTTCCTCTGTAACAGAAAAAAGAATAATCTTATATTTTATACATTTTTAGCTTGCTGATATCTAATTTTACTTTCATTTATTACTTTTTATTGTAGTTTTTATCTTGTTACACTTTTGTTAGACTGATATTTTTAAGTATTGTATGACCTTAAGACTCTATGATTAAAGAAAAAAGTGGGCAGCTATGACAGAGATTTGAGTAAACTGAGATAAGCCCAAGAAAAATGGGAATGTGAAGAGAAACAGGCTCACTGAGGCTGCCCAGGAAAGCTGGAGAGTAGGGGAAATCTGTTTCCTTGAACGTAGAGGGCCAGCTAAAATGGTAGCTGCATTGTTTCTAAGGACAAGGCTTTGGGTAGACTGAGCTATACTCTAGGGTATTTGGGTGATTATTTTTCAGTTGCTTTTGTTTTTTACCTGTCTCTCCCACTTTACCATGAACATATTATTTTAAAAAGTATGAATATATGTATAAATGATTGAATTGATAAAAATATAGCCAAATTAAATTAGAATCTCTAAATAATGACAATATGTGTCAGGGTTATTATCTGCAAATAAGGTCAATACTGTGTTTTTTGCAGAACAGTGGAGATTGAAGTATGTAAAGTATATGTAATAAAGATAATAAATTACTATCATCTCTTTGGATGTTATCATAGAGGACTCTTTAAACATAAAGAATAAATTCATAAAAAAGAAACGTGAGATAGCAAACTTACTTTAGAAATACTTGATAAATATAACTAAATGACTAGTTAATTAAAAAAAAAATACTGAAATTTTCCAAAGGTCAAATCAAGTGAGAAAAGGAACACTAAATCTACTAAATATTTCAGAGTGCATAGTTGTTAATTTTAGAAACCTAGAAGCTTAAATGTTGATGTTCCAGTGAAACAGGAATTGAGAATTTGAAAAGTAGGTGGTTAGAACTGTCATGTACACCCATATTTAACAACTTTGAAAAGTTTTATTCTTATATATAAAGGGATCTGGTTAGATAAATAAAAGAATGATGAGTGAAAAAATTAAGGGTTATGAAATGAATTAGATAGCAAGGAAATAAAAGGAAAAATACATCATATTAGAGAGATAGGAGGGAACATTTTTTCTTACAGTATGATCCTGAATAACTTTGCAATACAAAAATATAAAATATGAGAGACAAAAAACAAACATGGGAACAGTTTGCACATATATTTAATAGGTACACAATAATTGATTTAGTTACTTTTTCATCAGTGGAACACATTACTGGGCATACACAAACGGAAGGAAGAAAGGTACCTTTTGGCTCACAAGGTGTACAGGTTTCACACAGTCAGCTGGCTCCAAGCCAGGGTGACATGGCAGACCCGCACTGCAGAGAAGGAGCTCATGGCAAGGAAGGCAGATACCACAGAGCAGGATGAAGGGAAGAGGGAAGGAGAGAGACACTTCTAGGCTGCGGCCCCAGTGACCCACCTCCTCCAAGCGGACTTCACACCCAAATCATATATACCCGTGACCTCACCAGTGTTCTCATTCATCAGTGTTCGCATTCATCGATAAGTTTCACACATCCCCAACCACTCCCTAAAAGCCCCACGAATGAGCACATGAGACTCTGAAGGGAGGACATCTAGATATAAACCACAACAATAAATAATACTGTATATTGGCTCAGATTTAAAATGTGCCCCAAGGGCTGCGGATTTAGCTCAATGGTTGCACCACCTGCCTCACAAGTGCAAAGTTGTGAGTTCCATCCATGGTACCAAAAACAAACAAACAAATAAATAAATAAATAAAATGTCCCTCCAAAGTCTCGTGTTTTTCAGAAAATAACTGGATAATGAAGGGCTATAACTAACTTGCTGTTAAGACATGGCGTCTGTGTGGAGGTGGATCACTGCCAGTTTGACCTGGAAAGGGCATATTCTGCTCCTAGATTCTATTCTTCTATTCTGTTCCTCTTCCTCTCTACTATTCCCACTCCCCACCTCTCTCCACTCCCCTCCTTCCTAGCTGCTGTGAGATGACCTATGACCTCTACTATGTCTCTCATCATACTGTTTACTCTTTCTGCCTTGGAGCCCACCAGCCATAGAGAGAAACTGTGAGCTAAAATATATCCATTCTCATTTAAATTTTGATTGTTGGAAATTTAATCTTAGGGACATGAAAGTAACTAAGACACTAACAAAATAGCAAAAATTGTGTCAGGATAAAAAGAATAAAGAAAGGAATAAAGGCAAGAAATGTGTATAATTATACAGCAATGTATATATAAATTAATACAGCAAAGAATATGTTGATTATTCTTCCAATACAAAATAATTAAGAACTGGAAAATACCCACACTAATCCCAGACACTGTCAATATATCATGGTACATGCTAGGGAAAATGAGGGTTGCATATGAAATTAAAGCATTAATTTGTTTCAGCAGAAGTAGATACTTGATACAGATTTTAGTGTTGGTAAAAAAGTGTTACATTAACAACTAATGAAATGTCTATGGAGATGGGAAATAAGGAAAGGCTAGAGGAATTTTGACACCCATAATAGAAAAGCTCAGATTATCTTAAACTCTCTTCTAAAATATGGTCATTAAAGTTCTTGCAACGACAGCTTAGAAAGAAGTTAGGGCTTGGTAGAGGAAAAATTTATTCTTACAGGATATTTACATTTTTATGAAGACTTCTAGTTTATATATGGATGTTACAGTCTCCTGACAAATAGTAAAAAATGGGGAACAAGTTATTGAAAACTTGAGGGAAGGAACTCATGTTAAATGGCATTAAAACATTTATCTAAAGTTTGTTCTATCATTTTGTGTTGTAAAGCAGAATTTGTAAATAATGAAATTACATAAGTACTGAGATTCTTTTCTTTTTATTTTTTTCTTTTGAAATTAGTACCTAGCGCTTGCCAGTGAGTGGTGCCACTGAGCTGAATCCCCAATCCCTAGCTAAGAATATCTTCCAAGCAAAATGCTGAAGATTCAGTACGTTTTCCTTTGTCTTTTTATACAAAAAAAAAATGTAAGAAGAAGAAAAAAATCAGTAAGAATTACTATTGTACAAACAGAACAAGAAATTTATGGTTTGGTTCTTTACTTATTGACTACAAATGACGCTAAACTAGGATACTTCTGTCCAGAAAGAAAGCCATGGATGTGGCTTGAAAATGTTTTGCTAGAGACATTGAAAGCTAAAAGCTTCAGAATATTCAGCTATACTGAAGATACTTTAATATACTACATGTGTGCCTCATGGTGTCCAGTCCTCATCACATTAGATCAACATGGAAAAATCAGGAAAGATCTAGTGTAAAGAGTCCTATTTGGAAGATATAAGTAAAATGAATCTCATAGTAAGTCCATTATTTTGGGGAAAATTTTATACCAAGAGAAACCCTAACAACTTGAACTAAAAGTAAGAGGGAGTCTTCCTAATGAACATAGATGCAAAAATCCTCAGTAAGACACTGGAAAATAGAATGAAGACAAAATGGGATTCATACCAGGGATCAGGGATGGAGGAATAGTTCGATATACACAAATCAATAAATATACTATACTATATTAATAAAACCAAGGATAAAAACCATTTGATCATTCAATAAATGCAGAAAAAGTGATTGACAAAATCTAAGTTGCATTTCTGATAAAAAGAAAACATACAAAAAAATGGAACAATCTACCTTAACCTGATAAAAGACATCTATGAAAACCAACAAGCAGTATCATAGTAAATGGTCAAAAACTGAAATTCTTCTCATTAAAGTCAGGAATAATACAAGAATATCCACTATCTCCACCCTGTTCAATATATATAATATATATTTAATTTTATTTATTTTTTGTACTGTGGATTAAACTCAGGATCTTGTCCTTGTGAGGCAGATCATGGCACCACTAAGCTAAATCCCCAGCCCAATATAGTTTAAACATTAGCTGCAGCCATTAGACAAGAGAAAGAAATAAAAGGAATAAAGATGGAAAATAAATAGGTTAAATTTTCATTATTTGCAGAAGACATGATATTTTATGCAGAAGACTGCAAGAACTGCACCAAAAGTCTTTTAGACTTAATAACCAAATTCAGTAGAGTAGCTGGATACAAGGTCAACACACAAAAATCAATACCTTTCCTGTACACAAACAACAGACTCACTGAAAGAGGAACTGGCAAATCAACTCTGTTTCAAATAGCATCCAAAAAAATGAAATACCTAGGAATCAACCTAACAAAAGAAATCAAAGAACTCTAGTCTAAAAACTACAGCACTCTGAAAAAAAGAGATTGAAGAGGATATTGGAAAATGGAAACATGCCCCTTGCTCCTGGGTAGGAGGAAACAATATAATGAAAATGGCCATCCTTCTAAAACAGCTATAGAGATTCAATGAATTGCAACTCAAATTCCAGCAGCATATTTCACAGACCTCGAGAAAATAATCCCAAAATTCATTTGGAACAAGAAGAGACCTAGAATAGCAAAAGCAAATCTAAGCAACAAAGACAAGGTAGGTGGTATCACAAACCCCAACTTGAAATTCTACTACAAAGAGCATGGTACCAGTGGAACAGATTAGAAAATGAAAAACAACTCCAGACACACTCAGTCATGTCATCTTCGACAAAGGAGTCAAACTCCCTCACTGGAAAAATGATAGCCTCTTTAATAAATGGTGCTGGAAAAATTGGGTTTCAACTTGCCAAAGATTAAAACTAGACCTATATCTCTCACCATGCACTAAACTAAAATCTCAATGGATTAACGATCTAAACATTAAAAGAAACACTAAACTGACTGAAGAGAGGTTAAATATAACTTTTGAAGACATTGGAGCAGGAAAAGATTACATGAACAAAGCCTCAGACCCACATTAACTAGCACAGTCAACAAGTGGGATTTCATCTTATTAAAAAGCTTCTGCACAGCAGGAGAAATCACCAGCATCATGAAGAGACAACCCACAAAGTGAGTTGTCAGACAAAGAACTACTATCTACAATATATAAAGAACTTTAAAAAATCAGACCTCTCAAATTTAAAGACCCAATGCAAAAATGGGCATCTGTAATGAACATACATTTCTCAGATAAAGAAGTAGAAATAGCATTTAAACATACAAAAAATGTTCAAAAATCACTGGTTATCTGAGAGATGCAAGTGACACCAACACTGAGATTCACCCTCAACCCAGAAAGAATGGCTGCTATTAAGAAATCAACCAATAACAAATGTTGGTGGGGCTGTGGGGTGAAAGGAACCCTTCTCCATTGTTGGTGGGAGTGCAGACTGGTGCAACCACTGTGGAAATCAGTAAGGAGATACCTCAGTGAACTAGGATTAGAAGCCCCATTTGACCCTGCTATTATTCCCCCAGCTGTAAGTCTTTCCCCAAAATTAAAAGAATCACACAACAGCGATCCATGTGCACTCATGCTCATAACGGCACAGTTTGAAATAGCTGAAACTTGGAAACAGCCTTATTGTCCTTCAGCTGGAGTGAAAGACGAAATGTTACTAAGCACCCAGAAACTGCAGTACACTGCCATACTATTGTCCTTCTTTATCTATTTTCAGACCATTAGAGCAAACCTATATTTTTCTTCCAAGAAAATTCATTATACAGTTTATAAAGCAGTATAAACCTGTGCAAAACACCATCATTTTGCCATAATTTAAATTATGATAGAGGATTACAACTGGCTTCTGCAAGATGATCACACACATCTAGAGCTGTGAATAGAATGTGTATATGATATCTATTGCAACCAGTGGTCTTTATTTTCTTCTTGTCTGATTTTGCTCACTGCTTAGAGTGTGCACTTTGAACATCTACTAGTGAGCTTCCTTATTCTTTGAGCTGTTCTGCTTTATGTTAAATTTGTTAATACCACTGAGGCTGTTTTAAATTTAATCAATTAAAAAGAGAAGTTTTACAACTGTTCTTTTTGGTACAGGGAGAACTCGAGTCCTTGAGTATGCAAGGCAGGCCGCCAAACCTCCGAGCTAAATCCCTGGCCTATAACTGATTTTTAACAAAAGGAGCATTAGATTAGGGCGTCCCTTATTGTCCACAATTATAATTCTGGTACTATCCCTAAATCTTAGATTGTGTGTCTTCGTTCCAGCATAAATAATGACTAAGGGTATATTGAAGTGAAAAATATCTTACCCTCTGAACATTGGTTTTGTGTCTCACCTAGGTTTTGGTCCCTATACCTGAGGTAAATCAGGGGTAGCACTAATACTCTAGAAAATATACAGGCCATCGTACCATCACCCATGTACAGAAAGAACAAAGTGTGGCCTGCTGAAATCACACACTGAAAAATGTGACTTACTCATTCAGTCTGCAAACACTTTTGACACTGCTGCTGTCCATGCTGATAAAAGGTGACCCTGATCCTCCTGTTTATAGGGAAAAACCCATGACGCCCTTTTCCCAAATACTTACTTGAAACATTGTCATGTTGGAAGCTCATAACACTGGTGATACTAGATTTACACTCACTGGAGGAAGAAATTATAAACAAAAGGGAAGAGAATGTCCTACATCGTCAAATATATTCAATAAAACTTTTTAAAAATTAAAAGAAAAAATTTAAGGAGGGAATGTGCACAATGAGATTGATGCTTTAAAAAAAGGACTTTATGAACAAATCCTCAGTAGAACGGGAACAAGCAGAAAGAATCAACAACTGGGATCTCACCTTATTAAAAAGCTTCTGCACTGCAAAAGAAGCCATCAACTGAACTAGTAGACAACCTACAATGTGAGAAAAATTTTTACCAGCTGTTCCTTAGACAAGGGACTATTATCTAGAGTATATAAGGAACTCAAAACAATCAGCCCCTTCAAAATAAAGACCCAATTCAAAAATGGGCATCTGAAATGAACAGATATTTCTCAGACAGAGAAGTAAAAGCAGCAAGTAAATATATGAAAAAATGTTCCACATCAGTGGTCATTCAGGAGATGCAGAAGAAAACAACACTGAGATTCTACTCACCCCACAAAGAATGGCTGCTATCAAGAAATCAAACAATAATGAATGTTGGGGGGTGTTGTGGGGAGATGGGAATCCTTCTTCATTGTTGGTGGGAGTGCAGACTGGTGCAACCACTGTGGAAATCATTATGGAGATACCTCAAACAGCTGGGACTAGAGGTTTCTTTTGATCCAGACATCCCTCTCCTGGGTATCTTCCAAAAGAATTAAAAGAATCATATCACAGAGATATATGCACACCGATGTTTATAGAGGCACAGTTTGTAATAGCTAAAACTTGGAAACAGCCCATTTGCCCATCAGTTGCAAAGCAGATGAAAATGTGTTTTTTTTCTATAAAATGGAATATTACACAGCCATAAAGAGTGAGAAATTAGATTCATTCATAGGAAAATGGATACATATTGAGGATATACTCCTAACTGAAATAAATAAGTCATACATGTGTAAATACCAAATAGTTTCTCTAGTGTGAAAAACTATAATAGCACATAAGATAATAATGAGATAATTGACCATGTGAAATAAGAAGAAAAGGGCTAAAGGTGTAGGGAAATTGTGAGGGGTAGGGGAAAGGTAATAAGGGAAAAGAAGAAAATATGACAAAATGAAAAAAAATGGAAATAAAGTATAAATGGGGAGGGATGAGGGGGTGAAGGGAGGGCAGGGACAAGGGGAAATATGAGAACCAAGACCTGTCATGTAAAGGTACAAGATCCCAATGATGAATGTAACTGTACTGCACACCTAAAATGTACCAACAAACTCAATAAAAGAAAAAGAAAAAATAAAGACTGGAAAGACCTAGCTTTTTCCTTCTTCTACCCACCCAGGAAGAACAACCAGATATAAGCCAGAAAGCAGGCTTTAAAAAGATTCAGTTGCTATGAATGACACAGTGATATCAATCTTTAGGTGATGCAATTATTTTTGTCTCCTGTTTTATATTTATGAACACCCTAAGTTTTAAAGCATACTTGTACAGAACAGAATTGTGCCTTGTGAGAGACACACTCTATTTCTAATTTTTATTATATGTGACTTTAAGTTCTAATAATTTTATATTGATAGGTTTCTATTTTAGAATTAGGTATGTTAGATTTAATTTTTTAGTGATGGCAAGTGGCAGTTTTTAAGCCTTAGTCCTCCTTCTTAATGTTTTCCACACCTGGGTGCATTCTACTTTGCTCCTGGTGGAAAGTTTAGTCCATGTTCTGGAACCTTCAGTGAGACCACTGCACTTCCACCAAAGAAAGTATGAGGTTGTCTTTGCCTGTTCTTTCAGACTGAACTGCTCTCTGTGTAAAATTTATTTTGTGAATGATACACATTTTCATAGCATATTGTGCATATGTCATCACTTTCCCCACTGGAACCTAATGAAGTTTGGAAATCCATAATTCTTCTGTGGGGCAATCATAAAACACAGACATAGAAAGATTTGCTAAAATTCAATAGGACAAAGAAAAACAATAAAGATGAGAAAGGTCATATATCTTTTGAGAAACTTTAGGGAAAAAGCTAGTGAACACATTAAATATGAACACCCACATAACTATGGATATGAACATTAAAATATAAGAATATATTTTCATATATCATCTGGCAAAATATGAACACCAAGTGTAATACTCAGGTTTAACTAGATTGGTCATTCAAGAAATTCTTCAATACTTTTGATTTTTTGATATGGTGATGTGATTTTTCACATAACAATATCTAGATAGGTGACTAAAATGACTTCTAAAAGTAAGTTTTATATAGAATAGTTTCAGTATTTGCTATTGTTATAGAAAAGGTAAATATCATCTATTTGTTTTTCTTGAAGTGAAATTTGATTTTATTTGGGTCCTATTATTCCAACCTCAAATGCATTTAGAGATATCCCTATGACATAGCCAGATTAATGTTACAAGGGTGGAAAAATCTTAGGTTGGATTCTTTAAGAAAGTTCTTTGAAAAAGAAACCCACCAGCATATATCTTTATGTTATTTTCTCCACCATTCACCTTTCATAATGTCTGATGTAGTATGCCCAAATTAGATTAAAAGGGAAGATTATGATAACCAACTTCCTCCCTATAGTGATATCTGTGAACTGGGAATTTAGTATAAGCAACCAGCTCCCTGTGGATGTCTACTACTGGGAAAAGGTACTCTTTTTATTAGTTAAATTAGTCATGTTGGGGGCTGAGGATTTATCTCAGAGGTTCTGACACCTGCCTTGTAAGTGCAAGGACCGGAGTTCCATCCCCGGTACCAAAAATAAATAAATAAATTAGTCACGTTAGTTTTTCTCTACCATGTGAAGATATATCAGTATAAGGGATAATAGTTTATTAGTATATAAAATAGAATATGAATAAGAGGGAGTCGACTCTGGCTGAGAGATGTGAGTAGTTTGCAAACTATCTAGCTATGACTCACTTTTGGGAGAATGGAGTCTCTGGGTCCTGCTGAGTTTGTCTCCAACCATTGTAATTAGGACAGATGGAGCTTCCTCACTCACAGCTGAGAAAAGTCTAAGGGGTGAGGACCTTGGTAAGTAGCATTGTAAAAACTGGAGGTAGAACAAGTGGGGAAAGAGACCAACAAAAACGGAAGGATAGCTGAGGTGCTGTTAGCCTAGGAGAGGTGAGATTTTAGATGCCTTTGTCACCAGTGGCCAAGGCAGTACCTAGCTTTAAAAACTTGAACTCTTATATAGTCACTTCAACACCCTGTAACCCCTTCTTAACCCCTTCCTCTGTCCTCAACTCCTCTGCCTTCCCACTGGCTCATACCATGAAAGTAGACCAGTTTCATGACAGATGATTACTTCACAATGAATAGTGAAGTAGGAATTACAGGTCACACTTCATTTTAGATAGGGAGATAAACTTCAAGCCAAAATTGTCCTAATACTGGGATCAAGTAGGATGGAGGTAAGATACAACCAATATTAGAGAAGCAACCTGAGTGACTTCAAGAAGTGATCCCTATAGATGGAGATCATCAGCATCCTTAACACACAGGGCAGTGGTGGCAGATAGCTGAGTAGCGCTGAAGTGGCACCAATCCTGTGGGCCTGTGGGCCACTTATCATCCAGGAAAGCACAGGGGCTATGTTTTTTCCCTCTTCCTCCCACATGATATAACACATCATGCTCCGCTTTCCAGTTCTTTGCCTCTTGGTGATAAATCAGAAAAAAAAAGGGTTTTAAATCTGGAAGAGAAAAAACAAAAACAAAAACAAAAAAAAACTGGGCTGGGGACTTAGCTCAGCGATTCGATGGCCTGCCTTGCAAGCGCAAGGACCCGAGTTCAATCCCCAGTAACAACAACAACAAAAAAAAAAAAATCTGGAAGAGAGAAGAAAAAAATGAAAAGCGTTTTTGGCTGAACTTACCTTAGTCTAGGTCTCCAAAATCTGCATACCCCATTTTACCTCCTGTTGCTGGCTTTCTAAAATGTTACTGTGAGTGAAGGGGTCCAGGGACAGGTTTCTAGATTCTTGTACATAGTAAGTAAAGACTTGGACATGGCATGTGATGTTTTAAAAAGAAAAATGTAAACTTTGATGAAGTCAAAGTAAGGTTTTTCAAAGTAAGCAGACTCATGATGGCAGAAGGAAAATGGGAACCAGTGATGATTTTGTTGGGTTTAAGACGATGAAATCCCTTTCTCTCTCTCTCTCTCTCTCTTTTTTTTTTTTTTTTTTTTTTTGCCTTGGAGCTAGATGGTCAAGGAATGACCAAGTTACAAATAAAATCATCCCCTTTAAGTATTTTGTGTCAATTATTTTGTCCCAGTAATGGCAAGCTGACTAATACAGAAATAGAGAAGCAGGCCCATTACATTCATTATACTGACCATGTGGTTCAGAAGCAATTAGAACTAGTTTGTGGGACGAATTATAAAAGCTTTGGGGATATGAGCTACTGAAGCTATTGCAAAGCCTGGTGGGTAATTATGGTCAGAGAAGATAAAAATCCTGGTAGGAATATAGGTAGTAAAGACAGTAAACAGTTTCAATGGATTACAAGAAGTTTCAATGGATTCCACTACCAAATGCACTAGATGTCATGTGATTTACAAACTGGCAAAAAAAAAAAATGCAAACATATCTCATATTCCAAGATTTTACAAAAAATTCAGTATAAGGTTGATCCTTGAGTTTGCTGATTGATCCATTGGAAGAAATTGTAAGGCAGCTCAATGTTCAGGCCACAGTGTGTGAACTGTTAGTAAGTTTTAACCTGAGAATCAGGAGGAAAAGAAAACAGAACATTTTGACAAAATTAAAAATTTGGCCAAAAATACCCACATATAAATTTAGAGCCGAAGGGGGTATGTTTGCTGAAAAGATTAGTGTTGTGAAATAGAAATTACTTTGTACATGAACAAGAAGGAAGATGTCTTGAGAGCATCTCAGAAATTGGCAAGCGGGGGGGCCCCGCTATTTCTGGCCTCAAGGATGAGAAATTTTAAAGCTTTCATTAGTGAAAGAGTCTCATCAGAAAGGCATGAGACACACCTACGATATTACTAAAAGAAGCCTCTAGGATGGCTGGTTGGTTCACATGTGTATACCCTTGACGTCTATATCTTGTCACTCTGCCATTTCTATCTGGTGCTCTTTCTGTACTTTCTGGCCACCATGACCTTTTGAAATACCTTTCTGCCATATTATTTCCTTGGATCTACCCAACAGAAAAAGGAAAATTCTGAAAGCACAAGCAAAAATAAATATTCCTTCTTTTAAGTTTTGGTGTCAGGTATTTTGTCCAGAGATGGAAGGTTGATTTATGTAGTTCTTCAATGGAGTGATCCAGGACTGTTGTTTTTTAATAACTCATTAATTTTATCCAAATTGTAAAATATTTTATCAAAATTATTTGTAATGTCCGATTATTATCTTTTGAATGACTATCCAATCTGTAAGAATTCTCTTTTTTCAAGGCTAGAGATTGTTATTTCTGTCTTTTAAAAAATTTGTTGTCATGATTAATCTGGAACTTCTTTTCTAGGAACCAATATTTTCTAAGAGTTTCTTTTCTCATGTTTTTATATTATTGATTGCTGCTCTAATTTGTGTTTTCTTTCTATTTATGGTTAATTTTCTATTTTATTTATAGTCATGATTAGATCAAAGTCATTTGTTTGAAACTTTTCCTCATTTCTATTTCAACTATGCTGTAACTTTTGCTGTAAGTTCAAACTTATTGGCATTATCAGATTTTTTATGTTTTTAGTTTTCATTTCCTTTCAAATACCAGTATTACTTTGTGCTTTTTCATTTGACATATTATTTTGAATTTCTCAAGATTAGCGTTGATTTTTCTCTTTCCTCTTACAATTTCACTTGTTTTGCTTCATGTGTTTTCAATGTTTGAAATTATGTCATATATATTTAAAAGTTATACAATTTTAGTAAATTGTTCTACAGTAAATTAATTCTGTTTTTCCCCATTTAATAGTTTTTGGGCTGAGGTGTATTACGTTTGACATTAACATTGCTATCCTTTTTACTACTGCTTACACAATATGTTTCTTTTGTTCTTTTCTTTTGTGTCCAAATATATGTGAATGTCATAAAGTTGTCCTGTTTTCTCATGTAATTGGACAATTGTACTTCTAATTAGGATAACCAAACCACTTTTATTGAATTGATTATTGTTGTTGAAATTAGTATCCTTCCTTCTTTGTCTGTTTTCCCATGGGTTCTAAATTATTTTTGTTTTTCTTATTTTAAAATATTTGAACATTATATATTATTTCATTTTATCTTTTAAAATTAATTATATAAAACTCATGTATTTGTGATTTGCTCAATTGATCATCCTTCAATTAATTACAACCTATGATTGCTATTGAATATCACATACTGTATAAGTTATTTCTTATGGTTTTGTTTGTTTGTTTTTGGTATCTGGGATCAAACTCAGGTCCCTGTGCTTGTAAGGCAGGCTGCTGAACCACTGAGTTAAATCACCAGCTTCTTACATTTTTGACAATGCTTAATTTGTGTTTTTAGTCTCACTCTAGATATAAAGAGCATATCAAATTCTTTCAAATGAGATACCAATATTAATTGGTAATATTAAATGAGATATGAATAATTTATTAGACTTCCTCTTAAACGATTCATAAAATTCAAATGTTTGCTCCTTTAGAAATTTAAAGTTAGGAAACATTCACATTGATCTTTACCATCTTCATACTTTGTTTTCTTTTTTTGATCTGTGTAGTAGAATAACACATATCTTCAGAGACAAAATCTGAAATACAATAGAAATGTATCCTTATTCTTGCTTTCTCACTGGGAACTTGACTTATGCAGACTCTGGCTTTTTTGGTATTTTGTCCTGAATTTCTCTTTGTACTATGCCAAAACCATTAACACATCATTGGCCTCTCTGTTGCTTAGTGTCATTGTTCCTCTCAGATTTGGCCTTTTTTATTATCCAAATAGTGAAAAATGCTAGGAGAGAAGATTGCTATATAATACTAGTTTACTTCTCAGCTGTACATCCCTCTGAAGTCTTTACCTCTCACTTTCTACTTGCCTTGGCATTACTCCAAAATTTATGATCAATGTTGTTTTTATTCTATATTTTGTTTGCTTGGATTTCATTGATGCAGCAATTGGTTACTCTATTATTTCTAGGCAGAAATATTGTTCTTTAAATTACTTCACCATTATGACAAATGGAAAATTTTGTGAAAATATAGTAATACTTCCAGTATAATATCTGTTTTTGTATAGACTACTTTAATTGACTAAATGAAAAGATATTTGCTTCAGAGTATAGATGTTATATTTCAACTTGACTTTTATATCTGAGACTTTCTATCACAAATTACCATAGTTTATTTGCTCCATACTGTAAGATGGTTTCTTGAGAATAACTTGATAAAAAACAATTTGCATGCATTGATTTTTCTTCATATACACCATGTTCAATTACTCAAAGCACTTCTAGTAACATGTCATCATTTACTGATTCTTTTAAGGTAGTGCTGCAGATGTGAAACATTTAAAGCTATTTATAACTTTCATCCTTGGTCGAATATTTCACTCTCATTGAAGTTAACTCAAAGACACAAAGGCAAATAATCTTTTAATTTTGGCCTGTACATGAAGTTGTTTTAAAATATTCTCACCGTTATCAGTGCTACAGCAAAATTGGTGCATTTATTAATGCAAAGTTTTGTCATTTTTTTCTCATCATTTTCCATTCTTTCCCAAGACTTTGTCACCTCTCTTTTATCCTCAGCTTTTTTTTTTTTTTTTTTTTTTTTTTTTTTTTTGAGACAGGGCCTCACTATGAAGTTGAGAGTGACTGGGAACTCACTATGTAGCCCAGGCTGGTCTCAAACTCACAGCGATCCTCCTGCCTCCTGAGTGCTGGGATTACAGGCATGCACCACCACACCTGGCTTGTAGGTGTATTTCTGAAAGAGTGAAAGAAATAATATTATAGTGATACATGTATATCCTTGTGCTAGCAGCACAATTCATGATAGCTGAACCCGGGAAGTAGTCTACATGTCAATCAATATATGAATGTATAAATAAAACATCCTATTTACATAGAATGGAATACTATACTGCCATAAACAAAGATAATTTGATTCATTTGTAGGAACATGGACTTCAGATTATAATGGTAATTGAATAAAACAAACATACAGCCTAAATATTACATAGCTTCTATTGTATGAAAATCCCAAAATATAAAAAAGGCAAAATAAATGATAGTGAATAGGAAATAGGTAGATGATGCTTCTTAAAACGGAAAGGATCAAGTGATGGAGAGAGGGGGCAATGAGAGGAGGGAAAGGGAACATAGAATGAGTTAAATTGAGTTATGTACATGCTAAACGCACACAGTAATGTAAGCAGTATGTACTGCAAACATATACAAAAGATAAAATATACAGGAGGGTGTCATGAGATGAATAAATGCAAAGGGGAGGAAAGGGAAAGGAGGTTAAAAGGAAACTAAGCAACAGCTGGTGAAATTTTCTTCCCACATTGTGGGCTGTCTCTTCACACTGTTGGTGGTTTCTCTTGGTCTGCAGAAGCTGTTTTAATAAGAAGAGATCCCATTTGTTTATTGTGCTAGTTCACATAAAACTGAGGTGCATTTTTAATGAAATGGAGTACTACTCAGCCATAAATAACAAGAAATTAGAGACACATATAGCTAAATGGATGCATATTGAGGTGATACTCTTAAAATAAATAGGACATATATGTGTATATACTGAATAGCTTCTCTGGTGTGAGAAACTGAAAGTGCAAATAAGGAATAAAAAGTATAGTAGATAATGTGAAGTAGGAAGGAAAGGGGCAAAGGGGAAGGAAAGATGGGAGGAGTAGGGAAAGGAAAGGAGGATATGGAGTTACTATGAGAAAAGGACAAAAAATGGAACCAAAGTCTTTGTAGATAGGGAGGAGTGGACAGGTTAAAGGGAGCGCAGGGAAATGGGAAATAAATAACAATCAAGATATATTATATAAAGGCTCAAATTGCCTGTGGTATTACATACCTAAAATGGACCAATACGATTAGTTTAAAAATAAACTAAGATGTACTATGTACATGTACCTACTCCAAGGTATGTAAATATATACTATTAACATCTACCAATAAATGAAAAAGTAAAGACAACAGCCACAAGCTATAAAAATATGAAATTTTTGTTTTTTCTGAATAGACATATAAGAAATGTTCATAAATAACTATTTTAAAGATAAATTTAAAATAATACTTTGGCAGGTTGAAACCCAGTTTTTCCAATATCATTTATTAAAGAGGCCATCTTCATTGAGAAATGGGAAGAAAGGAGCTAAAGGTGTAGGGAAGGTGGGATTGGTAGGGGATGGGTAAAAAGGGAAAAGAAAAAAATGTGAGATAATGAAAGGATGGAAATAAAGTGGTTGTAGATGGGGAGGAGAGGAGGGGGTGAAGGGAGGGCAGGGACATGGGGAAAAAATGAGAACCAAGACTTGTCATGTAGAGGTACAATATCCCTACAATGAATGTAACTGTACTGTATCCCTAACATGTACCAATAAATTCAATTAAAGCTGAAAGAAAAGGCTATCTTGCCTTCAGTGAGGATTATTGGCTCCTTTGACAAACATGAGGTAGCTGAGTACATCTGGAGTTTTTTTTTGTATCTTCCAATCTCTTCCACTGATCCTCAGGTCTGTTTCTTTGGCAGTACAGTGCTGTTTTTATAACAGTGGCTTTGTAGTATAGTTTCAGGTTGGGAATTGTTATATTCCCTGCCATATCTCTGTTTCCTGGAATGGTTTTTCTTGTTCTAGGTCTCATGAGGTTCCAAAGGAACTTTTTGAATTGTTTGCTGTACTTCTGTGAAATATGCTGTTGGAATTTCAGGCAGAATTGCATTGAATCTGTATAGCAGTTCTGGTAGTATGGCCATTTTCACTATGTTGATTCTTCCTACCCAGGAGCAGGAGATATCTTTCCATTTCCTTATATCTTCTTTGATCTCTTTTTTCAGAGTTCTGTAGTTTTCAGTGTAGAGATCTTTTGCTTCTTTCATTAGATTGATTCCCAGATACTTCATGTTTTTTGGATGCTATTGTGAAAGGAATTGTTTCCCTAATTTCTCTCTCAGTGAGTCTATTATTTGTGTACAAAAATACTACCTACAATGTGGGAAAATTTTTTACTAGCTTTTCCTCAAAGACTATTATCTAGAATATATAAAGAAGTAAAAAAATCAGCCCCCCCAAATATAAAGACCCAGTTCAAAAATGGGCATCTGAAATGAACACACATTTCTTACACAAAGAAGTAAAAGCAGCAAGTAAATATAAGAAAATGTTCCACATCACTGGTCATCTGAGAGATGCAGATGAAAGCAACACTGAGATTCCATGTCACCCCACAAAGAATGGCTGCTATGAAGAAATCAACCAATAACAAATGTTGGTGGGGTTGTGGGGAAAAAAGGCACCTTTCTGCATTGATGGTGGGAGTGCAGACTGCTGCAATCACTATGGAAATCAATATGGAGACTTCTCAAAGAGCTGGGACTAGAGGTTCCATTTCACCCAGCCATCCTTCTGTTTGGTATTTTTCCAAAAGAATTTAAAAATCATATCA
Source organism: Fukomys damarensis (assembly GCF_012274545.1). Lineage (NCBI taxonomy): Eukaryota > Metazoa > Chordata > Mammalia > Rodentia > Bathyergidae > Fukomys > Fukomys damarensis. Next base: position 58,086,677 of record NW_022900950.1, on the reverse strand, counting down.
CAGTGATTCATACAAACCTTTGTTTATAGCAGTACAGTTTTTAATAGCTAAAACTAGGAAGCAGACCATTTGCCCATCAGGTGGAGTCTGGATAAAGAGAATGTGGTTTTTCTATAAAATGGAATACTACTCAGCCATAAAGAATGACAAATTAGAGTCATTCATTGGCAAATGAATGCATATTGAGGATATATTCCTAAGTGAAGCGAATAAGTCACACATGTGTAAATACCAAATACTTTCACTGATATGTGAAACTATAATGGTACATAAGATCCTAATGATATAATTGACAATGTGAAATAAGAAGAAAAGGGCTAAAGATGTAGAGGAAGTGGGAAGGGTAGGGAGAAGGAAATAAGGAGAAAGAAAAACAATATGAGAAAATGAAAAATGGAAATAAATTATTTGTAAATAGGGAAGGGAGGAGGGGGTGAAGGGAAGGCAGGAATTAGGGGAAAAAAATGAGAACTAAGACCTGTCATGTAAAGGTACAAGATCTGGATGATGAATGTAACTGTGCTGTATACCTAAAATGTACCAATAAACTCAATGTGAAAAATAAAACAAAATGATCTCACCACTTAAAATGATATAATGCATTTTATTTCTACTATGTACATTTTTACTGTGTAAATTTCATATGTCAAGATTCTTTGTGTATGGTTCGATTTGCATTATTTAATATATAATACTTAAAAGCTCTACATAAAAATTTGTTACATACCTGTACTAAACTGAACATAGGCCATGGAGTTTATTAATTTATTTTGGTCTTGTTAAAAATGTTTCCATTGACCTGTATGTATGACACTTTTCTTTTATTTACATTTCTGTCCATATGACTGATTTCCAAAAGCAAAATAACTGTCAACAAGCATGAGTGCTCTGAGGACTCTGCTTACACATTGCCAACAGTTTTCTAAAAGAAACATAACAATCCCTCCAAGCTCTAGCAGTGCCCATTTCACTACTCTGGAAAATATTGGTTGTTTTTATTTTAAACAAATCAAAACACATCAAAAGTAAAATCCAAACTATCCAGTTCTATATGTTAACATTAATTCTATTTCAATCTATAAAGTCAATCTACTCCCTCTCATCACTATTTCAACTGCTTTAGATTTGTCTTTCTGTTGTCTTATCTTTCTAGGCAGCTTTAACCTTTCCTAAATGCTTCTGTCTGAAGTCAACTCCTCTCCATTCTTCTGTAAATACCTTTTGTAAATGATACCTTAACATTGTTATTCAATTCTATATCTGTCATATTTATAACATATCCTATAAACAACTTTGTATGGACAATAATACATGACAGAATCCCAATTACTTTGTATAGAATTTAGATGAGACTTCATCTCATCTGAAAATATTCAGCAAATAAAAATTATCTTCTGAGCCACTTCCAAATGCTTCTTCAACTCTATTTTATGTTGTCATTATAGTATGATTTGTTTAATACTCTCCAGTGTCAACATTCTCATTCTTTGTTTCCTTGACTATAAACTCAGAGGACAGGCATATGTATATCTGTTTTGTTTGCATAACACCAGATGAATTGTGAGATGCATAGTATAATTGTTAATAGAACTGAAAAGTTGATTGTGAATGGGTTCCCTTTATTGTCCTTTGTTTGCAATTTCAGCTATATCACCATAGCTTTTTTTTTTTTTGTTTTGTTTTTTTTTTATTGAGTTTATTGGTACATTTAGGGATACAGTACAGTTACATTCATTGTTGGGATCATGTACCTTTACATGGCAAGTCTTGATTCTCATTTTTTTCCCCTTACCTCTGCCCTCCCTTCACCCCCTCCTCCCCTCCCCATCTACAAACACTTTATTTTCATCTTTTCATTCTCTCACATTTTTTTCTTTTCCCTTTTTGTTCTTCCCCTACGTATCACACCTTCCCTACACCTTTAGCTCCTTTCCTCCCATTTCTAAATGTCAGTAATCTTATTAGAATCTTATGCATTGTTGCAGAATATTCACACCAGGGAAACTATTTGGTATTTACACATGTGGGACTTATTTATTTCACTTAGGAGTATATCTTCAATATGTATCCATTTTCCTATGAATGAATCTATTCTCTCGCTCTTTATGGCTGAGTAATATTCCATTTTATAGAAAAACCACAACTTCTTTATCCAGTTTCCAACGGATGGGCAAATAGGTTGTTTCCAAGATTTAGCTATTACAAACTGTGCCGCTATAAACATGGGTGCACATACTTCTCTGTGATATGATTCTTTTAGTTCTCTTGGAAAGATACCCAACAGAGGGATGGCTGGGTCAAATGGAACCTCCAGTCCAAGCTCTTTGAGGTATCTCCATATTGATTTCCATAGTGGTTGCACTAGTCTGCACTCCCACCAACAATGGAGGAGGGTTCCTTTCTCCCCACAACCCCGCCAACATTTGTTATTGTGTGATTTCTTGATAGCAGCCATTCTTTGTGGGGTGAGGTGGAATCTCAGTGTTGTTTTCATCTGCATCTCTCGAATGACCAGTGATGTGGAACATTTTTTCATATATTTTCTTGCTGCTTTCACTTCTTTGTATGAGAAATGTCTGTTCATTTCGGATGCCCATTTTTGGATCGGGTCTTTATATTTGGGGGGACTGATTGTTTTGAGTTCTTTATATATCCTTGATAATAGTCCTTTGTCTGAGGTACAGCTGGTAAAAATTTTTTCCCACATTGTAGATTGTCTCTTAGTTCTGCTAATGGTTTCTTTTGAAGTACAGAAGCTTTTTAGTAAGATGAGATCCCAGTTGTTGATTCTTTCTGCTAGTTCCCGTGCTACTGAGGATTTGTTCATAAAGTCTTTTCCTATACCAATGTCTTCCAGAGTTCTGCCTAACTTACTTTCCAGCAAGTTTAATGTTTCTGTTTTAATATTTAGATCTTTAATCCATTTGGATTTTAATTTAGTGCATGGCGAAAGATAAGGGTCTAATTTTAATCTGTGACAGGTTGATATCCAGTTTTTCCAACACCATTTATTAAAGAGGCTATCTTTCCTCCACTGAGGATGGTGAGCTCCTTTGTCGAAGATGAGGTAGCTGAGTACATCTGCATTTGTTTTTGTGTCTTCCAGTCTGTTCCATTGATCCTCAGGCCTATTTCTTTGCCAGTACCATGCTGATTTTATCACAGTGGCTTTGTAGTATAGTTTCAAATTGGGAATTGTTACACCTGGTGCCATGTGACTGTTGCCTATAATGGCTTTTGCTATTCTAGGTCTCTTGTGGTTCCAAATGAATTTTTGGATTCTTTTTTCTAGTTCTGTGAAATATAGTGTTGGAATTTCAATTGGCATTGCATTGAATGTATATAGCAGTTTCGGTAGTATGGCCATTTTCACTATGTTGATTCTTCCTACCCAGGAGCAGGGGATATCTTTCCATTTTTTTATATCCTCTTCGATTTCTTTTTTCAGAGTGCTGTAGTTTTCAGTGTAGAGATCTTTTGTTTCTTTTGTTAGATTGATTCCTAGATACTTCATTTTTTTGGATGCTATTGTAAAAGGAATTTTTTCCCTTATTTCTCTTTCTGTCTGTCTGTTATTTGTGTATAGAAAGGCTATTGATTTTTGGGTATTCACCTTGTATCCAGATACTTTACTGAATCTGTCAATTAAGTCTAGAAGTTTTTTGGTGGAGTTTTTTGGATCTTCAATGTAGAGTATCATATCATCAGCAAATAATGATAGTTTAACTTCTTCCTTTCCTATCTTTATTGCTTTAATTTCTTTCTCTTGTCTAATTGCTGTGGCTAATGTTTCCAGAACTATATTGAAGAGAAGTGGCGATAGTGGGCATCCTTGTCTTGTTCCTGATTTTAACATGAAGGTTTTCAGTTTTTGGCCATTCAATATGATGTTGGCTGATGGTTTTTCATAAATAGCCTTTATTAAATTGAGGTATAGACCATCTATTCCAATTTTTTGCAGGGTTTTTATCATGAATGGGTGTTGAATTTTATCAAATGCTTTTTCTGCATCTATTGAGAGGATCATATGGTTTTTGTCCTTGACTTTGTTAATATAATGTATTACATTCACTGACTTTCGTATGTTGAACCACCCTTGCATCTCTGGAATAAATCCGACTTGGTCATGATGGATGATCTTCTTAATAATCCTCTGTATTCTGTTTGCTAGTATCTTATTAAGGATTTTTGCATCTATATTCATTAAGGAGATTGGTCTGTAGTTCTCCTTTTTGGTTGTATCTTTCTCTGGTTTGGGAATCAGAGTGATACTTGCTTCCAGGAATGAATTTGGAAGTATAGCTTCTCTTTCAATTTCATTGAAAAGTTTGAAGAGTAATGGTAGTAGTTCTTCTCTAAATGTCTTGTAAAATTCAGCAGTGAATCCATCAGGGCCTGGGCTTTTCTTTGTTGGTAAGTTTTTAATTACATTTTCAATTTCACTGATTGTGATTGGGGTGTTTAAAATGTTTTTATCTTCTTCGTTCAACTTTGGTAATTCATAAGTATCTAGAAATCTGTCCATTTCTTCTGTGTTTTCCATTTTATTAGAGTACAGGTTCTCAAAGTAGGTGTTCATGATCCTCTGGATTTCTTTCGGATCTGTTGTGACTTCGCCTTTTTCATTCCTAATTGCATGGATCTGAGCCTTTTCTTTCCTTTTTTTGATAAGATTAGCTAAGGGTTTGTCAATTTTATTTATTCTTTCAAAAAACCAGCTCTTTGTTTCATTTATTTTTTGTATCGTTTTCTTAATTTCAATTGCATTGATTTCTGCTCGGATCTTTATAATTTCCTCTCTTGTTCGAGCTTTGGGTTTTTCTTGCTCTTGTTTTTCTAGGAGTCTAAGTTTCATCGTTAAGTTGTTTATTTGAGCCCGCTCTGTTTTCCTAGTGTGGGCATTCAATGTTATGAATTTTCCACGTAGAACTGCTTTCATTGTGTCCCAAAGATTCCTGTATGTTGTATTGGCATTCTCATTTATTTGTAAAAACTGTCTAATTTCTTCTTTAATTTCCTCTGTAATCCATTGATTGTTTAGGAGAGTGTTGTTCAGTTTCCATGTGCTTGTGAAGTTTCTATAGTTTCTTGTGCTATTGATGTCTAGTTTGATTGCACTATGATCTGATAATAAACAGGGGATGACTTCAATTTTTTTGCATTTATTTAGACCTGTTTTGTGAGCCAGTATGTGGTCTATTTTGGAGAATGATCCATGTGCAGCCGAAAAGAATGTATATTCTGGTTTTTGGGGGTGGAATACTCTATAAACATCTATTAAGTCCATGTGTTCCAAAGCTTGGTTCAGTTCTATTATTTCATTGTTGATTTTCTGCCTAGTAGATCTGTCAATTTGTGATAGTGGGGTATTTAAATCCCCCACTACAATTGTATTAGTGCTTATTTGGTTTTTCATGTTACTTAATATTTGTTTTATATAGTTGGGGGCATTTATATTTGGTGCATATATGTTTATGATTGTCAGCTCTTCCTCTTGAATTGTTCCCTTTACAAGGATGTAGTGTCCTTCTTTGTCTCTCTTAATGAGTTTTGGTTTGAAATTTACTTTATCTGAGAATAAGATTGCTACCCCTGCTTTTTTCTGGACTCCTGACGCATGGAGAATTGTTTTCCATCCTTTCACTTTCAGTCTATGGACTTCCTTTTGCACTAGGTGTGTTTCTTGTATACAACATATTGTTGGATTTTGCTTCTTAATCCATTCTGCCAATCTGTTTCTCTTGATTGGTGAATTGAGGCCATTAACATTGATGGTTACAACTGATATATTTTGACTTATTCTTGTCATGTTTTTGTCCATTTGTTGACTCTTTTTACTTTTTCTCCCATCTCCTTTTAGTTTCTTGCCTTGCCTATTTGATTTGGTCTGTTGGGCCTCATGTTATTGTGAATTTCGTTGTCCTTTTCTAGGATATTGTTTAGAATTCCTTGCAGTGCTGGTTTGGTGTTCATGAAATTTCTCAGGTGCTCTTTGTCGTGGAAGTATTTTATTTCCCCATCTATTTTGAAAGAGAGTTTTGCAGGATACAAAAGTCTAGGTTGGAGATTCTTTTCTTTTAGGACTTGGAATACCTCACTCCAGGCTCTCCTTGACCTAAGGGTTTGTGTTGAAAAGTCTGCTGTGATTCTAATGGGCTTCCCTTTGCATGTGATTTGTTTCTTTTCTCTTACTGCTTGTAGTATTTTGTTTTTCTGTTGGATTTCTGGAATCTTGATTATTATATGTCTAGGTGTAGATTTTTTTTGATCGTGGCTAGTTGGGGTTCTATATGCCTCACTTATCTGTATGTCTAATTCTTCCCTTCTGTTTGGGAAGTTTTCTGTCATTAATTCTGTGAAGAGCTTTTTTATATCATTTGTGTTTTCTCCTGTTTTTTCATGAATTCCTATCAGTCTTATGTTATTTTTCTTTGTATCGTCTAGGAGTTGTTGGATTGATTTCTCATGATCCCTTACTGTTTTTAATAGACCTCTTTTTTCACGGTCACTGACTGCTATCCTATCTTCTATATCTGAAATTCTATCTTCGCAATCTTTTATTCTGTTTCGTACACTTTCAATAGAGTTTTTAATCTCCTGGATATCTGTTTGAATCTGTTTTATGGATTCCATTTCTTTCCTCTGTTGGGCATTCATTGTTTCCATGTCTTTCTTATGCTGAGTCTTCATGGCTTCTATCACAGTCTTGAGCTCATCTATTTTTTTCTCAGTTTCTGCTCTAGAGTCTCGAATCATGACTTCTATTTTGCTCATCATCTCTCTGGCTAGCTGGGAAATTATTTCTGATTTGAATTTTTCTAGAGCCTGATTGATCAATTTTGTTACCTCCTGTGCTATGGGTCCAGGGAGTCCTGTTGGTTCACTATCAGACTTTTCATCCTCATTTGTCCTACTATTTGCTATTGGTGAACTGGATATTTGTTTTTGTGTCTTGCTTAAGTGTTTTCTCATTTTTATTTTTATTGTTGGGTTGTCCTTCTTTAATTTCTGGGTATTACTTAAATCTTCCTAATATAGTTGCGTTTTAGCTTTTGAGTTTCTAATGACTCATAGACATTCTCGTTTTCATAATATCAGAGAAAACAACTCTTTAAATCAATCACCACTCTTTGTCCCAATTGATACATTCAGCAGCCCAATAGGATCAGGCACAGCTTGCCAACTGACCACTTATGGTAGTCATTAATGTATCACCTTTAACTCATGTGAATTAGATTAATTTCAAGAAGCAGCTCATAGTATGTTTGCAGTGAATATTCTTTTCAATATGGCATCTTTACCATTTAGGATGGGGGGTTCGACTTAGAACAAGAGGATTAGATAAGTGAAAGAATTAGAGCAGGTTTGAAGTGAATCCAGAGGTTGTAGAATTACCTTACTATCTTTACAAAGCTATTAAGTTCAGGGGGGATAGAGAGAGTGCAGGAATAAGGACAGGAATATATCCCCTTAACAGTAACAGGCGCTTGCCTTCCCTTGAAGGTACAGAGCCATGAGTGAGGTAAAATGACTGGAGAAAAGAACATAAAGAGAAACCCGTCCTAAAAACAAAAAATAAAAAAAGAAGTCTGAGTTCTTCAGGAACTGGAATAAAAAGGGAGATGAGGGACACTATGGTGGAGCAAGAGACTGAGTTGGAGAGACAGGACAGAAAAAAGAAAGAAATTTTAGGGTGGAAAGAGGAAAAAAGAGACAAGAGAGAGGGAAAGAAAAAGAATTTGAAGGTCCTCTTTCAGGCTATCTCTGATCTCATATTATACCACATGCACAGTCATATGCGGAACCCAATCCCCTGGTTATAGCTAGCCAATGGCTGTTCCTCACGACTGAGACTGAACACAATCTACAAAGCCTAACTTTAGTTTCCTTACCCTCAGGGTTGAACTCCACTCCGTTCTATTACAGGTTTCCCCTGCCCTTTCTTTAAAGATGATCAAAGTTCGGAGCTCAGAAAACTACCCTTCATGGGAACCTATGCCTCTGCAGAGTTGGTCTAAGGACTGGCCCGATCAGGAGTTTTGAGAACGGGGGGGGGGGTCGTGTGGGTGTTTCAAGGGCGCCCGCGCGGCTACCTTCCTTCCTGGGTCTGTTGCCGCGCAGGCCGGGAGCTCACGCGCACGCCGCCGGGTGATCGCAGACAGGCAGGTAGGCAGGCAGCTGAAAAAAACCCCCTCTGGGGTCCTTGGGTCCTTCCTGGGTCTGTTGTCGCGCAGGCCGGGAGCTCACGCGCAAGCCGCCGGGTGATCGCAGACCCACCATAGCTTTTTATAAAAATATTAATAATATGTTAGAGCCTCCAGCAAAATTGGAGCTCTAGACCTCAGAAGCTAGCAACTCTATTGTAAGGAGAAATGAGTGCTGGTACACATGGGATTTACATGGTTTTTATTATTATTATTATTCTTTGGTACTGGGGATTGAACTCAGGACCTTGAGCTTGCAAGGCAGGCAGTGGAACCACTGAGCTCAATCCCTAGATACATGGTTCTTTACGTGGAAGATTTACCTTACTTGACAGATGGTTTAAAGACTGGCTGTTCAAATGCCAGCAAATGTCTCATCCAGGAGACTTTTTTATTCTGTTAGATGTACTTGTTATTCTAGTCTAACCTCTGCACAGTTTATACTACCTAACATCTGACCTTGTATTTTATTCTTCCTGGAATCCTAGGGGCAACCCAGCCTGGGAGCAGCCTCTATTTCTTCAGATGGAATGGGCAAATTCAGCATAACATAGACAGGAAATAATTTCAAAGGTTTATAGTTTCATATTGAGTCCAAGAAAGGATATAATGATGGAGGGCAGGCCTCCATCTCCTCACTATCCATAGACAAATGTAAAGTAAAACAGGGAGAAAAATACTGGACATCAGCCAGCAAAATACAACAGAGAGTAGGGTATGGATCTTTTTAAGCTCAAAGGCAGATGTCTGAATTATTCATTAGGGATGTCTCTCAAATTCATGCATCAGGCCAGTGGCATTAGCCATTTAATTCTGGTTTTGACCTGGAAATTGTTTTAAGGGTAACTAAGCACTACTTATAAAACAAGAAAGTGAAACTTTTATTTAAAATAGGAGCTGAAAAATCTTAAATTATATGAACATTAACATAAAATAATTTACTATAACTCATTATCAGTAATTTACATATTTTCCTAGATATATTATACCTTGGCATTCTTATTTTTTCTTTGCAAATTTCTGTAAACACTTCAAACTTCTTGAAGGATTCTGCTCCATAGTTTTTATGGAACTTTTTCAGAAATTATATTTTAGCAATTATTTTGAGCCCTTCCCTTCCATACTGTCCATTTTATTGAGATTCCCTTCAGCAAAAAGGTTTTGTATTACAACCCTACAAATTAGTTGTTGCAGTGACACTATTTACTAGAATAAGCAAAAGAACAACAACAAAAAAAGAAACATTTGAAATGTGATTAAAACTCTCAGAAAAGAAGAATGATTAGAAGTTTGAAAAAATAAGTATCATTACCTCTAGGAAGATACAATGGGAGTGAAAATTTACTAAATTAATGCCCTAACAGACAAAGGTATAATTCAGATGAACCATGGATCCTAAGCTATATTTCAGCACAATATGAGACTCTTCATGTAATAACAGCATCTGTTTTCTTCTCAAATTTCCAATGAAGAGACCATGTGGCTATCTACCCGATCATACTTAAAAATTACATACTGTATCACCAACTGTTGTTCATTATTTAAGTATTCTGTGCCACTCATAGTACTGGATCTGTAGGTTCTTTTGTTTCACAGTGCTGTTTGCAATCAACCAAACAGCTGTAGTAGAGGCTGAAAAATTCAGTCTACTGCTAGATTTGAGAAGAGGAGCTCACACTCTAAAACCGCCTTCTTTCTGACAGATTTGTTTCTGGGTTTTACTATAGCTGATTGATGAAGCTATGTGGTATACATTATGAAATTGGAGGCTTTCCTTAACAAACAAAAGTAATAGCTCAAGATGCTATCTCTTTTCTTCCCTAATCTGTAAATGGTCTGATCTGTCATAGCACTAGTAGTGTGCGCATGTGTGTGTGTGTGTGTGTGTGTTTATTTTAACAAAATTATAATGATCTATAGGTCAAAAGGGGAGTCCACATAATCTCCAGGTGTCTGCAGCTATACCTCTGCATTTGAAGTATGTGATAACTCAATACAGTTAGTAGCTAGAAGCATGTGGCCATTAATATTCATGCATTAATTTTGCAAGCAAGTAGCATAGCTGAATGGACAATGGGCTATCAGTAATCTTAGAGTTCAGTCTGGAGACAATATAAGCACCTATTATCTGAGCCAGCAAGAATAATATTAACCATGAAGCTAATCAAATTGGACCTTCAGTTATTAAACCAAACTGACTCCATCTCACACATATTTAACTGACTTCAAGATGTGGCTTGGGCTTGCTGTGTGAGTGAGCAGGAAAATTTAGGTCAACCAGCCTCAGCCCTGTATAATTCCTCACAGAATACTTCATGTGATGCCGTAACAAAATGGGCAAGATAAATAGGGAAACAAGGTCATTTAGTTTAGTGTCATCTCAACCCATTATACCATCCCAATTTCAGGGCTATGATTTAGACCTCTGGAAAGATTGCATACCAGTTAAGAATACACTAAGTCTTCAGAGTCTTCAGAGATAATAGTGCATGCAAACTCAAACAAACAAGTATCTATTATAAATTTTAAAAGTACTTTTACTTGAATAATACTAAAACAATGTGCTTTTTTGTTGAAAGCATCTGTCTAATAGTCTTTAACAAATGGATGACTAAAATATGTTTGAGAAAATAATGGGCAATAAGTAAATCCAGGATATGAGAAAATAGAAAATAAATGAAGCTGCTTCCCAGCAGAGACACTGATATGCACATTAATGTGTTACTGGAATAGGACCAGAGCAATGAAATAATCGATGTAGTCTGGTCCCATATTTTAAACATCTTTTTCTTTTTCCAAGAGTTCAATATGCAGCCATGCATCAAAACTACCATCTGATTCATACTGAGTATATGAGTATTTTTTTCAGATCTCTATGTAGCATAGTGCAGCTTAAACTAATTTTATCTCAGAGTACTTGTATCCATGCTTTTAGCTTTTCTCAATCATGAGAACTAGGTATTTTGAGAAGTAAGTTACTGTTTTCTCATCAAGACACAAGACAGAGCTAATTTCCATTAAATGTGAATCACTTTAGACCATAGTAAGCATGTATGTAATGTGACTGTGTGAGGTTTAGTTTGAAATTCACCAAATATATTTTCAATTGATCTCAGATAAAGCTTAATACTACCATAACCATCCATTGTTGACAAGTTGTAACCTCATAATTATGTGTACTATACTGAGAAAAGTTCAATGCACTCATGTCAAAGCATTTCGTTAAGAAATATTAATAATTAGTGTTTATTTAGTATTTATGTCACCAAATTTTTTAAAGCATTTCAAATACATTTTCCCAATAGTTACAAAAATTTGAAAAGTGAATATTATTATCATCTTCATTTTATACAAGGGTAGATTAAGATAGGTTTCAACAGATTGCATTAAAATTTAGAGGCAATATTAATGGTTTGTAGCAAGTAAACTGCAAATTAACAATCATTAATGAATGAGGAAAGCAATTTGTGGAATACAATACATATGACACATATTCATATATACGCATATGCAGAATGTATATATAGGATGTATACAATGGTATGTACAATGCATCCTTGTACATAAATATATATGTATACAAACAATAAAATTACTATAAGGCAGAACAAAATGGACAGATTGAAATTCTTTAAAGTTAAAACTAATGTTCCTCAAAAGCCTCTACTGAAAGAAAATTGGAAATTTAAACTAGACTGATATACTTTACAATAAATACATAAGACCAATAACTTGTATCCAAACTACACACAACATAAACACACAGATATGAATATGGCTAATATGTTCAGAACAAAAAAATGACCAGTACAGAAGGCCACACACATGCAAATTGAAATCACAAGGAGATATCACTATGTAAACACCAGAATGACTAAAATCAAGACTATGGACAATGACAAGTGTTGATGAGGATGTGCAGTAAACAGGGCTCTTGTATATTTTGGTATAAGTATAAAATTGCAATGGATTTGGAAGCAGTTTAGCAGTTTCTTGTAAATATACATATATACTTACCATATGCTAGAGTAATTCCATTCATAAATATTTATCTGAGACAGATGAAAACATATATAATCAAAAACTTCACACAAGATTGATCAGAGTAGTTTCACTCTTAATAGCCCCAAATTGGAAACAATCTAAATCTCTATGAACAGTAAAATAAATACATATAATTTTACACATAAAAATGAAGTTACATAGGAATTAAATTGTGAAGAAATATTGATATAGTAGTGTCATGAATTAAACTATAAACCATTACATGATTTTATGTATCATTCATTTTTGTTTTGTTTTTTCTTGTTTGTTTGTTTTGGTACTGGAGATCGAACTCAGAACCTTTTGCTTGTGAGGCAGGTGGCAGCACCACTGAGCTAAATCCCAGCCCATCATGTGCCATTCTATTTATATAATTATTAGAATAGTGACATTTATTTAATGTGATAGAAATTAAATCTTTTCTGGGATAATGAATAGCTATTTGGCTGCACAAAGCCTTTTGAGGATGATGGAAATTCTCCTATTTTTATATGGTAGATGGTACGCTGATTTGTCAAAAATCATCAAAATATACAGGTATAATATAGTGCATCATATTGTACATAATTTATATTTAAATGCATTGCTTTTATACTACAAGTAAATTGATATTAAAGTAGAATAAAATTTCAATTTAACAGTTGTTTAATAAGCTTAAAAATTAATTGATTCAATGTGAAAATATTCCCAGGAAACTGTCTTTTTTAAGTCAATGAGAAAAGAAACAATATTACAGATATTATATGATTATGAATGTGAAAGTATCCTATATATGAGAGCAATATAAATTCTGATTAGAAAAGAAAAGAATATCAAAATAAGTTATAAAAGAAAAAATGAACATCAGAAAAAGCTTAAAAATTGACATAATTTTGAAAATGTTAAGCATTTTTAAAATTACAAGGCTAGTTATTATTGTATCTTAGCTATATACTAATTCCCAGTATATATTTTATATTATTACAAATAAATTTCCTATGAAAACAAGTTTTATGCATTTGCAAAGCAAATATTTCTATTAATGCATTTCTTTACTCTTAACAAATACTTCTTAAAGAACCTAACAGATTAAATATATTTAATCTTCATATATTGAAAAGGAGATTACTGGACAGTGTTTATTTTTAACAATTGAACTAGTTGCATGACTTTGATAAGTAGGACAGGTAAGTTCTATTAAATATAAAGAATGATAACTTTTGTTTAAAACCCCATATATTTTATTTTTAAAATATCAAAAGAAATTCTTGCAAGATCATAATTTATATTCTTTTGTATAAATATCTTTCAGGACAAATTATCTGAATTTTAGAAAATTCTTTCACTTTCAGTACTTTTCTTTAATTCACATATGCATTTTAATTTAAAATTTCACTGTGAATTACTTAACTTTTTAATGCCAAAAAGTTTTGTACATGAACATGAAACATTTTGGGGTGACATGAATTCTATGAAAATGATAGAAAGATCTACAGAAATTAATAAAAATTTGAAGAAATTATTTATGCAAAGCCTGATAAAGAAGTGAAAAAAATTGAGTGTGTGTAAAAATATAAAAGAGATGGCAAAGTGTGGCCCAGAAAGAAAACAAAGTTCCAAGTATAATATTTATTGTACATTAGTTTGAAGACATTAAGTTAATGAGAAATAGGTTACAGTGCTGCACAATGAAAACATTCCCCCAAATATTAAATTGATGTGCACTGTAAAAATTAGAAATATATTGCTGTAAACTGGAGAACTTTTAGATATTTTTAAAAGGGTTTTCACAAGTCTCTAATTGCTTACATTTCTGAGAACGGTTATGTTTAAATTGTGAGATGTCTGTTCCTAAGGTTTTAGTCCATAGTTGGAATATAATAATATTTTGAAAAGTTAATAAATATCAGGGTTGATCAGACCCCTCATTTGCCTGTGTGAGGGTATGACAAAAGGATAAAGGAGGCCGAAATAATAATTTAAAATGGAAGAGGGTCTACAGGAAGATATGCCTCTAGAGGACACTTAGTCTCTCTGGTGGGCCTGGTCTTACTAGCCAACAAGAAGCATAGGCGGAAGGGATCACGCATCATTAGTGGAGTAGTGACTGCCAGTTGATGTCAGTAAATATGTAATTAATAAATATAATGAGGGGCAGGATCAATGGGGAACAGATCCTTCCCTCTACCCGAATGCGTATGTTTCGGGCATTGTCCTCAGTAAAAGTTATCTAGCCCAAGGAATGTTGTGCTTATGAATTTTCCCACACACGGCCAGAAAGTGTATGTTTTTTTTTTTTTATTAACTTTTCTATTTCTGAAGCAAATTATATCAGCTTTGGACTCTACAGGACCCAAATCATATAGCTGGATCTCCAACAAATAAGTTGAAATGGACATTTGCACATCAAATAGGGATTTCTAATACCCTATGATGTTACTTTTTCCCTTATACAAATGATATTCCTATTCTTGTATCTGAACTACTACCCCACAGGGTTCCTTATGCTATGCTTTGTTATCCTCTCGGAATCTCATTACAACTATTGGTAGCAGCTATTATTAGGTCTTGCTACTCTTTGAACATGGCACATAGGACACTCTCAAAAAAATTTAGTTGAATGAATTTACATTACATAGCTGGAAAAATGAATGAGGGACACAGACCTAGGGAAGGTATGAAATATTTGTGAGATACGTAGCAGTAGATAACTATGGAATTAGTCAGTAGAACTGGGCTCATGAAAGCCAGGCTATAATCTAAAGACTTGCTATGATATGACATGCAAATATTTTCATGTGTTTTAATTTAAGAGTAACAATGAATAGGAAGGAGGGCAACAAAATTTTAGGGATGATATGTTATGGTGTAAGTGCGAGAAATGTATATTTAATTGGAATGTTGGAATTATAAATTAGAAGAGCTATCACAAAGCATGCACTTTCTACCAAATCCATAAAATTCTCTTGTTACTTATACCAGGCATGATCACATCCCCCTATAATGCTACTGTTCGCTTATTTTTCCATCTTTTAAAAATAAATATATTCAACTAATATTTTTAAATAAAGAATTTAAAGATATTATAAAACAAAAATGGGAATTTAAGCAATGCTGTAATTTTATGTGTTTTGGTTTGATTTGATCTTATAGGTTCATTTGCACAGATTGATGTGAGGTAATAGATACATCTGTATTTATCCACTAATATCATCAGGATTATACTATCTTAGGAAGTTTGAAAATGAACAGAGGTGGATGAATAAAACAGTCATGCATGGCAAAGTTTCATATAGAATAGCAGACAAAGATGGAGATAGTTCTATAGAAGACAAAAAGCACTAGAAAGTGTGAGAAAAGAGAAAATAAATGAATAAAAAGGCTAACAAATTTTGTTGTTAATATAGGTTATGAACTTTACTAAAAAAATGTGAAATACACACATCTCCAATTTCTTCGGTCTTTGATTTTTGATACATTCTACACTGACAGAGATAATAAGGGAATTTATTGAAAAAATCTCTCTTAGAGTGCAGATAACCTGCAAAATATAATTTCAAGAAGACAGAACAATTACATATTATCCAAACATATCCTTCCTAACAGCACAGAAGTCCAACTTAAATTTTGTTCTTCTATGTTGATTCAAAGAATATATGAAGAAATTATTGTGAAATGTATTTATTTCTTAATATTTTTTGTGTATTCTGTGAAAATTTGCATGTGTGTGTGTGTGCATTGGTATGTATAATAAAGATTAGTTTCATTTTGCACTTTATACCACATAGCAAGGAGGAGAAAATTTAAAATTTTAAGTAAATGAATTTTTATAACTGCTTTTAGGAAATTGTGTTTATTAGTCAAATCCAAACAACTCTTGAATTTTCTAACTTCTCAGAAAATTATTCTCTAAAAACACTTGTTTGATCAGCCAGACCAGACTGTGAATCATACATTCTCTTTACCTTTACGCTACCTAGAAAAAGTCACTCGATTTCTCCCTCTTTCATTATTTTATGTTACAATATAACTATCAATAAATTTGACTTCCTATTCTAGTACACCTAAATGTAATAATAGCATAATGTCCAAAGCCGTATGCATGGGTGTAATATAGAGAAAAAATTTGTAGATATTATTCCTACTGTCATTGTCATCAGTATAATTGTACATTGAAAGTGATACTATAGTAACAACACTTGAAAAGTAAACTGTAGATAATTTTGTATTAGGATGAATATTTTATTAGTAGCTAATCAAAGTAGAGCTTAATCACATATGACAAAAATCAATAATTAAATCCCAATACAAGTGTTTTATATTTTTCTTGAAAAGGATTGGCCTTCTTACTATTTTTGTAATATGTGGCTTTTTATGTCTTCTTAATATGATTACTTACTTTTCCAAGTATAAAGTTTTATGTCCTTATCCACAGCAAATGTAGAAGTCTATTTCACACAAAACTTTAAAACTTATTTTGATATTTTGTTCCTTAAAGGTTTCCACCTGGTCATTTTTCATCCAATGGTACTTGTTCCTTACTTATACTCAGCTTGTCACATACAGATAAGGGGTGACTACTGGCAAACAAAGTCACAAAATCAAAGTTATTTCATTACAACAGACACTAAATCATCCAAAAGAAAGGTCATATTCTTTTTCTTTCTTTCTCTGTGCTCAGGTAGTACTTTCTCATGTAGTTTCCATAAGAATAATAGCTTATACATTATCTACATGAACAATCAGCTTCATTCTTTCATTACTGTGGCAGGTAAAAAGCAAAATATCATTGATATTGAGCAGTAACTTCTCATATAACCCAAGGAGGTTCTTGAGTCTAGGTCACCCGATGTGAAATTAGAAATTAAATGCATCACCTTTTGAAGCCCTGCAATACAGAGCTTAACAATGCTGTTATTTTTTTCCTAGTGTTGACATAGTTTTAAAAACAGTTCATTCCAGTTTATATTGACGTGTTATCATCAATTACGTTTCGCCATCTGTGGACCTAATTAAATTCACCCTTAAATTTGATTTTACCAGACATCAGTCACAAGCAAGACATGTTTACTAAATATTTTTATGAAGAAAGAAGAAACAAAGAACACGTTAAAATGTCCTCCAGATACTTTTCTGTTAGAAAATGGGATATTAAAAAGTACTGTAGAAGTCAGAATATTCTAAGAGTGCAGTAGTGACTTATTACTCTGGTGTATGATTTTGATATAAGGTCATCAATGGCTATCAAGAGCTTTCTTGTATTTTATAACATGTAATGAAGGTCAAGTTCATTTCCTTTTCCCTTCTACAATAGCATATATGACAAACAACTTTAATAAGCACTGAAACATTTTTAGATTTTCCAAAATATTAAACCTCTAAAAATAAGGGTAGTTATGTATTTTTTCTTGCAATTTTAAGTGAAATACATACCCCAAACAGATAAAGCTCTTAGTTAATTTTAAGATGAGTAGTGAAATGAATGATGAAAGCATGAAATCATCTACTCTTTTATCCATTGTATATTAAATATTCTATTTCACTTTTTGCTAAGCACATAAGAAAATACAATGGAACATTAAATAAATACAGTAGCAAGTATGTAACTGAGAATCACTTTCCATTCATTTTCAGGTTAGGATATGAACCTTTCCGGCACACTTTGTCTATTGTAAATTGCATTCCTTTTATACAGAGTATATCACAAAATCTTTTAAAAAGTAGCTATAAGAAAATTAAGTAATACAGAAAGGGACAAATGTAAAAATTAATGAGAAATAGGGCTGGGGATTTAGCTCAGCGGTTCTGTGGCCTGCCTCGCAAGCGCAAGGACCCAAGTTCAATCCCCGGTACCAAAAGAGAGAGACAGAGAGAGAGAGAGAGAGAGAGAGAGAAATAAAATATTTTACTGATGCTGAACTCCAACTTGCACTTCTTTTGTCTCTGATTTCCTGAGGGCAGGGATTACATTTACCATTACACATAGGATATGTTTTTTTGCTTAATTAAAATTATTTCCTAAAACCAGAGTAGAATTCTTTGTTGTTGTTTTTGTTTTGACACAGCATGACACTACATATTTCATTCAGACTGGCCTCCAACTCATTCTGTAGTCCAGACTAGCCTCAAATTTGCAGCAATCCTCTGTCCTCGGCCTGGTGAGTGGTGAGATTACAGACATGTGCCAGCATGCCTGGCCTGAGAAAAATGTAAACAGTGAGAAAAAGCATTATTTTAGGATAATGACACTGCTCTTAACTATATTTTTCACTTCATTGCTGAATACATTTTTATAAATTAAATCTTTAGAATTATTTTGCACATGAGAGATCTCTTAGCTATTGGTGATCATACTGCAGAAGTGTAGTGTATTCAGTGAATAGGCAGGATTATACTTCAAAGACATGCATAATCTTCAAATCAATAGGAATATTATATTTTAGATTTCAGTTACTTATGCGAGACCATTCGTTTTGTCCCTGGTACTTAAAAAAGAAAATAATAATATTCTTGCAAAAGTTGATAGAGGATTTATAGCCCTTAACCAATCTCATGAAAACTCTTTAGGTATAGTCCTTTGTAAGATAACTCTTAGCAAGCAGAAAGAAATGCACAATTTTATTTAAGGCATGACTGTGAATAGCTTTATGGAAATAATTTGAAAATTAAATTAAATCAATGTATGAAAAATTAGATCTTTAAAAACATGCTATCAAAATATTTTTATTTATTTATTTTTTTCTCATTGAATTTATTGGTACATTTTAGGTGTACAGTACAGTTACATTCATTATTGGGATCTTGTACCTTTATATGACAGGTCTTAGAAATATAATCATAAACCTATGAAGGCAAAAAGGTTCTAATTATAATGTTAGACAATATGGATCCTTTTATCCTTCCCCATACCATAATTAACATGATACTAAAAACTGGACATAGAAATGTCTAGATTGTACCAATAAACTCAATAAAACAGAAAAAAAAAAGAAATACAAATTTTAAAGGCATTAAGTCTTATTACAATTAAAATAGGTCTGTTTTCTACTTTTTGTATCTTTTGATAAAAATAAATTGGAATGATTCTACCTAAAGAATATCAAGTTTCTTGGAACTAAAATTTAAAAATAGTATGAAAATTGTTAGATATTTAGTTTTGACAATAAAAGATGACTGCAAACTAGCATACCCTTTGAGCAAAGGGAGGGGCTTTACTAGTTGCACATGGAGTCAATTCTTATTAATTAGTCAAATAGAAAATCTACATTGTAACAGCAATGGAGTCCCAAAGATGTGGGCAATAACAATGTTCCCTCAGAATTCATATTTCATAAAATGAACAAATAAAATTGTGTCATACATAATGTATTGAAACCTCTAAACACAATTCCTAAAACCTATAACCAAGTGTTAATAGTTACATTACAGTCAATGCATCATGGAGCAGTATTTCTCAAAATTCAAGTATGGTGATTTGCCAAAGGGTATAATAAGACACATAGTCAGATGAGACAGATGCAGTAGATCTTTCTACTGACCATTAGACACGAGGCAGCACAGAATCAAATACTTGGGCTCACAGTAGTGAGTGTGTGTGTGAGACAAAGAAAAGTTGATTTTTTTCCTATATGCTGGCATCGCCTATCTGACTTATTTTCATTATATCATCTTAAACTTTGCTCTGATAGTACATTATTATTTATAATTTTCATCACCATTGTCATTGGGAAAATGGAGTAGCCAAATGAATATTAAAATATGAATATATAATACTTTAATGGTGAAAATCCAGAGTGTGCGGACTGCTAATTTAAGGGATGGAACCAAAGATTTATTTAAGAAACAATAAAAGAGTGAAAGAGCATATGCATTTATTTTAGAATCACCACTTTGTAATCCGTATTTTTAGGTATTGAATTTGTCTTCCAACTTATCACCAGTTTCAAATTATGAGATGATTTTTATGCTTCAGCTATCAAATTTATAATTTATACCTCAGACGTACTCAGGATTGAAATCAAAATCTCAGCTTACTGTAGTCATTTACAGTAGGAAGCATGTATCCTTCGCAAAAGATATTTAATTTTTAAAGCCAAGTCTGTTTGGCTTTTCATCATTCCAGGATGCTGACTCTACCTGAAGTTCTGTTTTAGGTCAAATTTCACAATAACCTGAACAAATAATTGCGTGGTAAGAAATGCACTAAAATATTCATATTAGCCTCTATTTTACTCCAAACCTACGCATATCACAGATGAAAAAATGGAAATTCAGATACCTCCTTAAATACATAATAGTGGCAGAGTCAGAATCAAAGTGTAGTCTGTCCCGCTCCAGAGTCCTTACTCTAGCTGTTAGGAAGCGAAATCTTGGCACGTACAGATAAATAACCACTTACGGTAGAAAGGCGTGTGTCAGAAACAGAATTGGGGCTTTTTGTTACCTAAAAAAAAAAAATTATTGGTGAACTTCTTCATTCTTAACTACTTAATAAACAAGTATTGCACAGTGGTTTGTTTTTGTTGTTTTTTTTTTTTTACAATTTTTAATTGAGTTTATTGGTACATTTTAGGTATAAAGTATAGTTATATTCATTATTGGGATCTTGTACCTTTACATGACAGGTTCTTCTTTTTCCCCTTGTCCCTGCCCTCCCTTCACCCCCTCTTCCCATCCCCATTTACAAACACTTTATTTCCATTTTTCATTTTCTCCTATTTTTTTCTTTTCCCTTATTCCCTTTCCCCTACCCTTCCCACTTTCCCTACACCTTTAGACCTTTTCTTCCAATTTCACATTGTCAATTATCTCATTAGGATCTTATGTACTATTATAGTTTTTCACATGGGAGAAACTATTCAGTATTTACATGTGTAACTTATTTATTTAACTTAGGAGAAAGACGGTAACTAATGTTCTCAAATATAGAAGTCACACCTTGTCAATGGCAAATGGATCTAGCAAAAAGAATTTTGATGAATTAGCAAAAGGGGCAGAAATCTTTGTCAATGATAGACACATGAGATTTTTAGGAAGACAAAATATAGAATTCAGACTATTTAAAGCTGGATGAAAACAGGAAAGGCTGAACAGCAGCAGCTGGAGCAGAACATGAGTCATGGCACTGAGCTCTTAGGCTTGCATTTAAGTTTGGAAAGGACACAGGAAGAAAGTTTCATAATGACAAAGTGGCCATATTTTGATGAACTCAGAATGAAGTAAGGTTAATAAATGTTGTTTAAAGGCAGATTGGAAATTATAAATACTTTTCCATTATGTTGATATACCTGATCAAGTTATATATATCTCTAAATTTAGACTGGTAGAATTATAAGAAAACATTTTCAGGGTTCTATTGATATTCTCAAGTGAATTAAACTTTCCAAAGAGCAAACGACAAATATATTATTATAATTGTTGTTGTGATTAAAATGATACATTACATAAAAGTAGTTTCTTACACTATGTGACTTGACTATATGTAAACTTTTTTCAGAAGGATTCCATTTTAAGGACATATAAAAGTAGTTTAAAGCTTGTATAACTCTACTTATATTTTGAGTAGAAGAAGTGAATTCCAAATGATTTTTTGAGAATATAATTTATCAAAAGAAAACTAAATGTAAATCCAAATCTCAAACAAAAGTTTATGTGAATTGAAAAACTTAAATCAAATATTTGTAAATGAAAATACTGTTTTTCAACCACTAGCTAAAAGAATGGTGGTAATATTATATATTTTATATGTGTGGCTACACATTCTATCTAGTTAACTTATCTTTCACCCTCCTCTAATACTTAGAGTCAAGAGTTTGGTGAAGTTTAACTTTTTGAATTTTAGTTCAGATTTTTGAGGAGATACCTTTAGACCTGAGGAAGGAGGTAGATGAAAAGAAGAAACTCTATAATGACTGATAACATACCATGGCTACCTATATTTATTTTGAGGTTAAGGCCAAATGAGAATTAAATGTAGGAGACTTAATCGATGAGTTTCTTCCCCTTTATTTTAATTTTCAGAAAATTTACTTTAGAAAATGGATTACTGTAAATTCATTCCCTTTTTGAAATGAATATAAATCTTTTTAAAAGCTTAATAATTTTTTTGGCAGCTTTAAGATTCAAGAATATCTTTATCTAGAATTTGAGAGCAATCTTTTGAAATGCAAATGCCAGAGAAATGGTACCTACCTCCCAGTTTCTTCCAGAATATAGGAGCTTGAGACCTTGTGGTTGCTTGCTCCACCTTGCAAAACTACTTCCTCTAATAAAGATGTAAGATATTTTAAATAAAATAAATGAGCTAAGAAAGACAGACACACAAATTTCCAAATGAATTTAGGATGAACTATGTATACAAGTTGTCTTATCAAGTTCTCTTAGTTGAGAACATGTATGCAATGTGTTGCATGTGTTTGTATAAGAGTGTAATATTTATTTTTTCCCTGCATTCTCTTGGCTGTTTTCTTGTGATTTGTATTACATTTTTATTCAGTAATTATGCAATATAAAATTGTTAGTTTTTTTTCTTCTACCTTTGTGCAGAGATTTTTTGGATATAGCAAATATTTTATTTTTAGTTACATTTCCTCAACAGGGGAAAAAGTAAGGGGAAATTATTTTAATGAAATTGATTTATTTTTCATTTTAAATGGAGGCACAGACATATCTGTGAGTATAAATGTTACAATACATAAGGATTAACAAAATCAGTAGACCCTGAAAGTCAAGTCATTTGCTTTTTTATTCTGAAGTAGCTTTGTTCCATTTTTTTAAAAAAGAAAACTACTTTCTATAATGCCATTGACAACTTTTTTGATGGAAAATAATAGTAAAAGATTAGAGTGTAGGAGGAACAAGAAGGCTAGGCTATGTTCTCTCTTCTTTGTACTGTTTGTAATATCTGTGACAATAATATCTTCTTCCGGAACTCAGCTGTCACTGAGCAGCCATGCCTATTTGGCCCTAAATAAAACTCCTTTGGCCCCATCAGCTTTTAGGTGTGTGGTAATTTCTGGTTCTGGATCATTTTGGAATTTATTCAAAAATTTCCTATTTTTTAAAAATCTCATGACATTTCTACAAGTAGATTTCTGGGATAAAAAGCAGCATTGCACTACTATTTTTGCTTTCATTATTTTGGCACAATTAAAAGTTGTATGAGAAACTTTAGTACAGTAGTATTTATAATTTTCCTTTAAAGGGAGATTTAATTATTTTTATCTAACTAAGAAAATTGTCCAAAGAAACTATTAGAAGAAAATTTCAAGGAAAAGTTCTATGAAATCCTTCTGTGCGATGCTTTTTTGGATATGCTCCCACATGACAGGATGAAACAAAAGCAAACTTAGACTAGTAATATTACATCAAGCTAAAAAAGTTTATTGCCCCAAAGGAGGCAATGAAGAAACAACCTTCAAATGGGGAAAAAATTTGCAACCTTTAAATCTGATGAGGATTTAATATCTAAAGTCTATATCAGATGTAATTCAATAAAAAGAAAACAAATGATCTGATCAAAAAATGGGAAAAGGACTTGAATAAATTCTCAAAGAAGATATATAAATAACTGATAGGTATATGGAAAAAGGTCAAAATCTTTAATCATATTATGTTAAGTTTATATAAATGTTGCAATTACGAGATATCACCTCACATCTGCAAGAATGTTATGAAAAAGAAAAGGTAATGCGCTGACAAGGCAGGGTGAAGAAACTTCCGCCACATTCTTGGTAAAATGTAAGTTGGTAATGTGTAAAAATACAGGGAAAATGGGAAGGGTAGGGAAAAGGTAATACGGGCAAAGAAAAAAATATGAGAAGATGAAAAAATGGAAACATAGTATTTGTAAATGGGGAGGGGAGAAGGGGGTGAAGGGAGGGCAGGGACAAGGGGAAAAATGAGAACCAAGACCTGTCGTGTAAAGGTACAAGATCCCAATGATGAATATAACTGTACTGTATACCTAAAATGTATTCTTGAAAAATGCCAATGGCAGATATATAATGCATTTTCAGCACAAAATTGATAACTATTTGGGGATACTATATATATTAGTAAGCTGGGTTTGGTCATTTCATAATACATATACACTTCAAAATAACACATGGTTCATGAAAAATTAAGAAAGAAAAAAGAGTGAGAAATCCCCCCAAAAAAATCTACTATAAAACATTTCTTATAGCAAGGCCCTGTCTCAAAAAACCAACCAACCAACCAAAAAAACAAACCAACAAATAAAAAAGAAAGCAGAAAATTAAACTCTAGGTTGGAAATTAATCTTGCGATTGCATGTTTTGAAAAAACAGTGATGTAATTTATGTCAGTCTGATTTGCAGGTTCTTTCACTCAGAATCTATTATATCTTAACAATAATATCTTTTAGGGTTTGGAAGTCTAACTCTGGTAGACTGCTTATATAGCATGCCTGAGTCTGTGGTGTAATTCCCAGCATTAGCAAACAACAAATATTTTGTAGATGTTTATGAATTAAATCTCATAAAGTTGAAGGATTTTATACATAGCTATTCTGAGACAGTTTAATGTTTTTTAGTTCTTTAATCACACTAGGTATCTTAGGAAATTTAGGGAGTTCACAAGATAAATGATATCATGTGACAAAGTAATTCAATGCATTTAGTGAGATAGAATTTTTAAAAATGACCTCAACAAATCTTACGGTGGTAAGTTTTTAAAAAGTAGCAGGGAAGACAATTTAAATTAATGTAATGAACAAACAGGTGAGCAGCACACACACAAAATTCCTTTAATCTAGTTTCAAAAGAGAAGACAATTAAGTAAAACCCTGCAGAGTATGATAGCAATTACACAAACCTCCTGCCTTGCAAACTGTCTGAACTTAATCAGGCATGATTTTTTGTATAATAACAGAAACACGAACATGTTAAATAAGGACATGCAAATCCCAGGAAACTGAAAAACTGAGACAATTCCCATATATGGTGTTCTACTATGCAGTAATTGTTGAGACAATTCTTAGGGGAAGGGATGAGAAAGGCAGGTGATTATGAATATGTAATTACATAGGAGGTTACATTTCTTTGTGAGATTAGTAAATAAAACAAAATTCTGTGTGGTATTTTTTACTAGAGATTAAATATAATGAGCTATGTTCACAAGGGCTGACAATCTCTTTTAAAGAAATGTGAAAATCAGGATATTGCACAATTATTTACAATTATACTAAAGAAGCAAACAAAAATGACACTATGTTTTGCCCATTTTTTAAAAAACAAACTTTGAGCAACATGCCAAGAAATTCTAAGGAAGAAAAAGACCTTTTTATTAATAAAGGATTGTTATCATTACAGATGCAGGCATAATACTGATACAAAAGGTGACCTAAGTCAGCAAATCTAACTCCCCCAACAGGAGTCTTTTATAAATCGGCGAGGTTGATCCCATGTCATTTTTAATCTACAGAACAATTTGTCTTCAAACCATATTTTAAACTAACCCTTTTGCTCAACTGCTTCTACTCAATTAATTCTAAATGTGTAACCCAAGAAATATAAAAGTCCAATAAAATGTGAGAAACATAATAGTGTGCATAGAATGATCCTAGCTTTTATTTTTATAATGTTACAAGAGAAAAGATGAATTAAAACTATCTCCAATAGTTACTGAAATCTGATTTTGATACATTTTTATATATTTTTCCAAATTTTCTAGTTTTTATCACTTCCATTTTTTGGTTGCAGAGTATTACAGATAGATAACATGT
The DNA here is from genome assembly GCF_012274545.1 of Fukomys damarensis. NCBI lineage: Eukaryota > Metazoa > Chordata > Mammalia > Rodentia > Bathyergidae > Fukomys > Fukomys damarensis. Next base: position 58,060,706 of record NW_022900950.1, on the reverse strand, counting down.
GTTTAATTTTTTATACTGAGTTGTAAAATTTAATTTCAAATATTGCTCAATGACCATATCATCTTTCAATGCTTTTCAAAAATAAGTCTACTCTTGGGGCCAGGAATTTAGCTCAGTGGTTCTGCTGCATGCCTCGTAAGCTCAAGAACCCGAGTTTGATCACTGCTACCAAAATAAAATAAAATAAAATTAAATTAAATTAAATTAAATTAAATTAAAAGTGTACTCTATGAATATAAACTTGTTTCAATTTTCCACTATTCATGTATTTGTTTTTGCATTTTTATTAACATAAAGACTATTTTTTCTCTTATTTAAATCTTCACAATTATGTATGTGATTCCTAATTATTTTCAAAAATAATTATTTTAGTGTTATAATTATTTTCAAAAATAGGCTACTTATTAATAGATGCCAATAAGAACAGCACTGCTGCACACTGTATGAAAGGTATGTGGTAATTTGTTTTCAAAAAGTACTCATTGGCACATTTCCTTGATTTTATAATGAGACTGTTTTTTGAGAGAAAAATGCCAAAATATTTACCAAGGTAGATGTGGCATTTTGTATTCCAAACATCAAGGAATTAAAATTTGCGGCTCTTACATTCTTGCTAACATTTATAATTGTAAGGTGTTTTATTTTTTTATCCTGTAGGCTTCTGTATATAAGCAGAATTTATATTTTTTATTGAGAATATTGAAAAGGCTGGTGAATAAAAATACACGACATAATTCATTTAAACATAATGAACATTTTGTAAGAAATAATTTTGTTTTGTCATTTTGAAAGAAATGTTTGCTTGTAGTTATAGTATAGTTAATTTATACTTATTCTGTTTTAGAATAGATAATGGGTCATCAAAATTTGTAAAATGATTCTATCTCTCTTTTAGGGTTACTATACTGTCATAGTGCTTACTAGAGTCTGTATTGCAAGTAGTAAATTTCTTCCATTGAAGTGTGAAAGCATCTATGGTAATATATGTGAATGTATCTGTGTTTCGTTATTTATACAAATTAGTAATAGCCTATAAATTCCACATTCCTTGTACTCAATTGAAACAGTTTGATGAACACTGAAACATTGAGGGAAATAGTCTATGTATGTGACATAATATGAACACAAGCCACATTTGATGGTGAAGTACATAAAACATGTCTAATATTGCTGAGAAACTACATTGTTAGTTTAATATTCATCAATCACTTCAAAAATAGATGTAAATGCCCATATATAGCTCAGGACTAACCTACTGAGCAATGCAACTTTAGATATGCATATGAAAATTTAATGAAAAGTACATTTATTTATTTACTAAAATTATTTCTATTTCTAATTAAATATAATTTATAATATTTTAGTAGTTGTTTATTTGCAAATAGCTACAGTCATTGTTGAGACTGTAGATATTACTTTTATAAACTAAAATACTGTTAACTGCAAATCACTCACTGTTCCTTCTTTTTTATGAAAATTAGGGAATATTTATGCTATAGAATGATGTCTTGGTGGAAAAAGAAAGATTAAAAAATTGCACTGTAATAATCACAGAATGTGTTTTATTTTCATAAAAATTCAAATAAAAGTAATTTAAGTGGTTACCCAGTTCTAAAGTCCACAATATTCTATTTGGATTAACAGAAGTTCTGTGTTGGGTTTTAGTGTTATAAATTCTATTTCTCCAAGTTGTTCTTTATGGCATATTCCCTCTGGATAACTTTCTGTGTAATCTCAAATGAACTATTGTGATACTAAGCATCATATACAAGTCTGAAAATATCTACTCAGAGGAGTGTGTCCCATTATAAACTAAGAGAGACAATCTCAATAATTTCTTTACAAGTTCTCCTTTATATGAAGATACGTATTTGTTTATTCTTACTCTTTGCTGAACGTAATTGGATTCTATGACTGAACTAGAGCAATTGTAATTCTTTCTTTAAATTAGGGCAGAATTCCACATTCCCTGTATCCAATGGACACTAGATATGTGAACTAATTTTGGATTTTGTTAAGAAAGAAAGGGCAAAAATGTCTTGATGATCAATCAAAACTATTTTCAACATCTGCCTTTTTCAGGAAGCCAAAAGGCCTAAAAAGGGAATATAGAAATTGTGCACTTTGTAATAAAATTCAGTGTAGGAAAAAGTATGGGCAGTAAGTAATGTCAAAAAAGTAAACTACTTAATTTGATATAATATGTGACTAGCATTAATTCATTTGATGTAATGTAAGTTGACTTTAATAAATCAGTTGACACCATATCTCAGAAATGCTACTGAGAAATTAATTGAAATTGGCTTGGATGTGAACACTGTCACATGGACTGAAACTGACTAACAGACCATAAACAAAAACTAATGATAAGTGGCAACACATTCAGGAAATGTGCATAGCCTTTGTACTTTAGAGAAAGTAATATTCTTATGAATATCATGAAAAATGTAATTCTTAACAAAGAATTAAAATTGAGTTTTCCAAATAAATTATATATGTGTGAAAAAGTTATTTCAAATAATTCTTATATTATTTTTCTTGTTCACATTTTTTAGACCTAAGAAGCTTGTAATGAAAACTTGCACACACAGGATTTTTTTTTTTAACAAAACAATCCCCGTAACAATTAACTTTCTGCAAGTCCTAAATTTTTGATAGATATTTTTTAAATGATACTTCTTTTATGTGGTTCATCTGACATGAGTCAAATCTCAGCACCTTTGAATAAAGTCATTATTTAAACTTGTCAATATTCTGTTCTTGAAAGTTTTCTTAATCTTTATTTTGCATGTGGATTGCATTACTATTGCAACTTAGTATATTCACACAGAGAGTGTAATTGTACCTAACCATTATTATTTATTTAATAAGCCATCACACAAAGCAAATGGAAAAAAGTATGACAAAAATAGTCTCTGCATTCAAGATAATTATAGACAACTTGAAGAACAATTTTTAAAATATTAATTATAATTAGATAATTTCTTATAAAGTATTTATTATTTGTGAAGCACTGTTGTAAGATTTTTCTAATGTATTGATTAAATAAGAATTATATTAATTTTTTCTAACTATCTCAATTCTGGGTATATACATCCCACTAAAAATGAAATTACCTTGCCAGCAAGAAACCTATATATTCACACTTATTGCAGCAGTGTTCATAATAGTTGATATTAGATCAATGAATGAAGTGGTTAAGAAAATGTTCTATGTGTATATTAGTGATTTTAAGCAATGAAGACTGAATCTCTGTAATTTTCAACCAGAAATGGAATATACAATGTTCTGTGAAACTAACCAAATACAGAAAGACAAGTACATGTTCTTTCTCATATATAAAAGGTTAGAAGAAAGTTACCTCACATGTAAACTGTGATTAGTAGTTGTTGAGGTAGAGGGGAAAAGGTAAATAAATGGAGGCTTGATTTGTCTGGATTTGACAGTGCATACGATACTTATGTACTGAAATAGCACTTTGAACCCCATTAATATGTACAATTACACATGTCAAAATAAAATGAGTGAATTATATTGATGTATAAAAACATTTTATGAACTAGAGCCAGTATAGCATCTTGTATTTTTTTCTCTTCTCTCCCTAACATCTTTTACTAGTCACTCATAAAACCTATGGATCAAATACTAAATCCTGATTGACCATACAATGTAAATCAGTTACACCAGCCATATAGACCTAGGAATTTTTGTATTTGGGAAAACTGTTGTACTTTCTTCAATCTATTAGTGCTTTAGGAATTTGGTTATGTATAAGAAACAGTAAGACAAATGATACATATATTTAGAATGCAGTGCCTGCTTCCAAAACACATGGGAAAACGAGTGAAATCGTTCACACATACCACATACGTCCACAAGTACAAAATCTACTGAATTCCAAATTAGAATATTGAAAAATAAAGCACAATATATAATTACGAATGGCTGCCATCTTCAAGGTCACTTTTTGATGCAAATCTAGGTGAGCACACAGTCATTGATACAGTGAAGAACTCAAACATCCCCCAGAGCCCAGAGGATTGAATTCTTCATCCTCAGGTCATGTTGCCACCAGAAGGTGATGGGAACTTTAGGAGATAGGGCTCAGTGAAGTTAGATCATTGAGGAGGTACACTTTTCAAGAAGATATGACACTATGGACTGCTCTACCCCCTCCTGTGTGCTGACCCTAAGGTGAGCAGCTTCCTGTGCCATAAGCGGCCACCACGCAGCTTTATGACAGACTACCTTGCCACAGGCCAAAAAGCAGTTGCCCAATCCAACAACTGAAAATTCTAAAACTGTAAACCTAAGTAAACCTTTCTTCTTTATAAGTCAGTTGTCTAAGTATTTTATAACAGCGATGGAGACCTAACCAATGCAGTCATCATATTTGAATTAAATGCTTGAAAAGATAAAAGAAAAGTATATAGAGTACTCATTCAGCTATTTTTGATTGATTTTGATATGCCTCACAATATCTTTAAAAATGTTTTGTTTGTATCCTAACTTCAAAATAGTATGGGCAAATAAGGCTGCAAATGTAGTTTTTAATTAGGAAACCCTTTCCCAGCAAAAAATTCAAGGTGCTCTCTCTCACTAGTGAGAGAGGGATGAGGATAGGTATTTTTAATTGCGTAATGATTTATTAGCCCATATATTCTATCAACTGAAATGAAAGGTAGACATCGCAAAGCTACTATCCAAGCAAAAGAATAGATTTTAATGAAACACAGAGCTCATCAAATATTGTTTAGAAAATTACTGGTTTCCATCAATTGCTTAGAATCAACGGGCAGATTCTAAACCAATGCGAGTAAGATTTTTATGGTCAGTGATATTCAGATTTGAAACATACTGAACTCCAATATCTCTGAGTATGGCTGTGAGTGTCTTATGATTTATTTGATGGTGCCTTATGAGTTTTCTTTTACCAAAAATCCCACAAATACAATGGTACCTCAGTTCATGATCACTTTTGTTTGCAAGCAAATTTGATTAGCAAACAGAAGAACTTGGCAAAATTATGTTTTTGTTTGCGAATTCTGCATCAGGGGAAAACAGGACCTTAGCAGTCTTTCTCATCTAAACACAAGTCTGGCCGTCTTTTCCAAAATCATAGAACAAATTAAGTTCATGAACCAAGATACTACTATAATAGTAATGATGGTGCAATAGATGATGATGGCTTCTTACATAAGAAAGACACATATGGTACCACTTCCTCACTCGGCCTTCCTTAGCTTACAATCACAAATTTTCATGTATGGTTCTTGTTATTTGTCTTAGTTACTTTCTTGTTGCATAAACAAAATACCCAATAGCCAAAGTTAAATAAGGAAAGGTTTATGTAGCTCACAGTGTGTAGAGATTTTAGTTCATAGATGCTTAACTCCAAGGCAGGATGACATGGCAGAGAAGCATCACAGAGGAGAATCAGTTCATGGCAGATAGAAGGTAGGAAGGCAGCAAAGCAGCAAATTAGTGAGGAAGCAAAAAGCCAGCAGCAAAATCAGCCCTCTTTCTATCCCTTATATATTCTCACCTAGCTACATGCCCTTAGAGCAGATAGGACTCACACCCAGGGTGGACCTTACTTTGTCAACACTCAGAACTATATGAAACCAATCAGTGAACAAATTTACTAATCATATGTCCTTAATCTCAATATCAAACACTCTAGAAGCACAACTAGAATACAGCAGGGCAAACACTAAGTGCACTAATTCTATGTCTGAAGTAGTCTGTGCCTCCAAGCCTACAGCACTGCACATGGTTGTAGCTCCTATAACTTCTTTCTTGGGCCAGCTTTGGTCACCCCTTGCAGTTTTCCTCAAATGATCCATGTTCTTGGATTTTCCATTGATTTGGGCCCCACTGTACCTTTGACTTCACATTAACAGCTTCACAAATTGCCCTCTCAGCAATACAATGCCTAGTCTCCAAAATCTTCTAAAATATGGATGGAAGCCTTCCTGAACTCGCAGCTTTTATATTCTGCATATGTCTAAAACCAGCGCCATATAGATGATGGCAAAGTGTCCCACCAGCAGGAGCAGTAGCCAGGCTTCCTTATCTCTTGTCTGTAGGGATTGAATACCTGTATTCTGAGCACTTTGAATCCAATCTCCACGAGTAAATTTTCATAACTGCTGGCATTCAGGAACATGATGATCTGGGGTTCTCTTCTCAAAACAAAGTCTTTTACCTTTGCAACATTCATGATCCAAAGGCCAGAGTCTTGATGTTTCTTGTGATACCCTCAGGCCATTTTTCCATTGTCCCATTCCTTCTCAGCAACCACCTGTCCTCTGTTCTGTCTTTATAGTCTACAGCTTTACTGGTATTTCCTTTCTTGCCACACTCATTTTTATCATTCTGCTAGGCCCTTTGCTGGTGATTCTTAACATAGATCTGGTCAAAAGCTCCCGACAGTAGCCATGTCACTAATTCAACATTCAACTGCCTTGAAATTTCTTCTGCAATATTAGCATGCTGCTCTTAATCTCAGCGCCAGGTAATTTCTGGACATGAGTAAAATACAGATAAACTTTTGGGAAGGTAATAAACACATTATCTGGAGTCCAATAGCCAATGTAGTCCTTCTTCCCAAAAGAAACTTCCTGGTCCTGGACTTTAGCAGTTATATTTCTATCAGCAATCTGTTTCAGGGTGAGCCTTCTCATTATCCACACTCAGAACTCCTGCAAACCAATCAGTGGACTGATTCACTAATCACAAATCCTTAATTCCAGTATTACCTGCTCGAGATCCAGCCCCTATGAAAAAGATCCACCTATGACCCCATGAGGCTTTGGGAGAACATCTAAATAAAAGCCACAACATTATTAGTTTCCTAAAAAATAGATTAGATTTTCATATATAGTATAAGGACACTATTAATCTTATTTATCATTGAAATTTATTATTTAAATGATTTATATTACAGAATACAACATGAATATTTTAATAAATTTGTCTAGTGTGCGTAATATTTTTTTAAAAACTTATTCCACTATAAATTCTACAAGAAAGATCAATAAACAGATGATAAATTTGAAAAAAATGGCTGATTTTCTGGTAAATAATATTCTGAATTTGCTAAGAACAGTACTAGTATTTATGCAATAGTTTTCTGTAATGTATATCTCATATTGAAAAAGAACAAACTGTCTCAATAATCTCCATTGCAGCTATTTTTTTTCTATTCCAGAGTCAAACTCAGAAATAAATATTGTATAAATATGACTTCATTCTCTGAACATTTGTAGATATGTTTGAATTTTTATTTTTATTGGTATATATTTGCAATACATAATGATTACATTCATCACAGGGAGTTGGTATATGTACATAACAAATCTTAATTCTTTTTGCTTCCTTTCTGCCCCATCACCCCCTACTAACTCTTGGCTCCCTTCCCATTTGTAAAATATCCTGATATTTATAAAATAGTAAAAAACAGTATTTTGTAACTTGTTCACCAGTTTGAGTTTGCTTGATGTTATTTGCAAAATCAAATTCATATGCAAGACTGTCACACTGTGATAGTCAACATTGTGTCTTACCTACATTGTACTGGGGGGAATACTTTGAATATTTTTCCCAATTTTATAATCACATGATTAAAGTTGCTCCTACAAGTTGTATGCCTTTTAAAATTTTGCATGTCTGTTTACGATTATAAACTCTGGGACATGTTTTATTATTTTCCTTTTGTAATCAAAATTGCATTAAGTAGTTTTGCAGTCCCCTTATGATCTTAAAAATTCATATTTTTATGTAATATTTGTCAATTTATTATAATAAAAAGCTTTAATTCTCCTACATTTACTCATTATCCATTTATTTACAACCTTGAAGATTTTTGAATTTTTTTTTATATAATGGCTATAATCTATTATTTACTTTATGTTTAAATATTGCTGATATGGACAGCATGAGACTTGAAATGGTGTCTTCTGTCTTTTCAGTATGGTCCCATTATAATCTGGTACTATAGTTTTCCACTGGTAGAAGATATAACAAGTTCACTTTGTGTATATATAAATTTTTTTTTCAGTTCAACCTTTGAATAAGTCTTTTCATCAAGGTGCTTTATTACGACATTGCTTCTTGAACTTTGAAGTAAAATATTGTATTTGTGTTATATGTATGAAATATGTGAATATTAAACTGAAGCCTGCAATCCCAGTTTAGTACAATATTGTATAAACTCATTTTAATTCTGTTAGCCCCATTCTCTAATAGAAATTGTCATTATTTATTTATTTCTTAGCTCAACCTTAGAACATACAGAAAATAGTTTCCTAAATTGTTTAGTTATTTCAATTCAATGTTTGCAATTACATATTTTATGTAAAATTTTCATGTCATTAAAGGTAAAAATCTTAAATTACAACTTAATAAGTGTTGAAAAATTAGTACATTTATGTAATGCAAAATCCTACATATGAACATTTTGTTTTAAAGTTCTATGATATCCTTTGCTATTTAAAGATGCAAATGTAATTTTGACTTGTTTCCAATATTCATTTTTTTGTTTTATACCTTTATTTAAATAAATTATTTATGTCTCATTTATTTCCCATAGTAAAACATTCATGAAATTTATCCAAGCCGTCATATGTGTCATTAGTTATTTTACTCTTACATTGTAGCTTAGTTACTTTCTTGCTGCTGAAACAAAATTACTGATACCCAAAGTAAAAGGAGGGTCTCACATATATATGGCTCACAGTTTGTAGAGATTTTAGTCCAAGGCAGGGTGGCACAGAAGAGGGACATCACAGAGGAGAAATCGTCTATGGCAAGCAAAAAGGTAAGAGCATATTAGGCTTTTTTCTCTTTGGTTATTTGATTCAGGCTACCCACAGTAGTGAATATGCTACTGAATTATGACAGTGAAAACACCGTTCATGTTTTTAATGAAAAGTAGACAATTATAGATTTTGAATTTATACCTACCCTAACAGTCAATTTTTGTGCAAATTAAAAAGTGAAAGTCCAAGTTCATTTTCCCAGTGGACATCTAGTTTACCAAATACTAGTTGCTGGGAAAACAGCAACAAAAACAAAAACAAAAAAACACCTTTAGATTTAGTCATCTGGTCAGCTTCCACTAACAGTGACTTTTTTTTTTTCCTAAAAGTATTGGGTTTGATGATCTGAACACATCTTTGCTCATCTTTTTCTCATCTGAGTACTCAAAATTTAAATATGAATGAATATTCTTTCTTTCACACTAAGCCACTGCTAGCCTAAATCAAAGGGATTGATATAAAGTGCCACATTCCTTTACTGACAACATATTCCCTAATGTTCTCAATAATTTTCTTATATTCTCAGTAATTTTCTAATAAGGAATATGTGACAATGTTTTCCAACTGCATTAAACTTAAGGCATATATTGAATGAAAGATGAAAATAAATGTTTTCTCTCTGAAAACAGGTAATCAGAAAACATTTTTAGATTTTATATTCAGAATGTTTATATAGTAATCAGGGAAAAATTCATATTTTGATGATCTTGTTGAAATAGCAAATTAACCTAACCTATTAGCTATTTATGCTCTTTTGCTGTCTTTTGTCTTTTTAAATTCTTTTTAACTTGACAAATAAAGTCGTGTGCATTTGTCATGCATAACATGATGGTTTTAAATACTGTATATTTACATTGTGGAATAACTAAATATATCTAATTTCTAAAGGTGATAAAATCAATACCTAGAAGAGAGGTCCTCATTCTGATGTTTATTGCAGCACTTTTCACAATAGTGAAGATGCAGAATCAAACTCAATGTCTCCAACTGGATGAATGTGTAAATAAAATCTAATGATATGTGTGTATATAT